>NC_136925.1:83878129-84469731 GCF_949752795.1 Hyperoodon ampullatus
CCTCCCTCCTGTCCCTTCCCAACCTACTCTTGACCTCCCACCCCTATCCCCAGGCACCACTCATTTGTTCTCCATCTCTATAGATAAGTTTGTAATTTGGGGAGTTCTTAAATATAAAACCATACAGCTTATACTCGTTTTTTGTCTGGTTTCTTTCCTTCCACATAATGATTTTGGAAATCATTCATGTTGTCTCATACATAAATAGTTCACTTCTTTATTATTGAATAGTACTCAATTGTATAGATATACCAAAATGTCTTTACCCATTTACCTGTTGATAGTCATTTGAATTATTTTCAGCTTTTGCCTACTGCAAATAAAGCTGCTAGAGACATTTGTGTATGAGTCTTTGTATGGACATATGCTTTTATTTATCTCAGGTAAATGTCCAGGAGTGGAATGGCTGGGTCATACAGTAGCTGTATATTTAACTATTCAAGACTCTGCCAAATTGTTTTTCCAAAATGGTTTTCCATTTCTATTCCCACCTGTGGTGTAGGTGTAAGAGACTTGCAGTTTCTCCACATTCTCCCCAAGACTTGGTATAACCAGTCTTTTTAATTTTATACATTCTAATTGGTGTATAATATCTCACTGTTGTTTAAATTTGCATTTCCCTAACAACTAATAATAATGTTGAGCATCTTTTCATGTGCTTATTTGCCATATATATATATATCACCTTGGCAAAATATTTGTTCAAATCATTTGCCTGTTTTATTGGGCTGTTTTCTTATTTATTGAGTTGTGAGAATTCTATATTTTAAATGTAACTCTTTTACTAGATAAGTGATTTGCAAGTATGTTTTTCCCAATCTTGCCTTGTCGTTTCATTCTCTTAAGAAACAGAAGTATCTTTTGAAGAACAGAAGTTCTTAATGTTAATGAAAACGTGTTTATTTATTTTTTAATTTTACGGATCATGCTCTTGGTGTTGAATCTAAGAAATCTTTGCCCATTTCAAGGTCACTGAGAGTGCTTTCTATGTTTTCCAAGAGTTTTATAGTTTTAAGCTTTACATATAGATCTATGATCTATTTTTAATTAACTTTCTTATACAGTGTGAGGTATGGATTGAAGTTAAATAACTGTCTTGTACCTGAAAGTGATCTTAAAGATCTTTCAGTCTAACCCCTATGCTTGTAGATGGTATCTACATTATCAGACAGTGGCACAATTGACATGTCTAAAAATATACACCCATAAAGTAGATTTGAGACCTAAGTTCAGATCTAAAGACTAAATCAAAAGTCTACAATACAGCTTTATGTCCTCAGTGTAGCCTGGTTATAGAAAAATCCAGCAATTATAACACATGCTGACCTGAAAAGCTACTTTTACATGTTTAAATTATCTATCCCCAAATTATATTTTTAAAACAACATGTAACAAAAAGTAAAAAGAAAATTTTATTGAAAAAAAAAGGATATTTTAAAGGATATCTCCCATGACAGAGGTAAGTAACGACATCTATTGACGAAGTTGCAGCACTGTGTCTCAACTATCCCAGGAGAAAGTTTAGGACAAATCTTGACTGATATTTATTTGATATTATTACCTTTTTTCAAAAGGGCAAATGCTTTGCTCAAGTGTCAACATCAAGCGAGCAAAAACTATGGTGTACGAGTGACACTTCCCGGTTGTACTTCCTACTTTGCCTCTGACCTATAAAGCCTCAAAATTGACTATTCTGAGGAAGGATATGCCAGTGAGGTTGGAGCCATGGATTAAGGGTTTGAGCTCAGCAGTCGGAGTGTCCACATTTTAAATTATCCCTTATTGTACCTTCCCTGGTCACTGTTTGAGCATATTTCTTTTTCACTGTTAGTGTTAAAATATCACTGCATGTAGGCTTTTTCTTTCTCACTTCTGATCCTATTTCCTTTCACATTAAATTTTCTTTTCTTATTTCCCAAAATTATCAAATGCATACAGCTACCTTCCTCTTTTCTTCCTCAAATAATATTAAGTATATAACATATATACATACATACGTTGTTATATCAAGATTATTGACATACAAATCCAAAGCTAGCTAGCAAATGCAAAATTTGATTCCCAATGCAATTTTAACTCAGCAGAGCAGCCTTGGAAAATTGATGAGAGAGAAATAAGTAGCTTATCTTGTAGAGGTACCACAAGATCTATTTCCAGTCTTAGGGTACTTCAGAAAATTGTTTATTTCAATAAACTCACTTAATGCAAAATATAAGCTCATTAAGGCTTGTAAATCACTTTGTTAAAGACTGAAACATAAGTTCACTAGTGAGGCTCACTATATAGGTAATAAACCTAAACACTTTTATAGCATAAATACTCATTCTTCTCATAAATTCAAGTTTACATCTGTAGGCTTTGTTTAAAGCAATTTTCAGTGAATCATTTTCTGACTACTATGTCCAAAATAATTTTTTTAACAGTACACAACAGGAAATGTTTAATATAAACTATTTTCTGAATTGTCTTTATTATTGTTTTCACAGAAGCCACAATGTGATAAATATTGGAAAGGTGCTATTATATTCCAGCCTCACTTTCAAGTAGATACTATTCAAAAGCAAAAGTGACAAAGAAAATACAACAAAAATTTATTACAAAAAGTAGGCAAAATACAGGAAATCTCTTATTCAGCCTCTCAACATCACAGGTTTTTTTTAACAGCTCTAAAAATAGCCAGGAAGAGTCCTCTTTGCTTAACAGCACATGAGACTCTCTTATCTCTTTTTCTTCCATTCAGAAAATAATAAAGTGGAAGATAAAGTAATATACTAGCAAAAAATACAGACAAGAACAGATGCTCTTGTAAGACTTCCTACTCTTTAAGTTATAAGATAAATGTAACTCAGGAAAATGTTATCATGAAATAAAACTGCCATGACAGAAATTAAAACTTAAAGCTATATTGGATGTCCAGTGTTGGTCTTGGGTATATTTTTATACGTGACAACATTTTAGAAAAATAATCTGGCTGTACATGTTTGTCAGCTTTAAACTGTTCATACCCTTTGACTCAGTAAATCCCATTCCTCTGAATCTAGCAGAAATCCTCAAAAACTAATTCTAAATTTGGCAGTGTGAGGTACAATAGCAACATATTGAAAACACCTCAGCTATCCAACAACAGGGAATTGATTAAGTAAAATACAGTGTATTCCATTCACTTGGTGGATCATTACGCAGGTATTAAAATCTCTTTGTATACAAAATGTATGACCCCTGTAATATTAAATGAAATTTTCAGATATACAACTGTACAAAGAAGATAATTATAGTTACATTAAAAACGATTCATAGAACCAAAAACACTGAAGAAATCCACTATTACTAATAACTTGAACAACAGTTTTATTGGGGCAATGAGAGTACAATAATTTTTATTTTTATTTTACTTTCTCGTACTTTACAAATATTATTTAATAAGCATATGTTATTTCAAAACATAAAATATTTGGTATTTTTAATAAGAGAGCCAGAAACTAGAAATCTGTTCATGCTTCTCCAGCAGTGAAGGAGAGAAGACTTATTCTAGGCCTGTGCTGTCCAAGAAAGCAGTCATTAGCCACAGATAGCCATTTAAATTTAAATTAATTAAAATGAAATAAAATTCAAGTGCTCAATAGTCATATATAGACAGCAGAGAGAACACTTCCATCAATCCAGAAAATTCTATTGGAAAGAGCTGCTCTAGATAATTTGCACAACCCCACAGAGAGGAGGATGATTCAAAAGGTGCAAGCCTCTCTGGTTAGTCTATGTTAAACCAGCAACCTCAGTCTACTGAGGGGGGCCTATCCTACAGGATGGAATACTCTATAAAATGGCTGGTTCCTGGGTCAGTAGCAAATGAACTATCCTTGCTTTATATACTTCTGCTAGTTTCATGGGGATATCTTTTCCTGGTGTATAACAAATTCATATGAAAATCATGTCTGTTGGAAGTTTACCAACTTGAAAAAAAAAACCTATAATTCACCCTAAAATAGAACAATTCCACCAAAAGGCAGCCTTTGCAGAGAATAAACAAATTCATCTTTGTACTGTAACAATGGCTTGGCTTGGGGAGGCAGAAATAGAGGAAACAAAAAGAGAATTTTAGCAATAATATTTTTTTTTTTTTTTTTTTTTTTTTTTTTTTTTTTTTTTTTTTTTTTTTTGTGGTATGCGGGCCTCTCACTGTTGTGGCCTCTCCCGTTGCGGAGCACAGGCTCCGGATGCGCAGGCTCAGCAGCCATGGCCCACGGGCCCAGCCGCTCCGCGGCACACGGGATCCTCCCAGACCGGGGCACGAACCCGTATCCCCTGCATCGGCAGGCGGACTCTCAACCACTGCGCCACCAGGGAGGCCCAAATAATATTTTTTAAATTATTTTTTCTTTTAAAAATTTCTGTTAAAAAGGGCAAAAAAGAAGAAATTCTTTTTTGATAAAGAATTTATCAAAATATAAATATAGATATTTATATATAGATATATATTTATCTACTTTATCAAAAACATAAATATATTTATATATAGATATACAAATATTTATCTACTTAATATTTTTAAGTAGATAAATATTTAAGAGTGAAAATACATACATCTTTCAGAAAATGCAGTGGCATAAAGCAGTAAGAATACAATTCACTGCGTCATTAATACAAGTTTTATCTACTATAGTATTTTGTGCATCTGGTATTCCATTACATATTACACATTTCCCAGTAGAAAGTTTATTTAATTTTCTTGATTTACCCTCATCATTGTATGAAGATGTTCCAATCAATTTTAAATTAATAGGCTGACTTCACTTTGAATACACAGACTGCATTTTACTGACATATTGTGAACACTACAAAAGGCCGATTATCTTTGTTGAAGTATGCCAAGATCCTCTGATTTTTTTCAGCCTTTTCCACTCTTGAGATTTAAAACTCAACACTTCAGCCAAAAAAAACTGAGGAGGCATAAACTATAACGATTAAGACAAGTTGCATTTAAAAGCATTTTAATTCCCCGCAGCTTTCTACACAATTCGAAAATTATGTATATTTTTAAAACTTACAAAATGTTCCTTAAGAGTTGGGAATTTTATTCCCATAGCAATTAATATCAGTGAATAATCCTTAAAAAGTATAAACTTTAATGACTGGCTTAAAAAAACGTGTCTATTTAGAGAGGCAAATAGTCACAAAAACACACTTCGTATTTGGAGTCAGAAGGATTGGATTTGATTACCAATTCTGTTGATTCTTTAAACCCGTTTCTTTATGGAGAAAATGGGGCTAGTAAGAAGGCATAATTTAAAGGGGGTGGTTGTAGTGATGATACAGAGCATGACACAAAGAGCAAGTTACTTATTTTAAACTCTGATCAATGTTAATAAGGAAGATCATTTGAAACAAAACCAGAACAAAATAGTTATGATTAAAAAACAAATCACAGGGACTTCCCTGGTGGCACAGTGGTTAAGAATCTGCCTGCCAATGCAGGGGACACGGGTTCGAGCCCTGGTCCAGGAAGATCCCACATGCCACAGAACAACTAACCCTGTGTGCCACAACTACTGAGCCTATGCTCTAGAGCCCACACCACAGCTACTGAAGCCCGTGCGCCTAGAGCCTGTGCTCCACAAGAGAAGCCACTGCAATGCAGAAGCCCACACACCACAACAAAGAGTAGCCTCCACTTGCCCCAACTAGAGAAAGCCCACATGCAGCAACAAAGACCCAATGCAGCCAAAAATCAATAAAATTAAATCTTTTTAAAAAAGAATTAATTTATACTACCAAATGTAAAATAGATAGCTAGCGGGAAGCAGCCACACAGCACAGGGAGATCAGTTCAGTGCTTTGTGACCACCTAGAGGGGAGTGATAGGGAAGCTGGGAGGGAGACACAAGAGGGAGGAGATATGGGGATATATATATATATGTATAGCTGATTCACTTTGTTATAAAGCAGAAATTAACACACCATTGTAAAGCAATTATACTCCAATAAAGATGTTTAGAAAAAACACAGAAAAAACAAATCACAGCAAGATAACCTTCCTTTAAATATATCTATTAATATAAACAAACAGATCTGTGAAAAATATAAATAAGGGAATAAGTATTCCTTTATCAAATGTGCCATTAAATAGAACTTCCTGGGACTTTTCAAATGTAACTTAAATACGTAACTTAGACATAATATTCTTTATAAACACAGTTATGATATAAAGATTTGCAATTTATATAGATTCCATCTGTCATATTGATGAGTCAGCAGGTCCTGACATCCTCCTACCCATATTCAAATCAGTCCCACAAATGACTAGCTCTGGACTTTGGGCAGCTTGCACCTCTGAGCACTAATGCTCTCATCTGTAAGATGAGGATGATGACACCAACTTCATGGTGCTGCTGTGATAACTAATTATGTTGCCATGAAGACTGTCTCACAAAAGATGTGTACTATAAAGTTTCAGTGAACGTTTGAAGTCATTTTAGCAGCGTGATTGGTTATGAACACTATGTCCTCACATGGTAGGGGAGAGAGAGCAAACAAGCTTTCTGGTGTCCCTTCTTATAATGGCACTAATCCCATTATGAGGGCCCCACCCTCATGACCTCAACTAAACCTAATTACCTCCCAATAACCCATCACATTAGGGGGCTGGGGCTTCAATATATGAATTTGGGAGCAGTGGGACAATTCAGTCCATAGCAGCAACTTACAATGAATCAGTGCTGAAAGAGGACCCTGAATATTTGGCAGTACATGGAAATTTCTTTGTAACCCTGACTAACCAAAGCTAATTTGCCTTCATAAAATATGATAAAAAGAAAGAAATACTTAAAGCTTTGTAGAGAAGAACTTAAGCTATATTCCTGAGAACATCTTAAGAGTCTTTTCTAGAAGAACCATTTCCTTCTAATTTTTCTGTATGGGAAAGAGATGAGATAAAGCTGGATAAATTTAAGTTAATGTTCATAAACTGCCATGCCTCTTTTTAACCTGGTCATCATATTGCAGAGGTTATGTATCTAAAAATGACAGAAGAGTAATCACACTTTTGATTATGAACAATCTATATGAAACACAAAATTAGTCTTCTGAGAAACGATAACAATTTGTTACTGAAAACATGTATGCAAACTGTCCCACCTGTGTTACTTTTCATACAGGCCAAACCTAGCAGGAGTCTCTAATTATCGTACCAGTTGGATGGCTTAACAAGGGTGTTGCCAGCCCACAAACGCAATTTGATTCTCAGCATGACTGCAAGAATGGCAATTTACAACCTCCAGCAACAAGGAACTATGAATATTAAGGTCTTGTTAATTTATACAATGGAGAGCACATTGTCCTTAGATTAGCCAGAACAACAGAAAAGGAACATTTTTGAGGACCCTTATATTAATACTACACTTATTATTTGGTGCTAAATTTGGATTACAAAAATTATGGTAATAATTCTAACAGTTATGAAGCACACATACCTGTGATCAAGGTATTTATTATAATTACTGTGCTCAAACCAAATATTTTACTTAAGTAAGCAGCCTGAATTAAAAAATCAAATCTAAGGTAAGTATTTAAATTACAAATGGTACTAGTTTACAAATGGATGAATCTCACAGACATAATATTGACTATAAGAAATCAGACATAAAAGAAAACATAATGCATGATTCTGTTTACATGAAGTTCAAGAACAGGCAAAACCAGGGCTTCCCTGGTGGCGCAGTGGTTGAGAGTCCGCCTGCCGATGCAGGGGACACGGGTTCGTGCCCCAGTCTAGGAAGATCCCACATGCCGTGGAGCGGCTGGGCCTGTGAGCCATGGACGCTAAGCCTGCGTGTCCAGAACCTGAGCTCCGCAACGGGAGAGGCCACAACAGTGAAAGGCCCGCATACCGCCAAAAAAAAAAAAAAAAAAAGAACAGGCAAAACCAATTTGTGGTGATAGATGTCAGAGGGTGGTTACTTTTGGTGTGGTTATTGACGGCGAGAGTGCATGAGGGACCCTTCATGACTGTTAGAAACATCCCATATCTTAACCTGAGAGGTGAGAATACTGGTATATGCATATGGAAGAATTCCTTGAGCTCTACACAGAAGATTTGTGTGTTTCACTATTTGTGTGATATATCTCAACTGAAATGAAAAAAAAAAACCTGTATGAATGTAGTATTTGATAACTATCTCGTAAAAATGAATAACAGATCAACATTACTAGGTAACTAATAAATATACAATAATTTTTTTCTTTCATAAGACAAAATTTTCAATTTTAACTTTAGTAAATACCAAGGGTTCCCTTAGAAGGTTATAAAACACATCTTGTGTAGCACAGCATTACATATTTTACATTTCAATGTGGCTACAACTCAATCCTCCTGTCAAGGTTCCCACAGAAGCTGGGCTATTAATAAAACAATTGTTACTCCTGTAAGGAGTTTTATTCACTCTTGTTGCCTATCAGCTTAATACATAGCAGAAAATATACTTGAAAAGGATCAAGTTCTATAAACAGGACTAAATGATTATGGAGTAGGCATCTTTATAATTGTGTTTTTACTTTTTTTTTCTAGTTGTTTCTCAAGAAGTACAGCCAAAATTGAGCCATAAAGCTTGCCTTGTCCGAAAGGCATAAGCCTACCACACTAAACCACAAAGATAGGAGAGATGGTTATTTTTGAAGAAATATTACTTGCTATTATCCTTTTGAGATTCTACAAAAGGGCTAAATATTGATGTATTTCCAAGTCACCTTTCCCCCATTTCTTGTATTAACAAGCAGAAGCATGTTGTAGATGCTCCTAATTTGTCAACATCAGGTGAGCAGAACTGTTGTACAGAGCACACTTCTCTCATTCCTACAAGGGCTCTGCAACCCTGTGAGTTATTAATAATTCATGGTCTTTCTTAGTTCACAACAGGGGCATTACTCAGAGGGCATCATTCTTATTGAAAGAAGCTAACGGCGATGGGCCTTCAACGCACAAGTCAAACAAGAAGACTTCTATGAATTTGTGGACATTTAAGACCTGTTAAAGAGCTCCAGTTACTAGAGCCCCTCTACCCCCCAAAAAACCCTCAGCATTCTTCACCTATGTTTATTATGCCTGTTAGGTTAAATCTAACCATTTTTAGAGTTTTACTAGTTGTATTAACATAGCAATTCTCTTAAAATCATTTCACTTTGTTGTGTGTTGAAATAGCCAATGCTACTGGGTATAATTATGATTCTGTTTATTGAATTAGTTTCTCCAAACTATCCTTTTGGTCAGAACTATGACAGCCATCATAACACTAGAACCTTTGGGTTCCAGCATTACTTATTTATCAAGGAAATACATGAAGGATCCCAATGTCTTCATGACTGAAAACAAAGAAGTCTCCAGGAAAAGGAACACCATCTTTTATGGTCCTTCTCAATATGCTTAGGCCCCCTAGGTAAAATGTAATCCACACTCTATAAAATTCATCTCACATAACAGGAGTCCCATCTCAGAAGCCTAAAGGGGAGAATCAGGCAAGAGTTTAAGACAGTAGAACAAGGCAAAGCCTGTGGGCTGTGACTGCATGCCCTGCTTCTTACAAGCACCTCAAAAACAAGAGGAAATTGAAACCAAATATTGTTAAGCCAAACATGCTTATAGAGGTGTGGTCACCAATGGCAGACCAATGGCATAAATTGGAACTCTTTAGTCTGAGTACATGACAACTCAGAACAGGATGTATTACTTGCTCTAAATGCAAGACATTCATGTTGGTTAAATCAGAGCATTTATTTATTTTCCTGAAGATGTATTTAAGGATATACACTTGATATTATTTAAAATGTACTCCAACACAACTTAAGTTTCAAGCAAAGCTTAGACTTCCTGATTATCAGGAAAAAGCAACCTTGCTCTAGCTAAAAATAACAATACCTAAATTTTACTGGCACTTACTATGTTCCAGGTGTGTCTTTAAGCACTTTGCTTGTATTAATACACTTATAATGCTCATGACAATCCTATGGAGTAGGTACAGTTATTATCTCCATTTCACAGATAGGAAAATCAAGCAGACACCGAATGGTTAAGTAATTTGCCCACAGACACCCAGCTAACAAATAATGTAGCTGCTGTTCAAACCCAAGCTATCTGTCTTCAGAGCCCACACTCGCACATTTGATGCTCTCTGCCTCTTAGTTAAAAGCACTATCCATTTACTCCACGTGAAAGGATCATTATGGAAAAGGAATAGCTTTCACTCATTAGCACGACTGAATCAGTTCTGGGGATTTATCCCATTTATCCCTTACATTTATCCCATACAAAAATAAATAGAAATCCACCACCAAAATCACTATATCAATGACACCTGCTCTGCTACTAGGCAAAAGAGTTTCAACAACTAAGAAAGAAAAGGCTTTTAGACAACCTGTAAATGCGTAAACTTCCTGATAATAATAGATAATAGATAGCAAGTCAAATTGGGAAAAATTTGATTCTATAACCACATCTCGCTTTCTTCCCTTACTTGAAATTGACATCTTCAAAGTCTCTGGCTCCTTTAAGATTCTAACTATGTCGAATCAGAGGTTCATCTTTACATTTTCTTTTACTAATAGACTGCTCCAAGACAGAATAAGTACAGAAATAAAGGGATCTTTGAAAACCCTTCGGTTTGTCTTTATTGATAATTCCAAATTTTAAGTTCTACTGATTTGATGGTTACAGAATATAACTACCAGATCTTCCTCTTGTCACTAAATGCTATGCCTACATCCTGCAATAAATAGTTTTGGTCATGAAGGATATGATGTCCTAAAAAATGGAGTCTTCCATAGCAATACTATAATCATTTACCTGGGGAGTCTGCTATTCACCTCTTTCAAAACAAAAAGAACTCCACAAGAATGAAAGTGAGTATGTTATTTATTTTTTTGCATGTGATAAGCATCAGATTATAAATAAGGAATCTTTTCACAAACACATAAAAAGATTTTGCCAATAAAAGTCTTTACTATATCTAAAGACACAGAACTATAAAGCTAGAACATTTCAATCAGATGATTATAAAGGTAAAAATATTTTTCTCAATTTATACATACTCAAAATAAACTTATAATGAAATGTTTTAGCACCAAATATCTTAACTACTTTTTACAGCGAAGTAACAATACATGCTACTATCTCATAATAGACACAGCTATATAACATGCTGCATAACAGATTAGTGCCAGAAAATGTCAACTTTTTACATAATTTCAAGAGTATGTCCCAAAGAAAAAATCTTGGCCTCAAGATTTCAAGATCATAATCAATATGGTTAAATGCACCTCCCATTCTGTGCTCCTCCAAACAAACCTCTCATTAGATATCCCAAGAAAAAAGTTCTACAGTTAAAGAAGTTTGGATAATACTTAAAGAATCAAAATGTGCTTTATCTTATAAAAGGCTCTGAGGAGTCCTGCTTTTTTTTTTGTTTTTTTTTACACTTATCTTCCTTTACCCAGTGTTTCTCAAGCTCAGTTGACCCATAACCTTTTTTATCAAACCATTAACAGTTTTGGAAAACACTCCTTCATGAACACATTTGGGGAAATGTATTCAGTGTTTTCCAGTTAATAAATTACCTTCTACTTGCATCATTCTCACTTAATTATTTTATATTCAAAACAAGTATTTATCAGTTAAAAAGTTCCACCAAATAACCAATGAGAAATGAATCCTTTTGTGAGCAGTGGGGAAGGAAGGTAGCCCTATCTCCCTGAAGCAGCAGTAGCCTCAGGTACCATAACAGGGAAAAGAGAAATCTGCCAAAGGGTCACTCTGGACCACACCTAACTAACTCTTGCTAGATCTCCCTTTTGCTGAGCACATGGGTGATAAGGTTTTTATAAAAGGCCATGGATATCTACATGCACAGATAACACAAATCTATTATATCTTTAGAGGTCGATAAGATACCAGGAGTTATGAACACATACTCAAAGACTTCTATGGCTGCCTCAATTTAAGTCATTCTTTCTGTTTGCTCTAGCTAAAAATGTATTTTAAAATTATATAAAGAAATCACATTAATGAGAACTGACAGCCAGGAAGAATCAATGTACAACCACTGTACTGACAAATGTCAGTGGTAGATACATAAGGCTGGACACAGACACTGGTCAGATCAATGAACAGAGCTTGCATATCTAAAGCAGTGGCTTTCAGAGTTTTTAAATCACAAAACACAATAAGAAGCACATTCTATATCAAGACTTGATAAACACATACACATTCACAGGTCCCTAAGGGAAATCACAGTTTCATGAAACCACACATACCTTCCTAGATGAGAAGCTCTCTCCTTTCTACTCTACTCTATTCTATTCCATTAAAAAAAATAATAAAGACTAGTTATAACTTGCTAAATTCACTTTGTGAGCCACTATCAGCTCACTAAGCCACACTATATAGCTCTGATCTGAAAGAGATGAGAAAGCCAGCACAGTCAGAACACTCAGCAGCAGAGAAATAGTAACAATGCCCAAAACAGACATTGAGGTTTCCAGGCTCCCACTGCCTCCAGCAAAAGATGTATCCAAGTGAGACCTCTGGAATCATGACAATATCTACCGTCTTAGACTTGAAAGACTGAACTGTTCCCGCACATAGCCTCACGAGAATATGCTCCAGGAACGTCCTTATCCAGGCCAGGTACAACTTTCAAAAACCCTGGCGTTAAATGTTGCATAACATGCAAGGAACAGTACATCCAAACACAAACATGCTCCCGCTGACGCAGGAGTGAAGAGAAAATGTGGAATTCTTCAAGGCGCTGGAAAAGCCCTACCTCCTCCCTTCCTTTTTCCTCCACGCCACCCCTCCTCAACTCTAAGTCTCCACCATCACCAAAGATAACAGGGCTAGTCTCATTTATGCCCCTCACTCCACACTTCTTATCCTCCTTCCTGTTTTTTTTTTCCACAAAAATATCTATGTATGTTATATTATCTGCTTTACTATTTGTGCACTATAAGCTCTTGAAAGGGGGGATTTCTCTTTGTTTCATTCACTTATATCAGTGTTCAGCACATTGTAGGCACACAGTAAATGTCCGTTGAGACAGAGAGAAGAAAAGAGAGGGAGGAAGGGGAAGAAGGAAGGAAAAGAGAAAATAAGAGAAAAGGCAGCATGTATAGCCCTCCTCCACCATCTTCAGTCTCTTTAAACTTGTACAGCCTGGTCAAAGCACTTACCTGAACACTATATTGCTACAGAACCAGAACAGAGATTAGTTTCCCTGAAGTCTCCAGGAACCATGCTAATGATCCCTCCATGAAACTGCAGGGCCTATCCTGTGAGAGTCACAGCTACGGTTAAGTTTGGGAATTCCCTAACCATGTCCTCACCTCACTTGATTATATAATATAGCAGGGTTATAGTTCAAGAATTGCATATTACTTAGCAAAAGAGAAGCAGTCAAGCCAAGATGAAAAAGGTAAAGGAAAACTGAAGAAAGCAAGATAACCATGAAAAAGGTAAGAAACATATTGATGGAAGTGGTTTTCTTTAGGCAGAAAATTACAAAATATTAGAGAAAGAAGAAAGCTCAGAAATGAAGTAGTCACTCCTCATTTCATAAAAAACAGGCCCAGAGATTTAAAAATAGCTAACATTAATATAAACGATTATTGCACAAACTTTTTTTTTTTTTTTTTGCCATACACGGGCCTCTCACTGTTGTGGCCTCTCCCATTGCGGAGCACAGGCTTCGGACGCGCAGGCTCAGCGGCCATGGTTCACAGGCCCAGCCTCTCCGCGGCATGTGGGATCTTCCCGGACCGGGGCACGAACCTGTATCCCCTGCATCGGCAGGCGGATTCTCAACCACTGCGCCACCAGGGAAGCCCTATTGCACAAATTTTGAGAGCTTCTCCCTCAAAGGCACCAGTGAGTGGCAGTGAAAGTATTCGTCTTCTCATCATTTTGAGATAATAAAGGTTACCAAACAATGATGTTAGTTCTTTGACCTCATCTTCCACTGTAACATTGCTGCAGCTCTTTGCTCTGCCCTACCCTAATTCTGGCTTCAGGTAGAGAGCACAGAAGGATCCAGGTGCCCAGCTTAGGAAATGAGTGTCTAGTTACAAAGATTTTATTGTTACTGGTTTCCTGGTACCAGAAATCTGGCCCGAGTCTATGAACTATATTGGCCCTGGGGCCATGGCTCCAACTATAGTGTGACCCATTTAGCTATATGCTTGTGTATCCCCAGCGCTTGTTTATTTCCAGGTTTCTACCCATTATGTGATCACTATTGTTTATTTCTAAGACCTTCATCCAGACAGTTGAACTAAGATTTCATTGCCCTGTGCATTAATTAGCATAGACTTGTGCTATGCTGTGTAACTCAGCAGGCCTGGCATGGTCAACCTCTGCACACTGGCCCTTGACTGGCTCCTGGGACATAACCTCTAAGCCCTGGGAAAATTCAAGCACCTTTTATACCTGGAGTCTTGGGCCCCACCATATAGTTTATGCTCACAGTGTGATTTATGATGAACACCTGATTTTGTTCAACTAGAGCCCTGGGCCAGTTTGACCTCTGGAAAGGCTAAAGAAGGAGTAACTAAGGTCAGCCATGCTGGTGCTCCATGCTATGACACAACCTAAGAAAATCCCTGGAAACCAAGGCTCAGTGAGCTTCTCTGATTGAAACAGTCCATGAACGTCATCCTACTTCATTAAGCACTGCCCCTACAACTCCACTGGGAGAAGACAACTGGAACCTTGCACCTCATCTCTGTCCTACACAGACACACCTGGATTTATTGCCCTTTGCAGATATTGTGGTTTTTACAAACTGAAGGTTTGTGGCAACACTGCGTCGTTAGATGAGGGTTAATTTTTTTTAGCAACAAAGTATTTTTAAATTAATATATGTGCATTTTTAGACATAATGCAATTGCACACATAATAGACCACAGTATAGTGTAAACATAATTTTTATATGCACTGAGAAATCAAAAAAATGTGTGAATTGCTTTATTGCAATATTTGCTTTATTGAGGGTGGTCTGGAACTGAGCCTGTAGTATCTCTGTGATATGCCTGTAATCCCTTTACCTTTGCTTATTTTAATCTGTATCCTCTGCTGTAATAAACCATAACTGAGAACAACAGCTTTTCTTAGTTCTGGAGTACTTCTAGCAAATTGAACCCAAGGGTGGTCTTGGGGACCTGGGACATAGACTATTTTCCCACAAGTATCTCTAGTATTCAATCAGCCTTATTATCCAACTTCTTAGTCATGACCACTCTCCATTCAAACTAATATCCATTGACCCCGTAAGTTTAATCAGCCTCAAGTCTCAGCAGAAATAGATTCACAGAAAGAATAAGCCCATATAATTTGCGTCAGAAAAAAAAATAAAAAGCAACTTCTGAAATGTAAACCAGTTATAGGAATCAACATAAAATGAGTGAAGGAGACTGACCAACTGCAAACTAGATTGTTTTCAGCTTGTTGCTGATCTATTTTCCAGGTAAGAGATTAATGTGCCTCATAAATTCAGCCCTGTAAGATTTATGTGCCCCACAAGGTTCTTCCTGGAGCAGCCATCTTGCCTTTCTTTCTGAGCCATCCTGTCATACTCATCACCTTACAACATCTGCCACTAATGCTGCAGCCTCAGTAGAGATGATGTGGTGAGCCACCCAAACATTCACCATGGAGGTAGAAGAAGCAAAGAAGCATGGTGTCAGTCCTGCTTTGGACAATAAAGGATAATGAGAGTTTATCTTCAGGTTTTTCTCTTGACATGGTTTTGGGCTGACAGTGAATAGCTGCACCAAAAGCAGTCCACAAGCGATGAAAGGGGTGGGAACAGCAGCAGAGCCATCATCGTCTGACAGCCCCTTTCCCCAGTGTATGAATGGCATGCAAACTGGAAAAGGAGAATCTCCACCCATTAGACTTCATTCCTCTATAACCAAAATATGAGATGCCAATAACTAGGTCTTTTGCTTCTAAGAAGCTTTGGTTACTGACACAGAGACCCCTCAAAATATTCAAATTCACCGATTTGGATCTCAAAACTCTTGGTGCTTACTAAGTTTAATTGCAGCCTTTTTTAAAGAGCCTTTTGAGGAGCTGCGTAGTGACTGGAAGAATCATTCAAACAGGAGGTAAATAACAGGAATAAGTCAGCTAATTCAATCTGCATGTGAATTTTTAGTATGACACACAAAAATTACTGAATATACAAAAAAATGTGCCTGTTGGCCTTCTGCAGTTCCTGGGATAAATATTGGAGCAACTTGGTGTTTCTAGACATAGAAGAGGAAATACAGAGTTCTGGGAGGCATTTCTGTCAACAGCTGCAATCAGTAGCTGAATCATGATTGCTTCTCTCATTCTACAGGCCAGAGATAAGGGCAATAATCATGGCAAATGGCAGAACAAGAGGCCTCCAGAAGTAGAATTAAATATGAAGAATAAGCATATGTGATATATGTCTTTTATGGCAGCCATTTGGAAACCTGTCCATCAGCACTAGTGTTCCTGGAAGCAAATGAGCAGATGGGCACCTCTAAGCTTAGAGACCCACTTAAAGTTACTCAAAATTTAATTGTATCACACTCCTCAAGAGAAATTATAGTCCTGGAAGAATTCATTTACCTGTGACTGTTCTAAGAACAGTTAACAGTTGAAAATTATATACAAGTCAAATTAAGTTAAATTTTAATGTTAATCCCTTAAAAAATTATCATTATCTGCTATAGAATTTTTTAACCAGATTTAAGAATTAATTTCATTTGATGATACATTATTTTTTGAAATTTAATGATACATGTGGAATAGTTTAAGTTTTCCAAACTAGTTCCAAAGCAGGCTTCATGTTAAATGAGAAGTTTCCATTCAAAAGGAATGGTCCTTATCTGGATTTTCTATGTCAGACCCACATTCATTTTTATAACTAACAAATAAGATTTAGCACCACAAAAATTAAGTGAATAAAGTTGTAGATGGATTTGTCAGTACGCTTCTCAGCTCAAAGGCTTTGAAGTCAAATCCAAGTAACTGTCAATATGTTCCTGTCATGTCCATACCTGTCATCTGCACCACAAGTCAGTGTAATCTGCAGACAGAAATGAGAAGAAATTGAACATATTTTATGGCTGTTCTGCTTGAGGGAAGAAGAATAAGGTAAATCAATACTTCTTGTCATTTCCTGAAAACACTGTATTCTCCAAGACATTTAGCTAGCATTTGCCCATTTAAGCAAGGACAAAAACATAAAAAAAGTTTTTAACTCAGAAAATTAGCATGTCGATATTTCTGGGTCACAGAAATTGAAGTCATATCAAGCATTTCTTCAAAATCTAAGTTAAATACGTTCTCAAGGTTGGTTGCTCTCAGTAATGGCAACTATCATGAAGAAAACCTGAAATTTCAGGGCTTCCCTGGTGGCGCAGTGGTTAAGAATCCACTTGCCAAGGCAGGGGACACGCGTTCGAGCCCTGGTCTGGGAAGATCCCATATGCCAAGGAGCAGCAACTAAGCCCGTGCGCCACAACTACTGAGGTGTGCTCTAGAGCCCGCGAGCCACAACTATTGAAGCCCACATGCCACAACTACTGAAGCCCACGTGCCTAGAGCCCGTGCTCCACAGTGAGAAGCCACCACAGTGAGAAGCCCGCGCACCGCAACTAAGAGTAGCTCTCACTCACTGCAACTAGAGAAAGCCCCTGCTCAGCAACGAAGACCCAAGGTGGCCAAAAATAAATAAATAAATTTATTTTAAGAAAGAAAGCCTAAAATTACAGGAATGAAGAGTCATATTTAACATCCTGCTATTGCCACTGAAATATTACTAAATTTATAGCCCCATTAAAAAATGCCAGGACATGATTTTCTTTGTAAAATTAGATGTGTAAAACATTCTATGTCTTTACTCATACAGTATATTTTCCTCACTCATTGTTCCGTCAGTTCAACAGGAAATTTTTCTTAAAACTATACTGTTCAGTGTTATTTCTGACCTTTGGAAATGAGTATTTCTTGATTACCTCGCCGTACCATTTGTACATTTAAAGAGAACAATGCAAAGTTGAGTCAGAGAGACTCCCAATGATCAGTCATAATTTAGGAAATGAATTCTGAGTCTGAGCAAAATATAATTGGATCTGAGTTATGAAACATATTATAACTATACAAATTAAAGAGGCCCCAAGCAATATTTAAGAATATTAAAAAGTATTAATAGTGAAACATGGTAAAATCAGAGGTTCATGGCGTTTAGACACAGAGAAACTAGAATACAAATTGTGGCTAACAATTAACTGCTGATCTTGGGGCAGGTGTGGCCTTTCTGAGCCTAAGATGCACTTTTTGTACAATACAAATATGCAGAATGCATGGCTGCTCTGAAAATTAGGTGAGCATCTACCTATCCAACCACAGTGTCTGATATAAGGTGTTCAGTAAATGTTATTTTCTCTCTTCTACAAATGAATTGATTACAGAAAACAAATGCATGTGGGAGTGAGGGATGGAGTGAGGACAGGAGGGAATGCAGGAGTAGGTTCTAGGGAGGGGAAGAGAGAGAAGGGGGTGTAGAGAGAGAAAGAATGGTAAAGGATAAAAATGAAAGAGATGGGCTTCCCTGGTGGCGCAGTGATTGAGAGTCCGCCTGCCGATGCAGGGGACACGGGTTCGTGCCCCGGTCCGGGAAGATCCCACATGCCATGGAGCAGCTGGGCCAGTGAGCCATAGCCACTGAGCCTGCGCGTCCGGAGCCTGTGCTCCGCAACGGGAGAGGCCACAACAGTGAGAGGCCTGTGTACCGCAAAAAAAAAAAAAAAAAAAAAAAGAAAGAAAGAGATATCCCAGTAGTAATGACTGCTAAATATCATGAAAACAAAAAATTAGGAAAATATAATTAGAGTGCTAGATCATTAAAATCTTGGTTTTTGAGGCCAAAGGGTTCAATTCTAAATCCTTAGGAAGATGTGTTTCTGCCTACATGAGTAAAGGCCATGCTCATGAGAGGAAGAAGAAAAGGAAGTTCAACCCCTATTTCCTTTGTGGGTTTCTTCTTGAAACTTTTTTTTTTTTTTTTTTTTTTTTTTGCGGTACGCGGGCCTCTTACTGTTGTGGCCTCTTCCACTGCGGAGCACAGGCTCCGGACGGACACGCAAGCTCAGCGGCCATGGCTCACGGGCCCAGCCGCTCCGCGGCATGTGTGATCTTCCCGGATCGGGGCACGAACCCGTGTCCCCTGCATCGGCAGGCGGACTCTCAACCACTGCGCCACCAGGGAAGCCCTCTTCTTGAAACTTTTGATTTAGAGGTTGCTGGATTTTTCCTGTGCCCCTAATTAGGCTTCAATGGCTGGAAATGGAAAGGTCATTTAGAAGAGCATTCATTTGTTTGTGAGAAAATTAGACACTGGATTCACTGAATTGTTTATTGAAATGATTTGTGACAGGAAGGACTTTTAAAAAGATGTTCAGTCAATCTTTGAGATTACATTTTTTCATCCATAAATATTTCAGAATCTATCTCTAAAAGGTAAGGACTGTTTTAAAGTATACCAAAATACCATTACACATCTAAAAATATTAACAATATTTCCTTAATATCAAATTAGTATTCAACTATGTTCCACTGTCTCATAATTTTTTTTAAAAAACGATCGTTTGTTGAACTCAGAATCCAAACTTTTGCTTCCAAACATCTAGGTGCTGCGGGTGGGTGGGTGGCTGATTGAGAGCATAGATGAAGAAGGTCAGACAGGAGATGACAGTTATTAAAGTTGATTGGTATATGAGCGTTCATTATGCTACTCTCCCTACTTCTGTATAACCTTCAAGTTTTTGATAATAAAAATGTTTTACGTTTTCAATAACAGAAAACTAAACAGAAACAAATAGCAACAATAAAAATACAAAAATAGAAATAGTTTTATTTTCTATGCATGTTATGGCAACAAAAAGTTGGGATGCATCTATTCAAGCAATAGTTAAAGCTTCTGTTGAAGTTCAATGCAAACTTACTGAGAAACTTCAAAAGCTATTAATTAAGTTTGTGGAATCAATTTTTGCATATCTAACCATTTTTAGTAGATTATCAATACTTTATTAATACCATTTCTTGAGGGACAAATGTTAAAAATAATGTTAAAAATAAAAATTCCTGAGTTCCATTTCATTTCCTCTTATGTTTTCTGTAGGATAAGTGATGCTCTCACATCACAGCAAAAGTAAGGAGTACACAGTTGAGGAAGGGAAGTCATTTTAAGACCTCATAAGCCATGAAGAAAATAGAGATTGATACATACATACTTCCCTGTGGTGCCTCACCTGCTTCCCTTAGGAATGGCAATCACAGGAGATTCTGGAGGCTTGGCATGTATCTTTAGACTACATATACGTTAAGTAAAAGTCTTGCTGGTGTATAGGGATGCTTTGCATCCCTGCTTGAACATCTCAGCAGATGTGGCAGTAGATTTTAGAAGAGGATCAGCTTACATAAAGCACCTGTAACTATGGCAAATCTTGCTGGTTGCCTCGTCTCTCCCTCCTTGTTAACAGAACCCTGGTATCACTAGGTGTAGCAGGGATCCTTGACTTAAAAAACTACATTTCACAACCAGGGGTGGCCATATTACACAGTCCTTGTTACTGAGATTTAAGCAGAAGTCACTGGTGGGCTGTTTGTAAAGTCCTTTACAAAGGGATAGATGGGCTGGTTCCCTACGTCTTGCCATTAGCTGTTTGCTTCTCTTATCTTCCTGCTGGTAACTCCATGTGCTGGCTAGAGTTCAAGAACCATCACATGAGCATGAGGACCCCTGGCCAACCCCTAAGATTCTGGCTCACAAAGCCAAAGGATTTCACTTTTCTGAGTCCCCTGGCCAAGAAAGACTGTGTTTCTCCCCTGTGCCTCAAGTGTCCACAGGTGCTTGTCCCCAGGCTAAAAGCCACTGACACCTGAATCTATTTCTATAGCTCCCTATCTCCCTTCCCCTAAGCCAGCATGCACTTGCCACCAGGCTTTCTGCTTCTCTTCACCCTCTGCTACCTTTAGTCAGTTGTTTTGTATTATGTCCAAGATTTATAGCTATTTCCCTTTGAGGTGGGAGTTTCCAGTAGGGTCTTAATCCCTCATAGTTGGAAGCAAAATCCCTTAATTTCACCCCTAATTAAGCCCAAGAAACTGCTAGAATATAGACATTACTATAAATGGTTTCTTGATCAGAGAGTGGTACTCACAAAACCAGCCCCAGTGATGGAGTTCACAGAAACAACAGTACTTCAAAATTTTTTGAAGAGCTCTTCATTGTCCATTAAAAAGTTTTGCTAACCATTTTGCAAATATTATTAAATTACTCCCATGTATGGTTTAGGATTAAGTGATGGTTGGTATTGCCTATATATAGCCACTGGAATGGAAACGTATCGGTTTGCTTCAAATCATTTCTGGTAATGTAAGTCAGTGGACACATTCTGACTACCAGGTGATGAGCCAAGTGTGGGGAAGATATTGGGGAAGTATATAAAATCATTCTTGCCATTTTAGAATCTTACTGAAGAGACAAAATTAACATGAAGAAAAAATTAATTGAAATCCATTACAATAAAATGCTGAAATATGGAGGAAAAAATACATGCCCCCCAAAACTATGATATTATGGCAAAATATACAAGGCTAAGATTAGATAACTGAATCAACTCTTTCTACACTATGCTGAAGCCCTGAATAGATAACATCTGGTAAACTGTGGAACATGATTAGTATACACAGTAAATACATGATTAGTATACATTAGTACACATTACGCTCACTATAGTAACAGATAATTAAAAAATAAATATTTTAGTGTATGATCTACTCTTTGTCCATTTCTTCTTACATTTTTCATCCAAACATTATATATGAAATAAAAGCTTATTTAAAAATAAAAATGACTCCAATGTTTTAAGTCTGAGTTATTGGAAGAATGATGAAGCCATTGATAAAAATACTTTGGAAGAAATTGATTTAGGAAGAAGAAAAAGAAATGACAAGGTATATTTCAAGTATGTTCAATTTGCATAAAGAGCAGGACAATCCTTGTTTTTTGCCCATCACTTTTAGAACAGTACAAGTGAAATAGCAGAAACTTTGATAACACAAAGACTTGACTATTCACCTCAACTCCACTCACTTCCTTGTTTGGTGGCCTTCAGCAAGATTCTAAGATTTGATTTCCTTGATTGCAAAACGGTGATCACAACATCAAACGACAGGATTATATTTTGAGAATTAAATGGCATAATTCAAGTAAAACACTCAGTAAAGAGTAGGTATTAAATGTTAATATCTTTCCCTTCCTTCCTTCTTGCTAGTCTCCTTATGAAACCCAACTTTGATTCTGTATGAGTCTCAACTTGAGACTGACCCATTTTCTAACCATCTTTCAACATGATATACTCATTACAATCACACATCCTTTACTCCCATTCTTTACCACGTTCCTCCCAATTTTATAAAAGCTATGCATTCTTCAAGGTACAATTCAAGGCTCATCTTTTTGATGAGTAAACAATCATTCCAATCTGTACTGATTTTTCCTTTGCTAAAATGTGTCATGACATATGTTGCTATTAATTATTTTATATGTATATATGGCTTGTCTCCCCAACTAAACACAAGCTTCTTAACAGCAGAATCTGTGTCTAAAATTGTTCTAGTTTGTAACACTGGGCTCTGGCTCTCCTCAGAGATTGCTAAAAAACTTGCTAAATAAAGAAATCAGTGATGCTAACCATTACAATCTGAGGACTAATATCAATTCAGATATACCCCATAAAGTTAAAAATAACTTGTTTTTCTTTACTGTCAATTGGTGAGAAAACCAAAATTCAATATGATTATAATTGAAATGAACAAGAAAAACAGCTAGTGGTTTGGCCTAAAAAAGCATTGCTTAAATGAGATACTGTAATAAGGTACTTTTGTAAAAGACCCTATACCATAATATTTAACAACAGCACAGAAGGCAAGAATTAAGAATGCAAATAAACTTTTATCAGATTCTTGATATAATCAAAAGTAAGAGGTTTAAGTAACTTAAAAGTAATTTTTTTAATTTGTGATACATTCTTTTTTTTTTTTACAACCTTATTGGAGTATAATTGCTTCACAATGGTGTGTTAGTTTCTGCTTTATAACAAAGTGAATCAGTTATACATATACATCTGTTCCCATACCCCTTCCCTCTTGCATCTCCCTCCCTCTGTGATACATTCTTAAAAAAATTGGCTCAATGGGTCAGCACTAGAATTAAACCTACTACTGAAGTAAATTACATAACCTATCAATCATTTTAAATGTGACAGAAATCAATCCATTTATACAGAAGTCAAGCACACCTTCATGCCAGTCACTTTACCTAGGGCTCAAAACAACATAATAAGACAGCCTGAAAAGTCAAGGATCAACAAGCAAGAGTCTTTTTTTAATTTTTAGGTCAATGCACAACCAGACTCAACATTTAACACTTCAGTTATGACATCATCACTGATCTTTGGGGTTAGCAAATTATGGCTTTACAACCTCATTCTTTATTTGCACACCACACACACCACAAAATAAAACAAAAAGAAGCTTATGACTGCATGCGGGGAATGGTTTCATTTATAAGCAAAGTATTTCCACATATCTTCTACTAAACAAAGTGCTTAAAAATAAAACCATAGTATAATGTCTTTGTAAAACTAAATATATCCTGCAAATTGATGTCTTTAAAATAAAAGCTGAGGGACTTCCCTAGCAATCCAGTGGTTAAGACTCCATGCTTCCAATGCAGGGGGCGTGGGATCAATCCCTGGTCTGGGAACTAAGATCCCACAGGCCACTCAGCGCAGCCAAAAAAAAAAAAAAAAAAAAGGTTAATATAAAATAAGATTTGAAAATTATCTTGATAATTATTCTATAAGGTCAAAAAAGCAGGAAAAAAAATCAAAACTTAAAGAACCAAAATTTTATACAATAACATTTATGTAAAGTCTGTAGATTAATGAACTTCAAGTATTATACACTTAGCAGGATACTGATATCGGTGTTTCTAAATATCTGCCATGATATATTGATTCCCTGGTTTATTTAAAATTGTTCCTTTGAAAGAAACTTTTTTTTGATATGGACCATTTTTTTAAGTCTTTATTGAATTTGTTACAATCTTGCTTCTGTTTTATGTTTTGGTCCTTTAGCTGTGAGGCATGTGAGATCCTAGCTCCCCGACCAGGGATCGACCCCGCACCCCCTGCATTGGAAGGCGAAGTCTTAACCACTGGACCACTAGGGAAGTCCCGAAATAAACTTTGAGTAGTTAAGCAACAAAAGTCCTCTATTTTGAGAAAAGTCATATTCTAGTTCCTCCATAGATGGTCACTGCACCGAAGTTTAAACAACTCTAATTCTCAGCTAATAACAGGCAGAGAGCAGATACACACAGAAGCTTCATTCAGGTAAAACGACAAAGAAAACTACCGCTTCCTGATTTTCTCCCTCAGCCCTCCCCACCCACCACCTTGATTCTGCAAATGGCAGAATAAATTAAAGTTCCTTTCTTTTACATCAACTCCTTTGTCCTCTCAAGGTTGCCTAATCATATTCATCTATTAAAATTAAGTAAGAAACATTTCAAAAGCTGTATTCACATTAAATCAACTTTCTGATTCCTGCATTGCAGGAATAAAGCAATATAATCACATCTTAAATTGGTTTACAGCAGGATGTCTACCTTATCCCAGTTCTCAGGATTGATGAAATGAATAGTTTTAAAATAGTACTTTTTGAAATGACCTAAGAATTAATAGTGCATAATTATCTCAGTGTTGACAAGTGAGAGACGTTTAACTCCTTAAATGAGCTTTCCTAATGAAGCAGTGTCAGAGAAAAGCTTCATTGCCTGTACATTGCTGATTGATATCTAAGGGGACTGATTTAACCATAAAGGCATACTAAAAACCAACTTTGAAAATCATTTAGGTAAAAATTAAATGACCCAATTTCACTTAATATTTGAAATATTTACTTAAGATTTTACTATAAATTTCAGTAGTATTCTAGAGGTTGGATTACTAGGAAAATCGTATTTTACATTTTATTTGTCTACTAATAAACATTCAACCTTTCTGTATAGCTTCAGCAAAACATACTTTAGTATTAGACTCCATATTATCTAAAAGAAAAACTAAGCTATTGTATTTGAAAAGCAGTATTGGGAATATGTTTCTGACATGTTTATTGGAGAATTCTAATGAAAGACAACTATAATGAAATAAATCTTCATGCTTTTTAAAATAAACTTTTAGTACATGTAAAAAATTTATTAAATGTTATTTTTACCACTTTGAACTTTACCACTTTATATTCATCCCTTGTCTCAAATACATGTTAATTAACTCATAGCTATACTGTTCAATTCTGTATTTTAAATCCTGTGGGTAAAACCAAAACAGATTCATATTTCTAAATACCTGGAAAAGAAAAAAACAAACACATTCCCAGCAGTAGGGCTATGCGGATGAAACATAATATAGACCACCTCTTTATTTTTCTGTATCTTTCACATATACCAACCGCCTAGTTTGAGAATGTGTCTGGCGCTGGGCTAAGAACTTACTATTTAATCCTGGAGCCCCCCATAGAGGTAGATAACATTATCTCCACTTTACAGATGAGGAAGGCAGTGCTTACACAGAGGTTCCTGTCCCACAGTCACACAGATGGTAATGAGTAGAGCCCGATTATGAACTAAGATGACTGGAATATGAGACTGCAGTGGCCACAGAGGTGGCCCTTCTGCCTAGAGGTCACAGACAGTGTTGGGAGGGAGAGAGGTTTGCTTTGTAATTAAACCCCTTACTTTAGAGTTCAGCAGGGCCTGGGGATGGATAAATTTGGGACAAAGGTTCACATTCTTGACCTGGTATCCTCTTTAGTTAGCATCACAGAAAAGGATTGAAGAGCTTCTTAAAAGCAGACTCTGAGAGTAAAACACTGAGAGCAAAGTGTGAAGACAGTATCATCCCAGGCTCTAAGAACAACTGCCTGAACTGGTAGTGCCCTCCATCTGGGCAAAAGAGACCCAACACCACCAGGCACTAGTGGACCACAGGAGGTTGTGACCAGAATGTCACCCTGGGAGGTGCTCTGGGGAACCAAACTATCTTAACATCCTCTAGGAAACCAAGGCCTCTGTACCTGCATTCCTCCCCATGTACAAATCCTACCATTTCTTCCCCCAAACTCCCTAGGAGATTGAGCATCAGGAATGAAACTAGAGCAGTAGCAGCCAAATTCTTAGTTTCAGTCTTCTGTCTTTAAGTTTCCAATAAAATAGATACAGGAATGCCTCAGATCATTCTAGACCCTATGTCAGAGCTCACTAGAATATTTTGCTAAACTGACACCTTAAAATGTTTTAGGAGTAATGCATTCTGAGTTCCAAACATGCAGCTTAAACATGACTTCTTAAAGCATAATCACCTAAGAAATTTTAGTCAAAGTTATAATATTTTATAAATATTTGTGAATGTATATAAACATGTTCTGAATAGAAAAAAACAAGGTTTGATTTCCTAATTTCTGCAAATTAGGGACCATGAGGGCTATTTCTTGAAGACTATTAAATTAGTTATTGTATATGAATAGGTCTGCTAGGATCTAGCACCAACAGGTGCTCGAAGATGATCACATTTGAATTGTAAAACAAAAGGACTTCATATTTTATTTATATTGTAAAAATCTACCACAAAAACAGTACTCTTATTAACCACTTTTAAACTATATCAAATAATTTTATTGCATTTACCAAATGTATAGAGATTTATATTGGAAAATAAAAACATACTGAGAACTACAGAGTTTCAAAGGTAAATATGTACTTTACATATTACTTTGTAAGTTCCTCTTTTTTTTTATTTGCTACCTTTAGCAAGAAAAATGTTAAAATAAAAAGAGACTTCTGTAACAAGTTCTAGAAATTACCTCTTCCAGCTTTTTTAACGTCTGTGATGAAAACCCTCCACACCCACTGTGTACCAGCTTGATGTCAGGCAAGCACTAAGAGGAGGTTTGCGGTGGGGCCTGGGGAGCAGCTGGGAGCAGAAGAAGCAGGCTCGGGGCCAGGCCCTTTCTCAGGCTGCCACCTCCCCTGCCCAGCCTTCAGATGATACCCCTGAAGAACTCTTGGCTCCCTAGAAGGAACATGGTTTTAGAAACAGCTATATAGCAACATCATTTGCACTCATAATTTTATAGATGTCAACTTAAGACTGCAGGGCCAGTCCAAGTATTCTGGGCCTGAAATCCTACCGTCTTCATCAGAAGTGCCTTTAATCAAGTAGAACCTGGTAGTACTTCTTTAAGAAATGTTCCCGGGTATAAAATCTAGATATGATTCTCTCTGTATCGACATTTAACGAGCAGTATCAGGCCACTAGGAGGCAAGGAACTGGCTTTTTTGAACTCCTCCCTCAAAATAACAAGATTTGGAGAACAGCTGTCAATCATGGAAAGACATCACCAAACACTGGATGATCTTTTGAAACCTTGTTCCAAAAGAAAGTTAGAAATTAAAATAATACATTTAATCACTTATAAAGTTCACAAGATTCTTCTCTGCTCTGGAATACAAAAAGAATCAAATGATTTTCTTGGCCAGAGAAACTCACATTCCGTTTTTAAGGCCCTACTCTGTAACCCTCGGTCAGCCTGTAGGAAGGTAATTACAAGGGCCAGAAGGACAGTCCCTGCAGCTTCTTAGAAGTAAATGCAGAGAGCTAAATTAAGGCACTCAGAGGTAAACTTACAGGTTGTGCAGAGCCTACCTGTTTGACCCCTGTGGATCCTAGAGCACCACACTAAACGGCTCTATTTATTCAGAGCAGGTACAGAACAGAGCAGCAGAAACACAGCTTTTCTCAATCTCCTCCTCCAGGTCCTGCTAGTCAATGGGAGTCACACGCTAACAACCTCATGCGATGGTCTTAAAATGCAAGTTTTAATGATATTTCATTGTAGTGGTCTTGTACCAAAACATGTTTCTCATGTAGTTTCCATTTTACCTGTGTGTTAAAAAGAGAGACAGAGAGACAGAGAGAGAGACCACAGCAAGAAAACTGCTATTATGAGAAAGAAGGACATAAAATTCAAGCGATGAATTAAAGAGGCGAATGAAGGAACTCTTTTCCTTTGTTAGAAACAGAAGAAACAGACTGTGTTCATCTCCCTAGGGCCAACAGCCACACTGCGTGGAACTCGGCCAGCTTCAGTCACAAAGCTCACTTAGGAGTTCTGCTCTGTGAAAAGAGGAAGCCAGATGGGCTATTTACTTTCAACAAGATAATTCTTGAGGAAATTGTTATAAATCAAAGAAACTTTTTAGCTTCATCTGCTATTTTAGCCTCTAAACTAGATTTAGGAGGCAGGCAGGGAGGGTTCTGTTAGTGAAGAAATGAGAGACCTGGAAAGAGAATTGGGGAAATAAAAGAAAGCACAGTGCAAACTTGGGCAGCAGTGTCATCCAAGTACAGCAGCTTCAAGGCCACACAACCTGGGCTCACATCCTTACTCTACCAGCCACTCACTATAATCTTGGACAAGCAATCTGACCCCTCAGAGCTTCAGTTTCCTCCCAGGTATCATGGGGACCAAGTGTGTCACAAGATGTCCTGAAGATTAAATGTCATGATGCAGGTACAGCACTTAAAATATCACAAACAACACAGCTCTCAGTAAACACTGGGAACTATTTTTATCCATGTCACTTCTTTTCCATTCACAAAATATAAAGAGAATCTATCATATACATAATATGTGTGTGTGTGTGTGTGTGTATTCATAAGGACATAGTAAGAGCTAAATGTTATATTAATCTTCTGTCTGATCATACTTGATGAAATCTGTATGTGTGAAAACAACTTCTCTTTTATTTTGTTATCACAGGGAAAGAGTAAAATAATCCAGATAATTTCATCCTTGGGCCAAGAATTTTAAAGAGATTTTTCTATGTAAAATTACTTCTTTAAGAAAAATAGCTATAGAATGAATATAGAAAAGCTCATTAAATTGTGTGTTAAAATTCTCATAAATATAAAAGGTGCTTCCTAACCAGGAAAGCAAAGTTTTCTCCATCAAGCTGTAAATAATGGCTATTGGGATGGAAAAGTCATCTAACAGCCACACTTTTAGGATATATAACATATAAATATTATTTATTAAGCAAAAACTATTCAAGTTAAGTTATGGGATCATTAAGCATCCAAGTTAACCTACTTTTCTTTTATTACACTTATAATATTTTTGGATGATAACTGATGATTCTAAGATAATAAAACATATTTTCTGTATGAAGCCATATATAATTATGTTCAGTGTACTGTTTTTACCATGGCAGGAGAAAGGAATAAATTTTTAGAAAGATTATTCAACATGAAGGACTAAAATAAAAATATTTTAGTTTTGCTTGCTTATCTTTGGATTGATTTTAAGAAATCACAAATATTCAATTTCACCGCCATATTAAAGAAACAGCAGCACTATTTTTTGGTAATACATTCTCTTTCTGAAGGGCAAAATATCCCAAAGAAATGACTGATTAATTTTCAAAATTTATTTATGGGTTCAGATAAGACAAATACAAAAGCAACTCACATATGTTAAAACTAGAAAATTTAAAAGGAATTGTTACTATATTTAATTTTTTACATTTCTAGTGGCTCAATCAAGCTCTACCCAAGAAAACTGAAGAAGTGTTTATAGTATGAATTATTTGAAAAGAGTATGAAAAAATATATATGTATATGAAACAACAGATTTTATGCCCCAATTAAGATGATCATATAATCTGAGAAGAATCTAAAAGGAAAGACAAACAAGTGGAAATCATATCTTTAATTTTTTATAAAGTTAATATAAAATAAAATTTCCCTAAATACTGGAGAAGAGCAATTATACAAAGCAAGACAATTTTACATTTTCTATAAACTGGAAACAGGAAGTTTAGCTGATTCCCTTAGAAACAACCAAACAGGACTTCTATGACATTGATTCTAGATAGTGATGAAATATTAAATGAAAGATAAAATTATCTTTCTCTTCTACACCCAGAATTTGCCCCCACTTTGAAAATATCTATTAGTTCACTAATCCAAGGGCCAAAAATCGAATAGCCTTTGCTATTCAGTTTCAACTACTGTCCTAACCCCATTCTAGGCAGCTTTGGAAATAACACTGCCTGCCTGCTTCCACACAGTATCAAGGAGAAGCTCAAAAGGGATGTTGTGCCTTGTTGGGAAAGCAGTCTTCTTTGGGCCTCTTGCATCCTACATATCTTACAAGGTATGTCGAGACTGCAAGGGTCTGACTGCTTTTTCACCTGAGCCATTTCTCAGTGTTCCTCTGAAGACGAGAGATAAGGCAATCTCTTCCCCTGGACAAAAAACAGGCTTGATTATTGTTATAAAAGTAGTGAATTCCCCAAGCTCAGAGTTCAGCAGTTGCAATACAAACTCACTATGTACACAGTATCCATCTGGACCAAAGCAACTGATACCAATATGTTCATACTGCTGTCTGTGCCACAGATAATAACATCTTTTGTCTCTGACCGATAAGTCTCCTGTCTGTGCCAGCAACGTGAACTAGTAACTGGCTAAATTGTTATTGTCAGTAGGGTAAAATCAGATCTCAGACCTGATAGTTTTGGCAAAGGGAAGGATACTGAAAGAAACATGGCTTTCTGAAAGAAGAAGGAAAAGGGCCAAAGACTGGGTTTGGTGATATGAAAAATTTCCTGGGATCTACGAGTGAATGCATCCAAGGGAGGAGGGGGAGAAATAAGAGTCCCCACTGTTCTGCTGAGAGAAGGGAGGCAGAATTGAAACAAACTACACCAATAGTACCTTGGTGGTTGCTTATTCTCTCCTCCATGCAGGGGAGGAAGGGATGTTATCATGACAATAGGGCAGCAAGGCCTTAGGCCCAGGAGAAAAGCAATGTGTGTGCGGGTGCTGAGCAAAGCAGTCCTCAAAGCTGTCCAGTGGTGTCTATAATGATGGCCTTGCTACTGATGGTCTTTGAGAGAACAATGAACATTAGAAGTTCCTTTTGTTGAGCCCCAAGCGGGCAGCTGCTTGGAACCAACAGTAAATGTTCCCTATTCACATACATGGAGCAGGTATCTCCCTCTATACCTACCTGATCCCTTCTTCCCCTCTACTCTGACCTCACATGCTTTAAGGAAAAGGATTATTGGCATAGATCCAAGGTATTTTTGTCCCCAAGGGGTACTGAAAGCTATACATACCTGTCCTGGTACGACGAGGAAGAGAGGGACTAAAATTGTTATGGTCCTGTTGGATATAGAAACCCAAGTTACCATCCAACCTGTTCCCATGGACGGAAGTGACACTGAGTAACACTGTGGAAGGAGGCTTTGGGCTACTAAATGTACTGTCATTGTGGTTTTCATATCTGACTGTGTAATAAGAATTGATGTGTTACATGTCTGCATTCCACAGTTCCTGTAAATGTCCGAAGGGTCATGTTCAGTAACTGCTGCCCATAGAGAGGTCATTTCCCAGTACAACAAAATCACCTTCTTGATGGAGCCACAGAGTCCATCCTTTTACTTTTTTTAAATAAGTAACTATTAACATGCAACTAAGCTCTTATTGAAAATGAACACCTGACATCCCCATTTTCATACAGGTCCATTCAGACCAAATGATTAATGAGATGGGAAGGGCCCAACAGGCCTGGTTAGTCAAATGGAAATGGTATAGTCAAGAGTGAAGCTGTTCTGGTCCTAGCATCATCCCAGTTTTACATGAAAATTTTTAAAAAAGGCAACTACTCCTCTGGAGGAAACTATATTCCCCACTCCACCACCTGAAACAAAGCTGCTGGTTCAACAGGGCTCTCACATGTTCCTTTCAATGATGGGGCCTTGTGGCTAAATTCAAAGCTGCTGGTTCCTCTGAACAGCAGCAGCCATCCAACCCCAACAGCAGCTCTGGAAGACCAACCGTGAAAAGGACCAGTCAGCACAATGGTCTCAATGGAAAGCTGTCATTCTTGTCTTAGACAATGCTCCTAAGGGCTAGGCATTTTCTACTTTTACAGACTCTCAGACTATTGCCAATGGCCTAGCTGTCTGTCTGGTCTGCTATTTGAAAGACTATAGAATGGCAGATTAATGACCCCCTCTGTAGGGCCACAAACTGTGGAAATAAATTGTGGTTGCTGATGAGTCAGGGTCACTGACGTAGATGCCCATGGTAAGGGCTCATTCTCTGATGACACCAATTGGAGTCAAGCTGTTGTTCAAGCCTGTGTTGACCAGATGACTGCCGACACTACTGGGATCCACCATTGTATCAGACATGGCAGCACATTTACCACCATGGATAGGGTACAAAGTCAAGGTGCTTCTGATACAGAAGCTACCACTTCATATCAGACCTGTGACTCCTGCTAAAAGTAGGCCCATTTGCCTTGCAGTGAAGGAAGACCTGTTTGCCGTGTCCACTCCAAGCAAACTGACTACATCAAACCATTGACTCCCATTCTGGGATGACCCTAATGCCTTACCACTGGCAATACTTTTTTAGATTACTCTCCAATCAGATGACTTTGGTTTCAGCATTGTGGCTCTCAGAATTAAATGGTGTTATGTTTTTAACTTTCCATACTATCTTTAGTTTGACAATGGTATGTCTTTTTCCATAAAGACTACTCAACAATGGGCCAATAGTAAAAGTTATCAATGGACATTTTATGACCTTTACCATCCTCAAGTTGCTGACATTACTGAGAGGTAAAATAGACTTAAAAAAAAATCAGCTCAAAAAGATTTTTGACCCTACCTCGCTCACTGCCTCTTGGTCTACACACCTTAGAAAGGTACTAGATGTAACCATACCCAGAAAGGGTAGGGATTTACATAGACCTACTTTGAGATTTCTCTCTGACCATTTCTGGGCATGATGCACTTTTCTGTTCCCTAATAGGAACCCCAGGCCAGGATAACTGATATACCCTCCAGGTGGAAGCCCAATCAAAAGGGGTCCTAGAAGATTCAAACACAATTTTGTTTCAGCCACTGGTTATCTGTGTTTGACTGAAATGATACTAGATCATGAAGATAATGACCATTTGGGTCACCACTGGACAAGTTCCTTCACAGTGGCCAAAGGTGGTGGACTTAATGAGTCTCTGTAAATTTTGTAAAAATGCCCTTAGCCCACTTGCACCTGACCCTTCCAGATAAAACATCTGGGTACAAGTAGGGAATGACCGGAGAAAATATGAAGTTAAAGCTACCAGGAAGGGACACTGGAAAGCCAATTTCACAGCTGTGGAGGGAAAGCAATAAATCTGGCAATGGGGAGGGGTCACCTCAAATCCCTGGAAGTACGAGCAGGTGAGATTAATGATGTCTTAGTCCGCTACATCCAGTGCCTCATCCTGGCAAAACAGCCATGTGTTTCAAGTAAGCCAAGCAGCAGTGGTAGCTGGCAATCTGATTCACTGACTTCTTTCTGAGAATGTCATCTCCATCCAGAGGCTACAAAAACAGAAAAAGTCATGTGGAGGTGGCTAGTGTTGAACTACTCTTCTGTGCCTAATGCCATCAACTGCAGCTCCAAAACATGGGCCTCCCCCTCATACCTGTACACTCTCCCAGACTGGCACAACCTTACTTCAGTCTGACTGATAAAAACTCATAGGCTTGTCCTGACTCCAAAGCAGCCTTAGGTTGTGCTGTGTGTGGCAATCAAGGCTGCATCTACTCAGAATATTGTCTATGTGGCTTAATCAAACCAGTGTAATAGTGATCCAAATCAAAGATAGCAGCAAATTCCAAACTAGAATAACCTTTACTCTTTATGTGGGGGAGACTGGACCACGGACTGGCTCTCCATCGGGTGTGAAGGCTGCTTTCTGGATCATCTACTGCTCCTTGTTATTACTGGCAATGTCATTCCAAGCCTCCTTGTATGGGTCATAATAGATAACAGACTCGACATAGACTGTCTTAATGTTTAAGAACAACTGGTCTTCCCCTGGGATTTATTCACATTGGGCCAAATCAGAGACTCTGGGGTGGGGAAAGGTGGATGGAGTCAATATTGCAAGTTGGTCTCATCCTACTGCTTGGGATCCTATTGACCATAGCTTGAATTAAAGGCTGTATGAGAAAAGTTGAATAGATTTGGTCCCCGTCTATGCTGGCCCAATTAATCAAACTGATCATGAAGTGGCACACACATGTGAAAATTCATCACAAGCCAAGGTGATGTAGTAAAAGCTGTTGGGTTTTGGGAGAGATAATTTATTTGGGCCTCTTACAGTCCCCTACATGTCTTGCTGGATGGACCAAGAGTGCATGGCCCTGACATCTCTTTTACCTGGGTAAGTTCTCAGGGTTGTTTACGTATCCAGTAACCTTAAGAGACAAGGTAACATTTGTCCTCAAGGAGAAGGTTTGCTTACTGCTTGCCATAACAGTGGTGGATACTTCAAGCTGAATAAATGGTCATCAACTTCAATGCAAATCCATTGCATGCATGGCATTCATCTGGGCCATATCACATCACCCCTTCGAGATTTGGAGGCAAAGGAAACTGTTGTAAATATGATAACACTTAAGTAATTTGCTGTGCCATGAGTAATGAAGTCCTTTGTCTCTGACCCATGAGTCTTGTGTCTTCTGACGGCATCCGTGATACTTTAACAGGCTAACTTATTAGACTGTAAGTAGAGTAAATATCAATTTCCAGACCCAACATGCTTATTTCTGGCTTGAACCACTCATGATAAAGCCCAGTGAAGGCAACCATCCCCACACAATGTTCAATATGAACTTACAGACGTTCTAATGTTGAAGCTACTCATCCTAGATTCTTTGATGGAAACAAGAGAAAATCATTAACATTAGAATGTAAAAACCAGGGTCACTTCCCTACCTTCTAGAATCTAAACCTATGGGTTCTCCTATTTGGCCTCCACATAAAATTGAAATTTTCCCTTTCAGTTCCACTTCTCCCATAGCAAAACTCCTATGAAGGGAAACCATTAATACCACTGCACCACATTTTAGCGTGAAGAAGAAAAGTATTAAGTATATGAGATATTGTTATATTCTAGTTTAGGGGGAAGGGTGATTTGGGATATGGCCTGGATGGGGAAGGAAGTGATTAAGGAGTGCTACCAGCCATAAACAATATATATTTTTTAATTCCAAGCCTGATTTTCCAAAGTACCATCAATCTATCAATCAATCAATAAAAAATAAGCCTACCCTCATGGAGGCAGAAAAATGGCTAGAAGACCATTATTTATAAAATTAAGTCGCTGCCAATGGGGAGGGAAAGAAAGATTCAGGGAACAAAAGAGTTGAGAAATATTTTATTTTCCATTGTCAAAAATCCTACACAAGCAAAGTATATAAGGCTCAAAGTTCAACTTCAAAAATGTAAAAAAAAGATTCAAATGTCACCAAGTGCTTTGTGTAGATTAAGTGCAAAGATTTGTCCATTATCTATTACTTTCTGTTAAAAGCAAAGGAACAACTTGAGAAAGAGGACGAAATAACAATTTAGAAGCAGAATTATAAAAGTAGTTTAATGTCTAGAGTTCTGGCTGAGTAAGTATCAAATATGATCAGTAAATATTCTAGATTTACAACTCTACAATGTATATAATTTTAAAAACTGGGCTTAGGGTTTCCCTGGTGGTGCAGTGGTTGAGAGTCTGCCTGCCGATGCAGGGGACACGGGTTCGTGCCCTGGTCCGGGAAGATCCCACGTGCCAAGGAGCGGTTGGGCCCGTGAGCCATGGCCGCTGAGCCTGCGCGTCCGGAGCCTGTGCTCCGCAATGGGAGAGGCCACAACAATGAGAGGCCCGTGTACCACAAAAACAAAACAAAACAAAAAACTGGGCTTAAAATTAGGAAAATTCCCATTACTTCAGAAAGTAACTTCATATTCACTTGTCTCCATAATTCATTAAAATTAAAAATAAATGGCTTTTGAGAACCACAGACATGAGTTTGATGGATGACCATTTCTCCGTCCCCACTGTGAGCCATGAGGAAAAGGTAGATATGTTTATTCATAAAGTTCTGTATCTTCATGGATAAGTGATGCTGCTGGCATATCCTGTTATTTAATTAAGTGGAGGCAGAATAAATGCCTGATGCAAAGCCACTGCTGGAGTTTGCTTGCTTACTATAAACAGATACAAATATTTCAATACTACCCACCTTTTTTTTAAAAAAAGGTTAAAATTTAAACCTATCTTATAAATAACATGAAAGAACATCTTTAGAATAATTATGAAAAACAATCCAGCTGCAGGTCTTTGTTTTAGAACTAGGACTTTTGTATCATCCAGGGTCTCTATCTAGCAGGGCGGAGGAGGAGGTGAGTGAATACTCCAGGCAGGGGACTATATAGATGACATAAGAGTCAGTCAAACACAAAGAGCATGAAAACAAATCCATTTTTCCTATTAAAAAATCCCTCAGAATAAATAAAATGAATTCCTACCCAAATTAAATTGCCTTGAAGTTTTCTGTACAAGGCTTTAGGCATTATAAACACTCTTTGACTTTGGCCTGCCAGGTTTCCTCAATCAATCATGCAGTAGCCTAAAATTAAATTGAAATGATTGGATAAAGGAAAATCAAATATTTTAACATTTAGTTTCAGTAACATGATTATGAAGCTTTTAGTGATATTGTAATTACTTTGAAGCTCTGAGCATATGTTTCTACTGAGAGTATTCCATGGAGAAAAGCTGCATTAGGGAAACAAGTAAATACAGACCCCAATAATGCAAAAATATATTTGTTATAAAGCTAAAAGCTAAAGGTTGGACAAGGGACAATGCATCCATGTAATTTATACTCTAAACATCCTGTAGAGTAACCACTTTAAAATCCCAGCTCATTCCAGAATTAAAATAATGTAATGGCTTCCCTCTAAGGGAAAGCATTAGAGAAGCAATAAAGAGAAACAACAGTAAAGGACGGGAGAAAAAAAAAAAAAAAAAAGTCATCATCCTGTGCAAGCTCCAATTTTTTGCACAGAAAAATGTGACAGACTAAAATCTCTCTCCTAAAATTAATGAATCATCTTCTCAGAATATGAAACATTTTAATACACTTAGTATTTACCAAAATCAAAGCATATGTTACTACCCCTATTTATTAATGCTTTCATCCACTTCAGCACTTACTGGGATTATGCTGGGTTTGGGGGCCAGAGAGATAAATGGAATAAGGCCCCATCCCCAAGGCAAATGTCAGTAGAGACTGGATTATTTAATTAGGTACTTCAACCTCAGAAACAGGAAGGGAGATAGGAGAAGATAAAACAAGAGAAAAGACAATGTCCTTTTCTCCAGTGATTCATACTTTCACTCATTCAACAATTATTTAAGTACAAACATACTCCTTCCCTCAAGAATGAGGCAGGTAAGTAAACACACAACATTAAAATGGAATGAGATTAGGTCTTCAAATTTAACAGGAAAATGATTCCATCAAATAATCTGAAGTTACAAATCTTCTGAAGGATTTGTTTGTTCTGATTATATCAAAGCATAGCTAATTGGCCTAATCACCTAAAGATCCTAAGTAGGAAGCAGTACACTGGGCTCACAGAATTTAATTTAGCTGATGCCAATTTTATTTATTTATTTATTTATTTTTATTTTTTATTTTTTGCGGTACACGGGCCTCTCACTGTTGTGGCCTCTCCCGTTAGCGGAGCACAGGCTCCGGACACGCAGGCTCAGCGGCCATGGCTCACGGGCCCAGCCGCTCTGCGGCATGTGGGATCTTCCAGGACCGGGGCACGAACCCGTGTCCCCTGCATCGGCAGGCGTACTCTCAACCACTGCACCACCAGGGAAGCCCAATTTATTTATTTTTAATTGGAATTCACTTCTCACTTTCAGCCACAGGTCCTGCTACTTCCTACTCTCTCAGAGGAGGCCTAATTCACAAAGTTATATCCACCTGACACTAACCACTGCAAGCTTTAAATTTTGCTTTCTCTGCCCAAATGGGCCTTACAGTTCAACAAAGTGTCCATTTGTTGCAGAATGCTACTCTTTATTAAATTGGGATAGACGAAATTAGTATTGTCATAATTTCTGTTAGCCAAAAGTAAATGAGTGACATTTAACATGGCCCTGCTTCCAAAGCTATCATTCTAAAAAGAAATTTAAGCATGCCCATTCTTAGCATTAAGACCAAGTGGTTCCTCATTACTTACAGAACAAAACTCGAATTCTCCAGCAGGCCCTGACCCTCCTCACCCAGATTGCTCCTCACTTCCTACTCCACACTTCTTATGCGGTATCCCTGTCAACTCCTCCTCCTCCCAAGGAGCACTACTCCTCCATAGAGTCTGCTTCCAAACTCCCATGCCTTACTGTCTGCACTTGGGAGATCACTCAGTCCAGAAGGTCCAGCTCAAACACCACCTCTGTTCTGGAAGTTCCCCAGCTTTATCACACAAAAATACATGCTTCCATTATAGTTTCTGTTACTGCTAATCATTGCTTTGCAGGTGTACACAGAATCTTCACAGAACTGTGACTTCCGCATTTAGTTTTGTAGACTCAGTGGTATCTCAGGTCATAACTTAGGGTCTCAATAAATGTTTATTGAAGTTAACATTTATTTTCTTCTTTTTTCCAATAAAAATGAACTTTTTCTTTTCTTACAAATCAAATTTTGCATCTATTTAAAAAATGTATTCCATACACAAAAATACATGCTTCCACTATAGTTTCTGTTACTGCTGATCATTGCTTTGCAGGTGTACACAGCATCTTCATGAAACTGTGACTTCCACATTTAGTTTTGTAGACTCAGTGACATCTCAGGTCATAACTTAGTGTCTCAATAAATGTTTACTGAAGTTAACATTTATTTTCTTCTTTTTTCCAATAAAAATGAACTTTTTCTTTTCTTACAAATCAAATTTTGCATCTATTTAAAAAAATGTATTCCATACTTCCTTTGGAGTTTCTCCTAACTGTAATAACAATGCATAATGTAATATTTTCCAAATATTTCAGCTAAAACTGCCTTCTGAAAACAAATTCTATACTGACACCTTTAAAAAAATGAAGCAAATTAAGGTTGATTCTTTTTTTGTCCTTCATAACTTTACCAGAATTTATTTAAAACATCTCAGCTGTGTATTTCTAACCAAGCCAGATTAATGGTTATTTACAAAGAGCAGGACAATGTTAAACTATCCCACTGGAGCATTAGGTGTCTAACATTCATAGTGAACTGGCAAAACAGAAATCAAAATGTACATAAAATGGTTATTTGCTCCTGCTTTGCCTGATCACGTGTTGTTGAGTGAAGTTATATTTCTCTCAAAAGCATAACAAAGCTTCCCCTGCTCTACGGGATACAAATGAGCAACCTGGTACAACAAATTACCCAGCTGTAATTCACCATTTCAGTCCTGGAGTGTGGCCACATGTTCTTTTGGCACCTGGGAAAACTATCTTGAAAAGTGAGTTACGTACTTGGCCAGCTTTATCAACTAGTCCACACACATACACAAACACACACACACACACACACACAATACTAGATTCCTTATGTGAAACATTATTGCATTGTCATTAAATGACCTCAGAAAAGGAAAAATCAAGTTATATAGCTGTCAATTCGATGTCCTGTATCCATCATCCTTACTTCATAATAAGACACTTTAACACCAGATTTCAAATGGTGAAGGCCTTAATGGTGACTGTGGTAGGCTGAAAAGACCACCTCAAAATGTCCATAGCCTAACCCCCGAAACCTGTAAATGTGACCTTATATGGCAAAAGGACCTTGCATATGCAATTAAATTAAGGATCTTGGGATGGGAGGTTATCTTGGTGGCCCCTAAATGTAATCACAAGTGTTCTTATAACAGGTAGGCAAAGGCAGATTTGACTACAGTAAAAGAGAAGGTAATATGACAACAGAAACAGAGACTGGAGTGAGGCCACCAGGAGCCAAGGAGCCAGCACCCTGTAAAAATGGAAGAGGATTCTCCACTGAAGCTGCCAGAAGGAACTAGTCCTGCTAACACCTGGATTTGGGCCCCTTAAAACTCATTTTGGACTTGTGGCCTCCAGAGCTGTAAGAGAATACATTTGTGTTGTTTTAAGCCACCAAAGTTATGCTAACTTGCAGCAAGAGGAAGCTAATACAGTGATTGTATTGCCATGCCTCAATAGTGTATAATGCTATTGAAAAAAAAGAAAAGTGAAACTATGGTACTAATATTTGTTTTTCTGAAAACACTACTTTTATGACAAGAACATGAAATTACTACAAGTATGCTACCATTACTAATTTATTTGATGATTTGTCACAAAAGTATAATGAGTTCTACATATATACCAACCAGTGATACATTTGTCCTATCCTTAAGACTAGGATTATAACACTATTGCATTTTTTGTATTTCCAAAATATGACATGCTTAATGCTGAAGAGGTGAAAAAACTCAGAAAACCACAGTAAAAAAAAATCCCACAACCCAAAGATAATAATTTTGAGGTATACTTCCCAATATTTTTACGTATATAAATAGCACTTAAAGCTACATAGTGAGAGACCGGGAGCAGCCAGAGCGCAGGGCGCGGAACCCTCAAGGCAGTGCCTGGCATATCAGACTCTGAACGTTGGAGCCGGGGCCTAGAGCCGTGTGGCTGACAGGGTCTTCGTGCTCCTGTCAGGTGTCAGGCCTGTGCCTCTGAGGTGGGACAGCTGACTTCAGGACACGGGTCCACCAGAGACCTCCTGGCCCCACATAATATCAAACAGAGAAAGCTCTCAGAGATCTCCATCTCAACGCAAAGACCCAGTTCCATTCAATGAACAAGCTACAGTGCAGGACAGCCTATGCCAAACAACTAGCAAGACAGGAACACAACCCCACCCATTACCAGGCAGGCTGCCTAAAATCACAATAAGGTCACAGACACCCCAAACACACTACCAGACATGGTCCTGCCCACCAGAAAGAGAAGATCCAGCCTCATCCACCAGAACACAGGCACTAGTCCCCTCCACCAGGAAGCCTACACAATCCACTGAACCAACCTTAGCCACTGGGGGCAGACACCAAAAACAACAGGAACTATGAACCTGCAGCCTGCGAAAAGGAGACCACAAACACAGTAAGTTAAGCAAAATGACAAGACAGAGAAAAACACAGCAGATGAAGGAGCAAGGTAAAAACCCACCAGACCTAACAAATGAAGAGAAAATAGGCAATCTACCCGAAAAAGAATTCAGAGTAATGATAGTAAAGATGATCCAAAATCTGGGAAATAGAATGGAGAAATACAAGAAATATTTAACAAGGACCTAGAAGAACTAAAGAGCAAACAAACAATGATGAACAACAATATAAATTAAATTTAAAATTCTCTACAAGGAATCAATAGCAGAATAACTGAGGCAGAAGAATGGATAAGTGACCTGGAAGATAAAACAGTGGAAATAACTACCACAGAGCAGTAGAAAGAAAAAACAATGAAAACAATTGAGGTCAGTCTCAGAGACCTCTGGGATAATATTAAACACACCAACATTCAAATTATACGGGTCCCAGAAGAAGAAGAGAAAAAGAAAGGGACTGAAAAAATATTTGAAGAGATTATAGTTGAAAGCTTCCCTAATATGGGAAAGGAAAAAGTTAATCAAGTCCAGGAAGCATACAGAGTCCCATACAGGATAAATCCAAGAAGGAACACGCCAAGACACATATTAATCAAACTATCAAAAATTAAATACAAAGAAAAAATATTAAAAGCAGCAAGGGAAAAACAACAAATAACATACAAGGGACTCTCCACAAGGTTAACAGCTGATCTTTCAGCAGAAACTCTGCAAGCCATAAGTGAGTGGCAGGACATATTTAAAGTGATGAAAGGGAAAAACCTACAACCAAGATTACTCTACCCAGCAAGGATCTGATTCAGATTCGACAAAGAAATTAAAACCTTTACAGACAAGCAAAAGCTGAGAGAATTCAGCAACACCAAACCAGCTCTACAACAAATGCTAAAGGAACTTCTCTAGGCAGGAAACACAAGAGAAGGAAAAGACCTACAATAACAAACCCAAAACAATTATGAAAATGGTCATAGGAACATACATATCGATAACTACCTTAAATGTAAATGGATTAAATGCTCCAACCAAAAGACATAGACTGGCTGAATGGATACAAAAACAAGACCTGTATATATGCTGTCTACAAGAGACGCACTTCAGATCTAGGGACACATACAGACTGAAAGTGAGGGGATGGAAAAAGATATTCCATGCAAGGGAAATCAAAAGAAAGATGGAGTAGCAATTCTCATATCAGACAAAATAGACTTTAAAATAAAGACTACTACAAGAGACAAAGAAGGACACTACATAATGATCAAGGGATCAATCCAAGAAGAAGATATAACAATTGTAAACATTTATGCACCCAGCATAGGAGCACCTCAATACATAAGGCAAATGTTAACAACCATAAAAGGGGAAATCAACAGTAACACAATCATAGTATGGGACTTTAAAACCCCACTTTCACCAATGGACAGGTCATGCAAAATGAAGTTTATAGTAATACAATCCTACCTCAAGAAACAAGAAACATCTCAAATAAATAACCTAACCTTACACCTAAAGCAATTAAAAAAAAGAAGAACAAAAAACCCACAAAGTTAGCAGAAGGAAAGAAATCATAAAGATCAGATCAGAAATAAATGAAAAAGAAATGAAGAAACCAATACCACAGATCAATAAAACTAAAAGCTGATTCTTTGACTAGATAAACAAAATTGATAAACCATTAGCCAGACGCATGAAGAAAAAAAGGGAGAAGACTCAGATCAACAGAATTAGAAATGAAAAAGGAGAAGTAACAACTGACACTGCAGAAATACAAAGGATCATAAGAGATTACTATAAGCAACTATATGCCAATAAATGGACAACCTGGAAGAAATGGACACATTCTTAGAAAAGCACAACCTTCCGAGACTGAACCAGGAAGAAACAGAAAATATAAACAGACGAATCATAAGCACTGAAATTGAAACTGTGATTAAAAATCTTCCAACAAACATAAGCCCAGGACCAAGTGGCTACACAGGCAAATTCTATCAAACATTTAGAGAAGAGCTAACACCCATCCTTCTCAAACTCCTCCAACATACAGCAGAGGGAGGAACACTCCCAAACTCATTCTACGAGGCCACCATCACCCTGATATAAAAATCAGACAAAGAAAGAAAACTACAAACCAATATCACTGATGAACATAGATGAAAAAATCCTCAACAAAATACTAGCAAACAGAATCCAATAGCACATTAAAAGGATCATACACCATGAGCAAGTGGGGTTTATCCCAGGAATGCAAGGACTCTTCAATATATGCAAATCAATCAATGTGATAAACCATATAACAAACTGAGGGAGAAAAACCATATGATCATCTCAATGGATGCAAAAAAACTTTCAACAAAATTCAACACCCATTTACGATAAAAGCCCTCCAGAAAGTAGGTATAGAAGAAACATCTCAACATAATAAAGGACATATATAACAAACCCACAGCCAACATTGTTCTCAATGGTGAAAAACTGAAACCATTTCCTCTAAAATCAGGAACAAGAAACAGATGCCTACTCTCACCACTATTATTCAACATAGTTTTGGAAGTTTTAGCCACAGCAATCAGAGAAGAAAAAGAAATAAAAGGAATCCAAATTGGAAAAGAAGTAAAGCTGCCACTGTTTGCAGATGACATGATACTATACATAGAGAATCCTAAAGATGCTACCAGAAAACTACTAGAGCTAATCAATGAATCTGGTAAAGTAGCAGGATACAAAATTAATGCACAGAAATCTCTTGCATTCCTATACACTAATGATGAAAAATCTGAAAGATAAATTAAGGAAACACTCCCACTTACCACTGCAACAAAAAGAATAAAATACCTAGGAATAAACCTACCTAAGGAGACAAAAGACATGTATGCAGAAAACTGCAAGACACTGATGAAAGAAATTAAAGATTATACTAACAGATGAAGAGATATACCATGTTCTTGGATTGGAAGAATCAACATTGTGAAAATGACTATACTTCCCAAAGCAATCTACAGATTCAATGCAATCCCTATCAAACGACCAGTGGCATTTTTCACAGAACTAGAACAAAAAATTTCCCAATTTGTATGGAAACAGAAAAGACCCCGAATAGCCAAAGCAATCTTGAGAAACAAAAACGGAGCTGGACAAATCAGGCTCCCTGACTTCAGTTATACTACAAAGCTACAGTATTCAAGACAGTATGGTACCGGCACAAAAACAGAAATACAGATCAATGCAACAGGATAGAAAGCCCAGAGATCAACCCACGCACATATGGTCACCTTATCTTTGACAAAGGAGGCAAGAATATACAATGCAGAAAAGACAGCCTCCTCAATAACTGGTGCTGGGAAAACTGGACAGCTACATGTAAAATAATGAAATTAAAACACTCCCTAACACCATACACAAAAATAAACTCAAAATGGATTAAAGACCTAAATGTAAGGCCAGACACTATCAAACTCTTAGAGGAAAACATAGGCAGAACACTCTATGACATAAATCACTGCAAGATCCTTTTTGGCCCACCTCCTAGAGAAATGGAAATAAAACCAAAAATAAAATGATGAACTTGGGCTTCCCTGGTGGCGAAGTGGTTGAGAGTCTGCCTGCCAATGCAGGGGACACGGGTTCGTGCCCCGGTCTGGGAAGATACCACATGCCGTGGAGCGGCTGGGCCCGTGAGCCATGGCTGCTGAGCCTGCGCGTCCGGAGCCTGTGCTCCGCAACAGGAGAGGCCACAACAGTGAGAGGCCCACATACCGCAAAAAAAAAAAAAAAAAAAAAAAAAATGATGAACTTAATGAAACTGAAAAGCTTTTGCACAGCAAAGGAAAGCATAAACAAGATGAAAAGACAACCCTCAGAATGGGAGAAAATATTTGCAAATGAAGCAATTGACCAAGGATTAATCTCCAAAATATACAAGCAGCTCATGCAGCTCAATATCAAAAAAACAAACAACTCAATCCAAAAATGGGCAGAAGACCTAAAGAGACAGTTCTCCAAAGATGATATACAGATTGTCAACAAACACAAGAAAGGATGCTCAACATCACTAATCATTAGAGAAATGCAAATCAAAACTACAATGAGGTATCACCTCACACCAGTCAGAATGGCCATCATCAAAAAATCTACAAACAATATATGCTAGACAGGGTGTGGAGGAAAGGGAACCCTCTTGCACTGCTGGTGGGAATGTAAAGTGATACAGCCACTATGGAGAACAGTATGGAGGTTCCTTAAAAAACTAAAACTAGAACTACCATACGACCCAGCAATCCCACTACTGGGCATATACTCTGAATAAACCATAATTCAAAAAGAGTCATGTACCACAATGTTCATTGCAGCTCTGTTTACACTAGCCAGGACATGGAAGCAACCTAAGTGTCCAGCAACAGATGAATGGATAAAGAAGATGTGGCACATATATACAATACTACCCAGCCATAGAAAGAAACAAAATTGAGTTATTTGTAGTGAGGTGGATGGACCTAGAGTCTGTCATACAGAGTGAAGTAAGTCAGAAAGAGAAGAAGAAATACTCTATGCTAACACATATATATGGAATCCAAAAAAGAAAAAAAAAATGATCCGAAGAACCTAGGGGCAGGACAGGAATAAAGACACAGACATAGAGAATGCACCTGAGGACACAGGGAGGGGGAAGGGTAAGCTGGGACGAAGTGAGAGAGTGGCATGGAGTTATATATACTACCAAATGTAAAATAGATGGCTAGTGAGAAGCAGCCGCATAGCACAGGGACATCAGCTCTGTGCTTTGTGACCACCTAAAGGGGTGGGATAGGGAGGGGGGGAGGGAGACGCAAAAGGGAGGAGATATGAGGATATATGTATATGTATAGCTGATTCACTTCATTATAAAGCAGAAACTAGCGGCTTCCCTGGTGGCACAGTGGTTAAGAATCCGCCTGCCAATGCAGGGGACACGGGTTCCAGCCCTGGTCCGGGAAGATCCCACATGCCGCAGAGCATTTAAGCCCATGTGCCACAATTACTGAGCCTGCGCTCTAGACCCTGCATGCTAAACTACTGAAGCCCGTTCGCCGCAACTAGAGAAAGCCCGCGTGCAGCAACACAGACCCAACACAGCCAAAAATAAATAAATAAATAAAGCAGAAACTAACACACCATTGTAAAACAATTATACTCCAATAAAGACGTTAAAAAAAAGCTATCTAGTTCTCATTTATGCTAAGAAAGTTCTTATATTAATTTAAAAAACTTTTCTTAACTATTAAAGAATTCACACATATTTATCAATCTTAGGTCATTAATGTTAATTATCATGTTGTCAACATTTGTTGAGGACAAAAAAAGAAAATCATGTCACCCCAGAAACCAGACCTCAAATGGCATTTCCACCCTTCTCTGACTAACTTTACCTACATAACTTGCATTCTACTGGGCATAATATGATTAAATTGAGTACAGGAGCCAGAAGAGATGTTTAATACATTTATACATGAATAATTGTGACAACCATAACTGGACTCAACAGAGAAGTTCCTTAGATGTTAAACCCCAAATACAAATAATTCTAGAGCTTCCCCTCACCGCCCCCCCCCCAAAAAAAAGAGTTATAAAACGTGCTGCAGTACTAAACAGTACCCAGTTGCCAGGGTATAAAGGCGAGGATACAGACCCCGTGTGAAACTCTAGCAACATAAACTATGAATAGGATAATTTGATGACTTTCTTGAAATCAAGCTGATGGGGAAAAAATTCAATACATTTGATAAGAAAATGTGCATGTAGTGAGAAATGTACAAACACACATACATACATACACACAGAGGCAATAAAAAAAGAAGAAAACTCTAGAGAGGACCATAATAAAGGAAGAAATTCCCTTACCTACCACTGACTGGGCATGTCACCAGTTCCTCAATGAACAATACTAGGAAGCAAATATCAGACCTCCACTATATATCACTTTCTGTTTATATCATATAACTATGTCCAAACTGACTGCACAGTAAAACACACACAATTCCCATCCAACAGTATGAATTCAGCTATCTTAATTTAAAAACATCTTTAGATATTGTCACACATATATCCAGACTTAGTGGATGCCAACCGACTTGTGCAGTCTACATCTGCTTGTGATCAGCATCCCGGATAAACAGCAACTCAGATAATGCCCCAGTTGTGCTTAAATCTGTACCTCTCACTCCCTGAGGAGTCACCAGGGAGCTGGAAAGGACTTCAAGCCATAGTTCACAGGTAGAGAGAAAACCTAGAGCATGAATTATTATTCTTAAGTCTTTATTTCTCCAGACAAGTAAGCCTAAATCCTGCCCTATCCTCAAGCGAGTCCAAGCTTCCTCAGTCCCCAAAACTCTGGCTCAAGGGAAAAAATGTAATCAGGACCAGATTCCCCTCAAAACAAAATGCATTTGCTGGGCCTACGAGTAGTTTTACTGCAGACAACTCCCTGTCAAGAGAATGTCTATAGGAGGAGCCATGGTGGTCCTGGTTTGTTTAGTCACACAATTCCAGTCATGACCCTCAGGAACATTTGTATAACCAACCAAGCCTTGTGGAAATCCCAGAGGCAAGCAAGGAAAGAGCTCACCTCTTTAATTAGTCAGAAAGCAACTGCTTCTGTGAGCTAAGGAATGAAACATTAAAAGTCCAGCTTCTGACAAAAGCAAAGAGTGTGGGGAAGAAGAAAATGAGGGAAGGAAAAAGGGAGAATACAGGTAGATGCTAAAACCAAAGGTTCACCTCCGAAGCACACACATTACAAACCTCAGTCCCACTTCTCCATGTTCATACTGAGTGAATTTCAGGTGTCTAATTCCTGTCTTTCCACGTTCTGGAAAATGGATCTACTCGGAATAAGCTTAAAAATGATGATGTAATTGCAAAGGGATTCATCTCGGGTAATATTATTTATTCACTGAAAGTTCAAGAAACATTTAATAGTAGGAATAACTGGTGCATTCATCAATTACATGGATAAATAATGAACATGTTTCAATTGGAACACAAGTATTAGTTCCCTAATCACCATTTTTTTCCCCTAATTTGATAGGGGTGGGGGTTTAAGGGATGGGGAAGGTTGCTATGTGCTGTACACAGAGATTCTTCTCTCTTCTGATGTTAAGCACTCTAAAATTATCCTTTATGGGGAATCCTATTCAAGTCTTACAGTAAGAGTCAACTGGGGAAATCATTAAGAAGCCATCAACACTCTTAAAAATACAAATGTCCTAAGATGGTCTCAATACATGACCAAGCATATAAGTAAATAAGCCAGGAAGGTGAGCTGCAACATAAATCTCTTTAATATTAAAAAAAATTAAGAAAGAAACCATTCAGATTACTACAAAGAAGCATTTAAAATGAGCTCATTAAATGCAAATTAAAACAGAAACACTATATAAGCACTGGGCCACAATTAAAGGCTGAAGAAACAGCAGGTAAGAAACAATTTCCATTGATCAAGAAACTAAAAGCTAACAGAATAAAGTATTCTGCATTGAAACTGCTTTCATGAATATGAAACATTACCAAGTAAGAAGAACTTTTTTTTCTGAATTTTTCAAAGAAGCTTTGGAGGTAGAAATGGATTTGCATATCTTAATACAAAGTACTTTCATTGTATCATTTTCAAGCAATGTAGACATGAGGTTTCAAAAAAACGTAGACTTCAAAAAAAATCCTTAGAAATAGTTCCAAAGTTGAAAAGGGCATAGAGTCATCATTCTAGAACCTTTGGACCCAAAGAAGAACTGTACATAATTACATGAAATCTATGCAAAAACTTAGAACTTCTTTTGTGACACAATTGTACCTCATCATAAACAGCTTTCAGAGCCTACCTTGGGTACTTAGATGCAGGGTCACTTCTCGTCTAAAATTATTGAAATGGCAGAGAAAGTAGCAGTAGACAGTATATTTAACTAAAATATAAATTCTGAGACTTTAAAATTCACTGCATACAAGCTTTAAAACAAATATGCAGATTTGTGGGCAAACAGTACAGTTAGACTGTACATTCATGACGGCGGGGTGTTTTTTTTTCTGTTTTTTGTTTTTTGCTTTTTTTTAACTCATGTATCCCTGGCACCTGGAGCAGTACCGGGCACACAGTAGATACTTAATTATTGAATCCACTTTCATGAAAATAAAGCATTATAAAATGAGAAGTGAAGGTTGTGAAGGTTTTTTCTTCATAAGATTCATTTAAAAATTAAAATATACTGTTTTTCATCTATCAGAAAGACAAAAATAAAAAAATTTTATGGTACACAGAGGGAACGTGGATACTCTTATAAACACTGTTGGAGCGGGGCAGGGCCATTAAGGACAGTTGTGCACCTTGTGCACTGTTCGAAGGCAATAAGTCTTTGGAGAGAGAGGGGAAACCCAGTAGGTGCTTTGCTGTTGAATGCTGGGTCAGTTCCGGGAAGGATGTCTTTCTGTAATTTTTCAGCTCAGGGGAGTAGGACAGCTCTTTGCTCCCTTGTTAGGGCAGACAGAACTGTAAAACAGGGTAATTTATTTTAAACCATTTGGAAATCCCTAGCAAAATTCAAAGTCTAAAAACCCTTTAGCTAGAAAATCCACTTAGAAACTGTAATAATATTTTTACTTTACATATAGGCTTACATATGCAAATAAAATGATATGGACACAAACCTTCCTGATGACAGCAACTGTCTGTAAACCTACTGTATGCTCATTTATTGGAGAGTACCTGCATAAGTTATGCACATCCACTAAATACTAGATAGGAAGTACTGTAGGGTGGATCTGTACATGCAGATTTGTAAGTCTTCTAAGAGATGTTAAGTTAAACAAGATACAGAAGAGATTATGTTCTAATTATTTTTTAAATCACTCAAAAATCATTTTTAAGACATTGAGTTTGAATTTCAAATTTGGCAACATGGTTATATATATATCTCTACACTTTAACATCTGATACTACTTAAATACCTAAATCCAGTTCTATACAACATACATATAGAGTATACCACAAATATTACTATTAAAATTCAATTTTAAACACACAAAAATGGTAATTTTAAAAAAGGGTGAAATATAATTTTAAGAGAGGCACCAAAAATTACATTTTTCTAAGTTGAATTCTCTTAAGTTTTTATTATGCTTTATATTATCTTAACGTCCTCTCCATATTTCTCAAAACATCATAATTTTTCACCCACTTAAATTATATTTCTATAGCTGTCTGAGTCAGGGCATTTAACATATTAATCATAATCTAACTGGAAAATGTAAGTACTTTTGAAACTGTCTCTGTGCCAAGAAAGAATCCTGAATTTTGAGAAAGCAACAAAAGGTAATTTTATTGGTGGTGAGGCAACAGTCAATCCCCCTTACTCCTATTCTACCAAGAAATGCAATTTTTGTTTTTCCTTAAAAATGAGCTGAGATTTAAATAAAGTAGAAGAGTACTATTAGCATTAAAGAATGTGTAGCAATTAAAGACAGCATAGGCACAAAAGGTGCAAGTTCTGAGCAGCACACGTCTTTAACAAAAATAAAATAATCCCCATATATATATTAATGTATATTTTAATCTCCAGTATATCACTGGATATAGACTATAAATAAGGCCTTTCCTGGCTCCAAAGTTTAGTCAGAAACGGGAAACATCACTCCAAGACTTTCCTTCAATTGCTCCCACTTCACTTACCTTTGGCATTATTCAACTCAACCAACTCCAAAATTGGCAATTAAGATTTTTATTAAAATGTACCCATTGACCGAATTAGGCAATGCAAGTAGTTGACTAGCTGTATAATTTATTGTACATTGTCCACATGGTTTTAACAAGTAAGGTACTTTTCTTGGGAGGGAGCATGGATTAATTTATGTTGTAATACACTTATTTGCACTGTGTCAAACAATAGCTGGAGTATGAGAAAGAACACTTTTAAAAATCCACCTTACATTCTCCACATCACTACCAGTTATTAATAAATGTCTAATCATCAAATCTAAAGATAATATGCTTCCTTCCTGTGTCCCTAAATCCCAAACTAAACTGCGTAAACATAGTTCATTCTAACAAAGTTATCTATATAATCGCCTGTTAGATAACAATTTAGAATTAAGTGGTGATTTTTAGATCTTAAATTCTTGCCTGTATATAGCTTCACCAACAATCATACCATGCTAGAAAGGTAAGAAAAATTGGACAACATCCTTAGGTTTTATCATTGTTGCAAACACAGTGTCAGTTAGCTGGCATGATTCTCCTACTGACGGATAAAACGTTTTACACTTTAACATTCGTTTAATAAATAAAAGATGTAAGTTTATCAGTGCATACAAACTTATATATTTTTAAAAATCACCTTCTATCTTCTTGGACAGACGACATCTGACTTCAGATGTACTTGCGTTTCGTTAAGTGGTGCCCATTCAAGAATAATCCCCAAATAAACTCACCAAACCAATACATAATCTACAGGAAATCTGTCATAATAAACTCCCCAAACATCAATGTTTTGTAATCACACTGTGCGTTTCCATTAATTTTCAGAGATAACCCTTAAAATAACTTTTGGCTTAACAATCCTGGAAGACAGGAACTTTTCTAATCTTATGTATTACAGGGTTTATAAGCAACTCTAACAGCCACTTCCAAAGCTTTATTCACATAAACGCACCTAGGGCCTTCTGTGTATAAAAAAAAGTGTTTTTTTGTTTGTTTTTCTGTTTTGTTTTTTTGTAAAATGAATCGTTACTTCACTATGCGAAAGTTTTGATCCTTGTTATCACCGACTCAATTATTCTTTCATCTCAGACCTCTAGGGAGAGATTTAGAAGACAAAACCCAAGGGAGCAAGAAGTTTAAATCCATCTGCAGGAATTTGTTTTGACCTCAACCATCGTCCCTAGGCACCGTCCATTAGAGCTTAGGGCTTCGCGAGCGTTTCCCTTAAAGAGTTCTCCGGAGAGTGGGTCCCTATCTGTCCTAAGAGGGAAGACAGCCTCCTAAGAGCCCTGAGGGACGGAAACCGGGCGGAAGGCGGGGCCTTCCCACGGCCCCTCGACGTCCGGCGGGCGGTGCGCTCCCTGACAGACCGCGGGACGCAGCCTTCGCCTCTGGCAGCGCCGAGGCGCACACCAGGGTCCCTCGCGAAGTTGGCTCCAGGGGGAAGCCCGTCAAATGAGGGCCGGGTAGGGGCTTAGGACACACACACACTTATTCTCCAGGGCCACGGCGGGCACCGGGGAGCCGGCGGCGCGGGCTGAGGACGGCGCGGACACCGACACACTGTCACGGGCAGCGGACACGGGCGGCACCCCGGCGTCCCTGTCAGCCGAGGCCCGGCGCGGCGCAACAGCTGGGCGCGGGGCGGCGCAGAGAGGCTGTACCTGTCAGCTACCCACGTACCTATCATGGCCACTGGGCAGTCGGAGGCTGCCGAGCGAGCAAGGGCCTACACGCACGCCGGCGCCCGCCTGCGCCTCACACGAGCGGCACTCCCGGGTTAAATCGTCCAGACAGCCTCTCCCCCGCGCCCTCCCGTGGGGCATGCGCAACGGGGGCTTAGCCCGAGGCCTTCTGGGAGTCGTAGTTTTAATGCGTAGTCTCTCCTCAGGTCGGTCGCTTCCGCCTGAGGCCCGCGGCCCGCCGCCCACAGCTCGCCGCCCGGGGCCCGCCGCCCTTCTGGCCTGAGGCCTAGGAAACGTCCGTCACCGGGAGGCAGGGTCATTCGGCCGCAGTGTTGACGTGTCGCTTAGCGACCGGGAGGGTTACCTTTGGAAGCTTGTTGCAGCTCTAGCCTCGGTCCTGCCCTCTTCCCGCCTCTCTCCTCCCCTCAACTCCCTTCACAAGGGAGCTGCCAAACATCTGGATCAACTTGGGCACTACGAGGGCGTGAAATTCTACCAGTAACGCGCCTTTTTACATTTTTTCCCGACCTCCTTCTCACATCCGTAAAACTCACTGAGTCTTTTACTACACGTTTTATGAGAACAAGACATTTTCTAGGAAGATGATGGCAGAAAAAGAGACCCTGAGCTTAAACAAATGCCCAGACAAGATGCCGAAGAGGACCAAGCTGCCGCTCCCGGTGCACCAGCCTCACTCCCTGGTTTCTGAGGGCTTCACAGTCAAAGCCATGATGAAAAACTCAGTCGTAAGTGATCTTCCTGAATTGAATATACTCGCTCCGAATCAGGGGACACCAGGTTGTAGAGGATGGCTGGCCCTAGGATGGATTCTGAGCCCATATCTAGGGTGGTCATTGCCAAAAATGGCAGTTACTCGGCCAGTAACAGACGGTGCCCAACAGAGTGTGGAGGTCCAGGCTAGGCTGCTAGAAGGGATCTCGGGCAGCTGATGTACTGTGCCCGTTTCTAAGCACCTTCCTAATAACTCATGGTTTCTAGACCACCTAAATTTACTCTTAAGCTATTTACAGAAAGAAGAAAGATCCCCTTTACTTATTGATTCCTAAACTGTCTCACCCAGCAAAAGGCCTTATAGAAGGAGAGTTCTTAGAAATCATAAACTCTCTTGCAAAATTTAACATGTGCTGATGTACAGCTGGGAACATAAACTCATTAATTAACAGTAAGAAATTTCATCAATCAACCTAGAAATTTTTAGAATATCCTAGCATTTCTTCTAACAACACTCTCACAAAATGGCATATTAGAGTACTAAAAGGCAACTTAATAAGAAGTCTATTTCCAGATAAATCTTTTAAACTATTAATTTTAAACAATCCAAGCTTCTGTTCAAGTATCTCTGCCTATTAATACAATTCATATTTCATTTCTACTGTTTTGTGTTAGTAAAAATCAATTATTCTCAATACGATTAGGAGGAAAAGTTTTAAACTGCACACAAATGGCTTGGGTACGTGCATGATAGTTTAAAAAAAAAAACTTTTAATTTGGTATGCTGCACCAGGTTTTACTACTGAGTAAGCACCTGTCTGGGAATGAGATATTCAATAATAAATGCAGCTTTCAAATTTGTGTAATTTACACTCTGGGAGGATCTGACTTACTGTAGAGCAACTCATTATGTTAAATGAAGAGCATTGCTTTCCAGTGTCACGTTATTTGTTTTACGTAAATGTTGCAAACCTAATACCTTATTCCTAAGCCACATACTTAAACTACATGAATAAAACAGATCACCTTTAGACTCTGAGGCCAGATTCCCATGTTGCTACACAAAATGAAATTCTGGTTATCAGAATGTGTGTCAGTTGGATTGCAATAGTTAAAATTCTTAGAAATAGACTAAAACTTTCTGCTTGTTGTAACTGCAGTCCTTTTGAATGTATTTCATGTGAATAGGTGGTCATGGGAGTCAATATGACTAATTTATCAGCAACACAGAATACCATAACATTCAAGCTAATTATTTCTTTTTTTCTTCTAAACAGTATATATGATTATAATTTTAGTGATTTTTTTCAATATTATATTTCTTCAAAGACATGTACAACATGGGTCAGATTCTTTTTTTTTCTAAACCTATATTTATAATCACGTTTTCTTTTTAAAAAACATAGCTTTTCACCTAAAGTCATAATTCTGGAAAATCAAGTATTTCAGTATTGACAAATGTAACAAATATGCTTACAAGACTCAAACAAAAAAATTGATTATGAAGCAGCCTTCATTATAAACAGCTTATTTGAAATAAATTATCTTTTTGTTTCCATATACTTAAGGAAAATCCCTTAGTGTAATATTTACGTCTCCTTTGGGATCCTCAAAAGAGGATGAGTCATTCTTTCACTTCATTTAGTGGAAATCATAATTGTTAGATGCAAACATTATTCATCCATCCATTCATTCATTCAATCAACAATAGTTTTTTTGTTTGATTGTTTTTTGTTTGTTTTTTTTTAATCTGAGAACTTGCTCAGCATAGTTCTGGGGATTTGGGATCAGCAAAACAAAGTCTCAGTCCTTAAAGCTCCAAGGAAAACCACCACTAACAACAATGGTCAAGTCTTGATAAAAGAGAGAGACTGTTTATACAAACTAACTTCAGTGGTACAGGAAATAAAACCCTTCCTTTTCATATCCAATATTAACATTACAACATTTCTGCCCTCGACAGTGTAGACCTTTCAGCATTACATGGTCAAAACACCCCTCTTTCCTAAGATTTATTTCTATTCAGAAAATAACATGCCAATCTCCAGCTTTTCTTTTCTTTTTTTTTTTTTATAACATCTTTATTGGAGTATAATTGCTTTACAATGGTGTGTTAGTTTCTGCTTTATTAACAAAGTGAATCAGTTATACATATACATATGTTCCCATATCTCTTCCCTCTTGCGTCTCCCTCCCTCCCACCCTCCCTATCCCACCCCTCTAGGTGGTCACAAAGCACTGAGCTGATCTCCCTGTGCTATGCGGCTGCTTCTCACATGTATATATATGTCCATGCCACTCTCTCACTTCGTCCCAGCTTACCCTTCCCCCTCCCCGTGTCCTCAAGTCCATTCTCTACATCTGTGTCTTTATACCTGTCCCACCCCCAGGTTCTTCAGAACCATTTTTGTTTTTTGTTTTTTTTAAGATTCCATATATATGCGTTAGCATACGGAATTTGTTTTTCTCTTTCTGACTTACTTCACTCTGTATGACAGTCTCTATATCCATCCACCTGACTACAAATAACTCAATTTCGTTTCTTTTTATGGCTGAGTAATATTCCATTGTATATATGTGCCACATCTTCTTTATCCATTCATCTGTTGATGGTCACTTAGGTTGCTTCCATGTCCTGGCTAGTGTAAATAGAGCTGCAATGAACATTGTGGTACATGACTCTTTCTGAATTATGATTTTCTCAGGGTATATGCCCAGTAGTGGGATTGTCCAGCTTTTCTTAATTGCAATTCCTTGTTCCAAAAGCCAACCCTCAAACCACTTTTCTAGTGTTAGGGCTTGCCATCAGTTCCTCTTTCCAACACTCGCTAATTAAATAAGTCACCATTGCAGTGCACTTCCCCAAAAGACTTGTAGAACTATATCCTAAGGAGGTATATGGAGACTCCCAATGTTTCACTGAGGGTACTTTAGTAATATAAGTATACAAGCTTGATCATAGACAGATATGATCAGGTGGGCTGTGCAAGCCAAAATCCTTAAACAGTCATAATCTATGTATGTGAATGCAAAATTGTTTACAAAATAATGATAAACGTAAGTAGCTAATTTTTTTTTAAATCCCGATGTCAAGTGTTCTTCAACTGTAAGTAGTTCCTTTACTTTACCTCTGTGAAATTGTGGTTGCATTCTGTATAGAAACAAGCAATGACAAAAGTCCTGCAATCAGAGAATAATAATCAAATTCATATTATTATAATGTTTGACTCAAAAGAATGATAGGAGATGCAGAATTTGAAGATTTCCTAGTTTATTTTCCCTTTAAAGGCCTTGTTTGTGGTCTGATAGTACCTATAACCAGAAACCAGTAACCCAGTGTTGTATTGGCTTCTTCTCAACAGATGGTAGTTGCTTTCTGTGCTAACCTACCTTATCATAAAGCAAGTTAGGATATGGGCCTGAGGTTATGATGAATGAGATGCTGACTTCAACTGAAGCTTTATACTACATCTTTCCTTTCCAGTAGACTACAGATGTTTTATGCTCAAAGTTGTTGGGAATGGGAGAAATAATTCTTTAATATTACTTTACTTATATAGAAACTTTTGTGCTTACTAATTCGTTCAACACATAAGAGAAATGGTCAATATTTATAAATTATATATTAAGATTGATTTGGCTGCTGTAACAGTGACAAAATAACAATAGTTTAACTAAGATGGAAGTTCTCTCAGAGTCCAAGTTTGTAGGCAATTCATGGAGACTGGGCACTACTTCCCCATGAGATAGGTCCAGGGACTTAGGAGCCTTGTATATTCTTGTTTTGCATCCTGCAGGATGATGCGCTGAGTCCAGGTGAGCTCACCATCACCAGGGTCAAATCCCTACTCTCAGGATGGAGGAAATAAGAAACAGAGTGCTTCCTTTTATGAGCATGACCCAGACACAGCACTCCACTTTCATTCACATCCCTCTGGCCAAAGTTTAGTCATAGGCCTATATTTTCCCTTTTTGCAAAAGCCTATGAAAGACTGACCCTTGCAGCAACTCTAGGCCCCCATACCTGTTCCTTCAGGAAAAGGGCTAAGAGTTATATAGTTCCAAAAGGGCATAATCTCCAACACCTACTTCATGCAAGAGGAGAGAAAAATGAGTAAGGAGCAACCTGCAAGAAAAAGTAGGAAGAAATGGAGAGCAAGCAGCATGTTCCAGAAGCTGCACTCATCACTTTTGCTCAAATCCGTTGCCAAACCTAGGGTTATGGCAACAACCCCTTACAGGAGAGGCTGGGAAATGTAGTCTCTGACAGGTAGCTCTGTGTCCAACTAAAACTTGAGGCATTTCATTACTGTAACAAAAGGAAGAACAGAAATTTGGGGTTTATTTGAAGTGTCCACCGTGAGAGTTAAATATTGCTAGAAAAGAAAAGAAGAGGGACAAGTAAAATAATTACAGTACAAATAAATGCACATCTATGGTAAGGCTTACAAATACCTACTTAGGACAGTGGAAGTGCTAATGACAAAGGGACCAAGTGACAATAACCTCATTGAGACCCTCATTACCTTTTGTCTAGGTTTTGGCAGTATCATCTAAACTGGTCTCTAGACTCCATTCACCAATCAGTTGATTGCCTCAATCAACTATCAGTACTATTACACTTATCCTTCCAGTACAAAGTTCTCTTATTATTGCTGAAAGCTTTTGGAGATCACTGGTTCTTATAGCAAGAAATCATGGTACCTCCACAAGACCAGCGAGGCCTTCTGTGATCTAACCCTATGCTATGGATTTAATTTCATCTCCCACTATTCTCATTTGCTTCCACCAAATTAAACTGTAACTCATCATTGCTTTGATTTTGCTTGTGTTGTTCCCTTTGCTTCAATGCCCTTCTCCCTACATATCTGCAAACACAAATCCCTTCAGCCATTAGGTAAGAAATGATCACTGACTGTGCCATACACTCTTTTAGGTGCTGGAAATCTAGCGTAAGGAAGAGGCTAAATGCATGCCATCAAGGAGCTTATATTTTTGCAGCCAGCTGAAAGGCCAACTGCTTCAAGATGACTCCCCTAATTCTCTTTCTCAACCAAGATGGAAACTTATTTTTGTTCATTGTTTTCTACCACGTATTAGAGTTATGTCTACCCATGTTTTACCTCCTCGAGTAAATTCCCTGTGAGGGCAGAATCTGTGTCCAAGTCATTTTTTTCATCCTAACCACACCTAACAATGCACTCAATAAATATTTGATGAATGAAGGAAAATAATTCTACACTTTTCTGTTATCTCATCGTTTTCCTCCTGTTGTTATAACTGTTATCTGTCTTTAGTTAGTTTGTTTTTTTTAAACCACCCTCCTCCAATTGAGGAGCCCAGAAGTTCCCTTGAAAACTCAGCCAGATGATGACATTGCTCACTTCAGATCCTCAGGTGGTTCATCTTAGTGTAAAGCTGAAGTTTTTAAGCTCCTATAAGGCACTATGTAATCTAGCTGCCATTTCTTCTTTATATGTATAACTTAGTACTTCTCCCCTCCTTCGTTCTGTTCCATCCACAATAGTTTCCTTGCAGTTTCTTGAATATACCAGTTACACAGCTGCCTCAGTACCTCTGCCCTTCCCGTTCCCTCTGCCTGAAATATATTTCCCCCTACATATCACCATCTCTTGATCCTTCAAAGATTTGTTCAAAAAACTAACTTTTTAGTGAGGCCTCTCCGACTATTTAAAAGGTCAACCTCTTAATAACCCCCTCCATCCCTGTTTCAGCACACCCATCTTCTTTCCCTTTGTTGTATTTTTCCATAGACACTGATCACTCTCTAATATTAATCTAGTTTATCCTATGTCTTCTTCCACTACAGAATAAGCTCCTTGAGGGCAGGGAATTATTACTGTTTCACTCACTGCTGCATCTCCAGCTCTAGAAAAGTTCCTGGCACATAGTAGGAGCTATTATTTTTTGTCAAATGAATTAATGAATGACCATGTTTTATACTATAATTAGCAATCATCTTCAAATTAGCAACTTCAAGGAAATGCTAATGGTGTTAAATAAGTATAAAATATAGGAATGAGAATAATTTACAAATGTTTTATGCCATTTTTAATTAGCTTCTTATTAAAGTTATACATGCCCATTGTAAAATGTTTAAGTGGCTTGGCTTAGTAAAGCTCTCTCCTATTTAATATTATGGGGAAAATTTTAACCTTTTTTTTCGCTAGTCCTCTTATAATTTCAATGTTTTATTTTAAAGCTTTACTTCATCTTAATTCATTTTGGTTTAAGAAGTGAGACATAAATTTTATTATATTTTTTCCAAATTGGTCAGAAGTTGTTACATTACCTTTCACATATAGGTAAACTGGATTATAAAAAAAATCTGCCTATTTAACTTGAATGCTCTGCCAGTGCTATATGTATATTAATGATAGTGGCTTTGTGTATGCTTTAATACATGATAGGGCTCATCATCTCTATTCCATTTCTCTTTCTAAGCAATCCTATGAGGAGTCAGGGTAGACTTTTTTTTTTCCATTTAGCATATAAATCTCAGACAATTGAATTTTTTGTTGTGGGTCACCTATTAAATGGCAGAGCAAAGAATGTATGCTATATTACTAGATTTTTCTAACTGAGAACAATCCTCTCTTGATCACTTCTTTTAGACTTTGGTAGATGCATAACATGCAAGTGGAAAATGTACACATATCACTTGATAAATATTAAACCAAACACACTGGTGTAGCCAGAACCCAGATCAAGAAACCTTACCAACACCACAGAACCCCTTCAGGACCTTTCCAGTCACTGCCCATATACACCCCAAGCTAACCTTATCCCAACTTCTGTCAACAGATTTCTGCTTATATTCATGGAATCATAGAGTATGTAGTTGTTTTATGTCTGACTTCTGGGATCACCATTGTGAAATTCACCCACATTACTGCATATGGTCATAGATCCTTAATACTCATTTCTTTCTACTATTTTCACGTGGGAATATAACATAATTTATTGATCCATTCCTGTGTTGATGAGTATTTATGCGACTTCTAGGTTAAGACTTACAAATAGTGCGACTAGGAAAATTCTAATATTTTTTTTAAACTGAGGTATAGTTGATGTACAATATTATATAAGTTTCAGATGTACAACATAGTGATTCACAATTTTTAAAGATTATACTTCATTTATAGTTATCATAAAATATTAGCTAAATACCCTGTGCCAATGTCCATTCCCTGTGCCAAGGACTATGTCCTTGTAGTTTATTTAGTTTATACATAGTAGCTTGTGCCTCTTAATCCCCTACCCCCACTTTGCTCATTCTCCCCTTCCCTCTCCCCACTGGTAGCAACTAATTTGTTCTCTATATCTGTGAGTCAGTTTCTTTTTTGTTATATTCACTAGTTTGTTTTATTTCTTAGATTCCATGTATAACAGACAATATTCCATGTGATAACAGGCAGTATATTGCTTTCTCTGTCTGAATTATTTCACTAAGCATAATACCCTCCTGGTCCATCCATGTTGTTGCAAGTGGCAAAATTTCATTCTTTTTTATGGCTGAGTAGTAGTCTATTGTATATATGTACCACATCTTTTTTATCCATCCGTCTGTTGATGGACACTTAGTTTGCTTCCATATCTCGGCAATTGTAAATAATGCTGCTATGAACATTGGGATACATGTATATTTTGGGATTAGTGTTGTCATTTTCTTCCAGTATATACCCAGGGTGTAATTGCTGGATCATATGGTAGTTCTATTTTCAGTTCTTTGATGAACCTCTGTACCGTTTTCCACAGTGGCTGCACCAATTTACATTCTCACCAACAGCATACAAAGGTTCCTTTTCTCCACATCCTCGCCAGCATTTGTTATTTACGGTCTTTCTGACGATAACCATTCTGACGTGTGAGGTGATATCTCGTTGTTTTGATTTGCATTTCTCTGATGATTAACAACGTTGAGCATCTTTTCATGTGCCTGTTGGCCATTTGTATGTATGTCTTCTTCAGAAAAATGTCTATGCAGTTCTTTTGCCCATTTTTTTAAATTGGGTAAATTTGCTAAAAAAAAAAAAAAAAAAAAAAAATGCTAAATCTATGTCAAACAGCATACTGCCTGTATTTTCTTCTAGGAGTTTTATGGTTTCTGGTCTTACGTTTAGGTCTTTAAACCATTTAAAATTTATTTTTGTATGTAGTGCAAGAAAATGTTCTAATTTTATTTTTTTACATGTAACTGTCCAGTTTTCCCAGCACCACTTACTGAAGAGACTGTCTTTTCTCCATTGTGTATCTTGCCTTCTTTGTGATAGATTAATCTACCATAAGTGCATGGGTTTACTTCTGGGCTCTCTATTCTTTTCCATGTATCTGTGTGTCTGTTTTTGTCTGTTTGTTCATTTGTTTGTTTTTGCCAGTATCATACTGTTTTGATTACTGTAGCTTTGTAGTATAGTCTGAAGTCAGACAGCATAATACCTCCAGCTCTGTTCTTCTTTCTAGTACCTATTTTTGGACAACATGTGTAAGAATGTCCAGGTTGCTGGGTGCTAGGGTTTGCATATGTTTGCTTTAGTAACTACATAAAAACCATTTTCAAAATTGATTTTTCAAATTTAGACTCCTGCCAGCTCTGAATAAGAGTACCATTTGCTCTATAATATCATCGATAACTACTATTTTCTTTATTTTGCATTTTAGGTATTCTAGTGGGTGTATAATGTTATCTCATTGTGGATTTAATATTCATTTTTATTCTGACTAATGGAGTTTAAGACTTTTTAATTTATTTATTGGCCATTTGGTTATCTTTTGTGAAGTGCCTTTCTAGACCTTTGCCTCCTTTTCTCTTGGCTTGATTGGGTGTATTTATTTGTAATGATTCTTACTCTTCATATTTTATTCTAAATGATATAAAGCAATTGTCAAATACATGTATTGCAAGTATAGTTTCCCTGTCAGTGAGTTTCCTTTTCATTCTCTTAATGGTGACTTTCATCCTCCTCTTTTTAAAATATACATTTGTGGGGAAAAAAATGATCATAAACATTTTCTTATGTATTTATTTATAATGTTTTCCTCAACCAATTTCAATAGTTTCACAATAAGATACGTATACATTGAGACAAAAGACTTTGAGAATAAATTAGAATGATCAGAAGTAAAATAGAACAAACAACAGTGACACAATGAAATAAAATGTAATTAAAGTAGGAAGCTTGAGCTTAAGAAAAGGAGAATCAATTTTTTCATTCATAAGCGTCAGTATATTTATTGATTGATGTTCACATTTCATTCTGAGCTTCTTGGCATCAGAAGGGGCCAAAAGGGGAACATTATACATTTCTCATTATCATAAAAGAAGTAGCCTGCCAATCCCTATAGGGAATTCAAGCTTTCTCTACACTGAGTTCTCAGAGAAATTGATCCTGTAGCATTTTAAATACATGCATCACACCATATCTATATTTTTATTTCTTATTTGAAATACACTAGCCAATTTCATCCACAAAAGACTTCAGTAAGGGCCAGGTAGGTGATGTTAAAATCTATCTTGAGGAACTGGATTTTCCATGAGATTAAATTCACATGGTATATGTTTGTAGGCTTTTGATGGTCCAATTTGATCCAAGAACAGAATTCATAGTGCCTACAGGAGAGTGTAGACTTTGTTTTAACTGTGGTTGTTCTCAGTTCATTTTATGACAGTAGCGAGATGGCTTCTGTTTTTATAAGGTGTCAGAGAGGAAGTGTGTGATGCTATGAGACCACAGCTCCAAATGGCCTGAAAGAGGCTAGAAAGACTTCTCAAAGGGAATCTTGTTTGGTGAAATATAAAAGATGAGGGGGACTGAGGGGAAGAGTTAGGGGCAGTAGGAAAAGGCTCAGAGACAAGACAGACCAGGCTTCCTGCTCACTCAGTTTTCAATCTTTATTTTATGCTTTCTTTGCCCAAAAGAATTATGTCATAAATTCTATTCATTATATATATGTTTAAAATTCTTTAAATTGTATATATTTTATAGAATATATAAGTAAAGTATATATGTACTTTATGAAAAATGTATACATAATACACATTTATATAGCTTGCATATTTAGCTTGTATTGTGTATAATTATAATACCTTATATGAAATTGTACAGATTCCTTCTAACTTGCTAATATTTTACATGTCCTTACAAACTCCTCTTGCGCATTTAAAAAACCTCATAAAATTCTGTTCTCTGAATGTGCCATAATTTCTTTCGTAATTCGCTCAGGTTGCTTTCAGTTTTTTGCTATTATACGTAATGACAAAGTTAATATTTTTATACAATTTTTCTTTATTTTAAAATATCTCTTTGAAATATAATTTCTGAAGTAGAATTACTGAATCAGAGTTCTTCAGAATCTGAAGACTCTGATGAAGGTTTGATCTATACCACTCCCTGCAATGCTTGACTCTGCCTGTTCTACTCTCTCCTTGTGGCCTGAGGCAAAGGCCTGAGGTTTCTAAGTACCCCAGCCCTGCTGGCAATCCACCTTCCCCACCTGCAGCATGTTGAGGGGATCAATATCTCAGCACCTCTGAAACCCATTCATAATACATATTATAAATGGATTTGAAACATCTAAGGCTGTGGTTCACAGATTGCAAATTGTAATCACCTGGGTAGCTAAAAAATACTGTTTTCTAGGTCCATCCTCTAAGATTCTGATTTAATTGTTCTAATTGTGTCTGTAGTTGATTTAATTAGTGTTTAATAGAGGTTCAGAACCTTTAGGGACATAGTATTATGCTATTCAATTTTTCCAAAGACATTTATTTATTAAGCAGTGTTCTATTCCTTGCTGATTTGTGTTATTCTTTTATTATATTATAATTATACATAATAATCAGAGATATTTCAGAGGACGTTTTAACCAGTGTAACACAGTTTAAACTATCATAACTCGGTAATATGTTTAGAAACTGGTGAAGCTAATCTCTCCTGTTAATTCATATACATAATGTTGATTTTTAATTTTAACATTTTACCAGTTTAGTATTCCAGATGATCTTTTAATAATATACAAAACTGAAACATCCCTTTGAAACCGCAAAGATCATATAAATCACTTGGAAAAAAAAATTATCATGTTTTAATAGTCTTCACTTATAGTAATATATTTTATCACTTCATGTTTATAGGTGTATGTTTTCCTAAGAATATTTATATTTATTTTATATCCAGCCTCTTTTAATCTAATAACATTCCCATTTAATCTCATGTTTTATTTTAATCATGTTTTTCTACATTTTGAACAATGTAAGTATACACATAAGTGTGGAAAATAGGCATGTATTCATCTAGATTTTATAAAGAATAATGTTTTGTTATAATAATGTCATATTCTTTTAAATAAACTTCTAGTCTTATAGAAAAATAAATAGATCCTTGCTAAAGGATCCTCATTCCTTCTCCATCCCTCCATCCTTCCATCCCTAGAGATAACCAAGATCCTAAAGTCTGTGTATATCACTTCCAAATATAAGTGGTTCATATGTGTATGCTATGCATCCATACGTTTTGTAACTCTCTATGTGTGTGTGTGTGTGTATAATTAAAATCTGGGCATTGTTCTTGCCTTTCCACCTGAGCTATTCTGTGCATATTTCTGTAATGCCTTTGAGCTCATATTCAATTCATAAACAGGGGAATAATGTCTGTATAAGTAGGAGGTTCATATGTAATCTTCCCCAAGTTTTTAATATTTTGTGCCAAGTAAGAGCAGCTAATTGAAAAGTATTCTAACAGCTAAATGCAGCATGATGACAGAGTGTACAAAGTAATACGAAGTAATGCCCAAAGTACCAACTTCTCCTGGTTCTGTTTGTGTTCTTGCTCTTAGAAGTATTGATACTTAGTATGAAGCAAGCTCCATCTTTGTACATCCTTACGGCACCTCCTATCATCATTTTCTTTAAAGGTACAGCACTATATTTACTCCAGGATTTCATTTTCAAAGGTTAGAAATTTAATAATTTTAACTATGCTAGTACATTTTTATCAGAATGATTAATATGTGCTCTGGTTATAAAGTCGCAGAGATTTTTATGAGCTTCTTAAACATTATTTTTCCCATAATTTTTCCCCATACACCTGATCATTTCTAGTAAGCCACTCTGCAGATCAGTTTGTTTTTCAGGAATATTTGTCCTGTTATAGGAGAAACACTTGTAGGAAATTTGTTTACCTGCTATATCATATTCCATCACATGAACAAGCCAGTTTGTTTATTCGTTCTCTTACTGAGGGACTGTTAGGTTTGTACATTGCAGCATCACATCATCCTTGGATAGGACTCCCTGTGCCATATGCCAAAGTTCAGCATCTGTGGAATTGTTGGTAGGGAGATATAGCTTCAACTTCAACTTTAATAGAGTTTGTCAAATTGCTTTCCAAAGTTTTATATTTATACATACATAGTCATATGTATGTATATAACTATATATATAGTTACCAACAGCTGTTTCCCAAATCCTAGTCATTTGGTGATATCAGACTAAAAATGGTGCCAATCTGAAGGACATGAAATGTTATCTTGTTTTAATTTTGTATTTCCCTGATAACTAGTGATATATTTTCTTTTCATAGTTAATCATATGGGCTCTTTCCTCTGTGGTGTGCCTATTTCTAGTCTTTGCTCGTTTTTCCTGTTGGGTTGTCTGTCCTTTTCTTATTGATATAAGAAAGTTCTTTATATACTCTGGATAGGTACATATTCTGGATATGGACCCAACATATTGTCTCCTAGCCTGTGACTTGTCATTGTACTTTTTTTTTTTGCATTTTCTTTGATGAACAGAAATTATAGATTTAATTTTAAATATTTTTGTTTATCAGATTCTCCCATTATGGTTTGTATATTTTGTGCCTAGTTTCAGAAATATTTTTTGATCCTGATATATTGTTTTCTTGCACATGTTTTATTCTTGTAATGTTTACATATAGATTATTATTTAGTCACTAATTCATTTTTTGAGATGAGAGGTAAGGCTTTAATTTGATCTGTTCCATATGGAGAGCCACCCATCTAGTACCATTTATAAATAGTAAATGGCGACTCTCTAGTCTGTCCTATTAGTCTATTTATCTATCACTAAGCCAGCATCACATGGTCTTAATTGTTGTAGCTTCGTAAATCTTGGTATTTAGTAAGGCGAGTTCTCCAAATTTGTTTCCATCCTCTTTGACATTCTTGGTCTCTTACCATCTATAAGAATTTTAGAATAAGTTGTCAAATTTTATGAAAATCATTTTTGAGATTTTGATTAAATTATATTGGATGTACAGAATAATTTGGACAATAGTAATCTATTATTAATTTGCTAAGAGTTTTTGAAAAAATTGTGAGTAGTATTGAGTTTTATCGAAGATACTTTCTGCATTTATTGAGATGATCATAAGGTGTTTCTCCTTCAGTCTGTTAATGTTAACATCATCAGGCATGCTAATATTAAATCATTCTTACATTCTTGTACATTATTTAATCATGAGATGTTTAGCTTAAAAAACAAGTATAAATTATTGGTATCTCTTTCATTTATCAGGGAGCTAAATCCTTCCCAGCAAGCCACAACAAGTCCCTTATATTTATTTATCCAAAATTAGGTATTAACGCCATGGTAGTGTCTTAGCTCAGTCTGCCATAACAAATACCACAGACTGGGGGGCTTAAGCAACAGAAATTTACTTCTCACAGTTCTGTAGGATGGGAAGGCTAAACTCAAGGTGCTGGCCAATTCAGTTCTTGGTGAGAGCTACCTTCCCTGCTTGCACATGGTCCAACTTCTCATTGTGTTCTCACATGTCCTTTCCTCTGTGCATGCAAGCACTCATACTCTTTTTATAAAGCTGCTAATCCCATCCTAAAGGACCCACCCTCATGACCTAATCTAACCCTAATTACCTCTCAAAGGCCTCATCTCCAAACACCATCATCTTGGGGGTTAGGGCTTCAACATATGAATTTTGAGGTACACAAACTTTCAGTCTATAACAGATGGGGAGATGGGATTGCTAAGTTTTACTCATCCTTTGGGGCAAGAGGAGGAACCTACCTTCCTAGAGTTCTTTGCTGCTAGAACAAAATGATGTTTCTATAAACTAAAACTGTCCCTTGGGAAGAAAATTAACACTATGTATACTATGCTTTCATTCTGCAAAAATAATTTATTGGATTTCAACATGTTTTCCTTTTAAATAGTGTGTTTTTGAGAAATTATTTTCATTATAAAAATGAAAACTTATGTAGGGTTTTAAGAAAATTCCTAAAAGAGAAAAAAGAAAATAAATATCAAACCCCTTTTACTAGAGTTAATCACTCTTGAATTATTCCCAAAAAGCATCACTACATGCTTTTGAGTAAAATTGTAGTCATCATATCATACAGACATTGTTAATATATTTAAAATTTTACTATCTGCCGTTATATCCTCGTTGCTAATTTATGCCTTTTTTTCTTCATTAGGTTTACTTATGGTTTGTTTTGCTCTTTTTTTTTCCTCTCTTCATACACTGTCTTCTGAATTTATATACTAATTCTTCTGGTTTTGACAACAGATTTTTTATTTCTACTCTTGCATTCTCTTTCTCTTGATCTCCCTTATAAAAAAATTTTACTGAGTTTTTTATTGGAATATGTATTTCACGGCTTTCTTTTAAAACACCTTTATTTGGAGAATGCCCTGGTGGTCCAGTTGTTAGGACTCAGAACTTTCATTGCCGGGGCCCGGGGTTTGATTCCTGGTCAGGGAACTGAGATCCCAGAAGCCAAATAAATAAATAAAATGCCTTTACTTTTAATAGATATTATTGGTCTTGCTATTAAAAAAAACATGTAATTTTATTTTTGCTTTCCTCTTTTGTATGATTGTTGTTTGTGAGGGATTATTTTCCCTGTTGGTTGGGGTTTTATGGTCATGTTTTGATCATGATTTTTTTTATTAGTAGATTCGTTGCTTGATGGTTATATAATTTGGTTTCTGCAGTTTTAGCTGTTTGGAGTTTATTAAAGTTATTGGTCTAGAATAGGATCATTTTCTAGAAATGGTCTATGGAAACTTGAAAAAATACTTTTTTTGTCTATACTTATTCTGGATTGTTAATTCCAGATAATTTGTCTAAGAGCAGAAGATTACAAAGAACTTCTGTATAAAAGTATTGTTACTATTTAATGTTATGGTATGAGTGATAACGATTAGGTCCAGCTTAAACAAACTCAAAATAGGCAGATATGTTTTGGTATTTCTTCCTGTTTATTTTCTGTATTCCTATTTAATAGTCCATGAGACAATAATTTCTCCTAGGTTATCTAAACTGTTTGAAGATTTTAAAAACATAACTAACTGCTAAAATCCACTTATATCATTAAATGTTTATGGTTCTTGTGATTTTGATCAGTAAGGAGAAAAATACAAAAGAAAACTAGTTACAAACAATAACCAGAAAATAATGGAGAAAACCACGTCAAGATGTATTCTTTTGATTCTCCTTAATTGTGTCAGAGGACCTAGCAAATTCCTGCTTTGGAGTTCTGAAAATGACCTAACCATGGGTCACAATCTTTACTCATACTTACTTGAGGGATCTAGAGTACTACAACCTGTCTATAGTATTTCAATTATTTTATTTTCTGGAAAATATGTATTTATATTTCAGTGTGTATATTTCATATTTAAGTCCTTAAAATGAAATTTTAAATAGAGGATTCAGGAAGACCTATTGGTTTTGCTTCTGCTTCCTTAATAATAATTAACTTAAAAATCCAGCTGTTACACTGGAGATGGGGGAGGGGGGATGGTGCAGACTCATTATTAATCAGTAACCATGTATTGGTGTGAAGCACACCGAAGTTTAATACATAGGATGACCATTGATTTTGTAGGACCTGGAAAGTGAGGCAAGAGTCATTTAGGTTTGGTATTTGCGATACAAGAATTGAAACTCTGAAGCGAGTGTAAGATAATTCAGTTAGTCTGTGGTAGAGTAGTGTTATGTTCACAGAGAGATTTACTTTTAAGGTTTCCATATACATTTAAGAATCATAGCCTAAACAAAAATTTCAGATATTATTATACATGAATTTACTTATTTACCAAAATTACTATCATTTAGGGAAAAGCATGTGACTTGATTATATTATAAATAATAATTATGTCATGTAAATAATAATTTATATTTTAGAAGTATCTTCCTAAAGCAATTCAAGTTAAGGTCATTGTTGTAGCATAGACTAGAGAAAGTAAGACTAGAAAAAAATATGCTTATATAATAAATGCGAAATAAAGTAACACGTACAAGATAGATCATGGTTAACTACCTTCCCTTTGTGGTTTTTACTTAGAACAGAATCCACAGAGAAATATATCTCACAGATTGCCTGTTCTAAATCAAAGTGGATATGAATAAATTGTCCCTGAGACAAACAGTAAATCCTTTACCAAATCTTATGTGTCCTGCACTTTGTATTTTAAAAAAAAAATTATTTTACATGATAGAACTATAACTTTATTTCAAAGTTAAGAAAAATTGTTTTCACATGAACATAAGATATTATTTTAATTTAACACTGTATTATACTTAAGCATATTTTAGAATTTATATAATGTAGTGATTATTGACATAAAACAGCAACAGTTGTATAAAATAAATATTAGTACTTTTAAGCAATAATGAGGGATGCCTCTGTATATGCTTTATTTCCCTTTGGAATTTCTTGAGTAAATGATGTATCATATTTACTCATGATTACACTAGATCATATACACATTCACCAGGATTTACATACACAAAATTATCTCATCACTTTTAGGAGTAAATGAAAATGTTTTTAAAGAAATTCATCAAATATAGCTTTCATAAGATAAGCATGAACTTTCAACGGCCAATGTCTTATAACTCTTTGTCCCTGTGCCTCTCAGCACTTTGCACAGCGTTCTAGACATCAGAGATGCTCAGTTGTATTTCTTGTTTAAGCCTACCTTATTTTGTGGAAGTAATTCTACTGCAAATGTCCATCTACACCTGTTATACATTTCCTTCTTATTCATCACCTATAGAAAAAATATAGGTGACTGATTGATAAGAACTTCCTTATAGGTAAAAGAGACCTTCTCTAGGTCACATTCGGCCTTCTATTTATATGAAAAGAAGCTACTTTGAATTGAAACTTGTCAACACTTGATACTTCGAGAAAAATCACAGGAATGGTGTTTTAGATTAGGACCTATAAAAACCAAAGGACTCAAAAACCTTGGGAACATCTCAAGGGCATGAATCAGCACCAATGTATTGCATATATTGGACATGACTGAAATACTTCCAGTGACTTATGTAGTACAAACACGAGGTTTATCCAGAGCTAACACTGGCAAACCCAGAATCAACCAGATTGATTCAGTCAGGGTAGGACGTAAGATGAGACAGATCTGGGAGACAGCGTAACAGGATTCAGCTGAGCCAGCCAAATATTTGAGTCAAAATCCAAATCTACAGTCCCAAAGACCAAGACCCAGACCCAGGCAAAAAAGGTTAGGAACAGGAGGCAGGAGGCTCAGAGAAGCCATAAAGGTACTTGAACCCTTAGTGTCCTGTTGGGAGACGCACAGGCTAACATCGCCCTCTGGGAAGGATGGAGAGCATTCTGGAGTGCAGATGTTAAGCATGCTGAAAAATTGTGTCCACTGTCAGGCTCCTGTGGACAAGTTCAGTTGCACTTTAACTTTTACTATTCTGTGAAATAGTTGGCCTGACTTGTTAATTTTACTCTGCTTTGAAACCATAGATCTCACCTCTATCCCTGTTCAGTCATCCACAAGTAATAATAAGTGACATCTGTCAGTAATGAAAGTAGGTTGGGGTGAATCTGCTGAAATATATTAAAGTATTGGAAAACAAACTCAGAACTTACAATGAGTTTATGGTGAAGAGCCATATAATCTTTTCATTGTCAGTTGCTTTTCAAAACGAAAATTATTTCTTAAAGTGTCAGTGTGATACATGCACACAGTTGATAGATAAAATTGTGAGAATAGCTTATCAGGACTTAACCAGTCGCTAGCCTATGCCTGCTCCCACCATCCAACCCCAGGCCCATACTCCTTCAGTTCTACCTCTTAACTCTTTCTTATTTTAAATATTTTAATGCAGTTATTTCAAATGTGGAAATAATGTACTACTGTATCTTTTCTTAAAAGAGTTTAATTGAAGTACTGGCAATAAACTACATAAAGTATAGAAGTGGATACATTTTGGCATATACATACAGCTGTGAAGCCATCACAACAATCAAAATACTTGTCCATCACCCCCAAGTTTCCTGTGCCTCTTTGTAATCCCTCTCTCTCTCTCGTTCTCCTACCTCTGCTTTCTGTCACTACAGATGAGTTTGACTTTAATTATACAGAATATACTCTTTTTTTCCTGGCTTCTTTTTCAGTCAGCATAATTATTTTCAGATGCATCCATGTTGTTGCATGTATTGATACTTCATTCCATTTTATTGCTAGAAGTATTTCATTCATATGAATATAGCACAGTTTGTTTAAGCATTCACCGTTGGTGAACATTTGAGTAGTGTCCAGTATATGGCTGTTAAAAACGGCTGTTATGAACGTTGGTGTATGAGTGTACGGATATGTGTTTATCTCTCTTGGTTAAATACCTAAGAGTGGATGAGCTGCACCAACTGTCAAGAAGTAGAGAGGATCAAAACCATATCATGTCAGCCTTACCCCCAGCTGGGACGTGAAGTTATTAATGGAAAGATAAGTTCATCCTTGTCATCTTTGAGACATTCAAAAGATCTCACAGAGTATGTACAGTATAAGCCTGCTTATTACATGAGGATTGTTCTCTTAGGCCTGTAGTATTTACATGGAATAAAAGAAAAAAATAATTGTTATTTCTTATTTTAATAAGTGTAAATTGTATCACTGTGTACAGCACGATTGTCATAATCTGAAAACATCCATCATTGATTTATATATGGTATTAAGTATATAGTCTTCATAATTTTCTCCACTAAATGTATTAATGTTCCCACTCACTGTCTCCATTACAGGTTATCCAGAAGATAATATTTAAGATCTCTCATTAAAAACTATGGTAGTTAGTGCTTTAACATTTTGCTTCATTTGTTGAGACTATACATAAAACTCAAATTTATATCTGCCTTCATTTATTTTCTTTCAAAGATATCTTAGGAATCCTTCACATTTTATAAGGAACCATAAATTTATTTCAGCCAAGGATCAACAGCTAGCTTTCACACTGACCTAGATGCACATATGCAATTTAGTCAGTGAATTTTGAAAATTTGAACGATAGTACATTAAACTGGAATAAAGAACCAATAAAAATTTTTATAGCATTCAGAAAAAATATTTCTTAAACAGTCACACTATCATTTTACTCATTAAAATTATTCTAGGATCGTAAGTTAGATCATGAATTCCTAAGCCTTGGAAAAAAATCAGCAGATCTTTTGTGGTGATCAAATGATTTGACCTGACTGCAAGATAACAAAATCCTATTTCAGAAAGCTAGACAAGGCATTTGTAACTAGATTATCCATCTTCAGCCAAGAGAGTAAAATTCTCGGAAAATCTTTCATGTGGCGTCTGTAATTAATGCTCTTCACATGTTAAATACTATGGTTTGTCACAATTGAAGTTATTACCTTCATATAGTCTCTGTCAGTGTTTGACACTGGTTTTAAACTTGCAAAGCTTCAAATGCTTCATCAGCAGATGGAAAGACTACTACAATTTCAGAGGGTTTTCATGGAGATTAAATGAAATATTACAGTGAAACAGACACGTACTCAGCAACATGGGAATCAAACGTAGTAAGTGCTCAGAAGATGATTTTTCCCAAATCTGCTGACATGTAATTGGCCTGTCCTATACACCAGACCTTTTCAAGGATTTTATAGGATTCTAATCTCCTTGATGCTTTAGCCACTCGTGGTAGTAAGTTATGTGCTCAGGAAGGCATATTAATGCCGAGTCACTAAGGTACTATTTCGTGTTTGCCTAATCACTTCATTGGCCTTTACCTTGTTTTACAAATGCACTTAATTCAGTAAGGAAGATTGCTTCTCCTAAAGTTTTTATATTAGTGAGAAGTGGTTCCAAGCCATATACGTTATTTTTATTTGGATTATATGTATAGTTCAAGCACTTTTATAATTTTTTCATTTTTTACTTTTTAGGAAGCACTTTAAAACTAGCATAACATCTAACCATGTTGGTATTTTCTGTTTTGTTATAGTTAGTGAGGATAATCCTTATGTTTTAAGTAAATAATAAAAATCTAAGTAAAAATGTTCACACCTAAGGATTTTATATTGTGATTTGGCAACTAAATGCATTAATCCAAACAGAGATTATAGAGATTATTCACATTCCCATTTTGTTTAAACATCTGTGACTAATTGTCATTTGTTTCTGCTTTAATTCAGTTCAGCTGCTATAATTAAATGATGCCATTCATCTAGCAGCAGTCCTGAAATCTTTTCTATCTTTGCAAAACAATAAAAAAGAATAACAGTTTTCTATAAAATTCAGTTAGAGTTTTTTCTTTTAAGTTTTTAGTCTTCATCTTAATTGTGAATATCAAATAGCACCTCTCTGAGTGATATGGGCTAATTTCAAATTTCTCTAAATCTCAAATATACTCTTCATTTTCCCTAGTCTGGGCCTAAATTGCTCTGCTTGCATTTGTAATCAGAAATTGATTGGGTTGCTGTGGAAACTGGAAAAGTGTATTGCTGGTTGAAGAAAAATGGAGATAGAACAAGTACTGTCATCATACTTGTCTGCCATCCTAAACACCTCCTGTCATTCTCAACAGTATATTGATAAAATCTTCACCCTCCCGCCCCAAAATGCTTCTCTTCAGAATACTGTGGTCAGTATTAACCCTCTGGATTGATTTTTTTTAACACCAAATGCCTTTGTTACATATTTAATTTGTTTTCACATTGAACTTTTTTTTTTACACAAAATGAAATGTTTTCATTTTATTCATACCTATAAGACACATCATAGAAAAAATATGAAACAATAAAATGTTAGTTATTGAGAAGCCAATCATCTGAAACATTTCAACGGCTGACCAAGAAGACATAAAACTAACGCAAAAAATTCAGTTGAAGAAAGAGTTTTTAACATCTCGTAATAAAGACAGCCTAGAAGAAGTGAAGGTCTATTTTACATACAGCAAAAAGGCAATGTATGCCTTTTACCATGTGAAAGAAAAGCTGAACTCTAATTGTCTTTAAAGGTTTGTCTTTTGTATGAGAATTGACAAAGTGAATATTAATGAAAGAAATGAGGAGAAAAAGGAGAAGAGCAAAATGGCCTTCAGCAGAGGCAGGAATTATGGGGATGAGGAGTGATGATAAACCAGCATATTCCAGTGGTACACATTTCCATTAACACGAACAACTTTTCTGGAGACTTCCATTGGTTCCCTGATTTCAACGAGAATAAATTTAGAAAGTTATGTGTGACTTTTAAAGTTCAAAACAAAATATCCCAGTCCCCCATAAATCTTAGGAAACCAAGGATTCATAAAAGACCAACCTGCTAAAGAAGGTTAATGGAACAGAGCATCTGTAAACCATAAGCCCCTGGTTGAAAAGAGACAGTGTGGTGGCACACTTCAGCTCTAGAGTGTCAGGGAAAAGAAAAGTGTGGTACTTAACTTTAGTTCTATTTTTATAAATAGTGCCAGACCCTGAACAAAGAAATCTGCTTTAGCAGAAAAATATTAAAATATATAATATATGCGACATAGTCTAAATGATGTATTACCTAATTTATGTACTGTTGAGTACATGTGGCATGCTAGGTACTTGGACCCTAGTGTTGGGTACTTCATTCCACTATATATTTCAGAAAGAAGTTTGAAACCATATGTGTGTTTTGTATGGGGGTAAATAGACTGTATCTTTAGAAGTGTGTTCTTGTCTTCCTGTTAAGAGCTAAGACAGGCAAAAAATATAGAGAAGTTTCCAAGTACTACTCACCCTGATGCACAGTTGAAATTGGTTTCACAATTTAGATTTGTTACTCAGTAAGTTAGGCCAAGGGGAGAAAAACATCTGTCTAGATACATGTACTATACTGTATACTTTTTGTTATTTTTGAATAGGTAATAGATTAAACAGGTAATTAATAGTAGCTTAAAAATCAGATGGGCATACACTAAAAGTCTTTCTATCCGTTTCTCCTTTACCGAGGCAGCCAGATATTTGTGTGTCTTACAGAAATATTTTATGCCTTTTAATCAAATATGTATGTTTGTATTCATTGTTGTCATATTTCTTAATTTGAGCAAATCTGAGGTTTGTGTAGGATGACACTACAGTTTTATTTTGTTTTTCTCTCATTTATAACCAGGTTGAACAGCTTTTCATTTGCCTATTGGCCATTTGAATATCTTCTTTGTGAAGTGCTCATTGGACTGTCCTACTCATTTTTCTATTTGGTGTCTGCTTATTATTGATTTCTGAGAGCTCTTTATATACTATAGGTCTTTAGATCTTTTATTGGCTATATGTTCTGTAAATGTCTCCTCCCCTTCTGTGGTTTGTCTTTTCACTCAATTAGTTGAGTCTTCAGATAAGCAAAACATTAATTTTAATGTTGTCAAATTTGTCAATCTTTTCCTTCATGGTTAGTACCTTCTTTGTCTTAAGAAATCATTCCCTATCTTGAGGCTATAAAAATATCCTTACTTTTCCCATTTAGATCTACAGTCCACCTGTAGTCAGTTTTTGAGTAAGCTGTAAGGAAGGATCTGGTTTCATTTTTTCAATCTGCATATCTGGTTGACACAGCACCATTTTCTGAAAGCACCACCATTTCCCCATGGCTGCACAGTGCAAGATAAAATACTCATATATGCTTGGATTTGTTTCTGGACTCACTGTTCTATTCTACTGTCTTATGTCTTGCTCATTGTAAGTTTATATTATGCATTATTGTTATGCAGAAATGTAAGTCCACCAACATTTTTCTTCAGGAGTGACTAGGATGTTCTTGGTCCTTAGAATTTCCATATAAAGTTTGTCAAGTTACAGAAAAAGAGTTTGGATATTTATTTGGATTACAGTGATATGTCAGTGGTGACAATTAGCCTCTTTATTATGTTGAATCTTCTAAGCCATGAATGTGGTATATCACTCATTATATAGGTCTCCTTTAATTTCTCTTTATAAAGTTTTATGATATTCTCTACAGAGACCTTACATATATTTCTTGATATTTATTCCTCAGTACATTTTTATGCCAATATATATGGTATGGTTTTTGACATTATTTTCTAATTTTTGACGTGTACAATTATTTTTTTCTACAGGAAACTTGTGAAACTTGCTTATTAATTTTAATAATGTATGTGTTGAGTTTTAGGACTTTTTGCTTACATAATCATATGTGATTGAAAATTTTTTATTTCTTCTTTTTCAATCCATGTAACATTTTTCTTATCTTGCTGGATTAGGTTAGCCTTCTAGTTCATTGTTGGATGTATAAATAATAGTTGCCATCCTTGCCTTCTTCCTGATTCCACAAAGAGAGCCTTCAGTATTTCATGATAAGGTGTAATATTTGTTATAGTTTTACTTTAGATTCCCTTAAGATTATTGCAATTTACTTTAAGTTTCTATCTTAGATATTGCTTTTATAATTTTATATTTATTGAGATGATCATATGCCTAGAATCAGTTTACTAATATTTTGTTTATGAATTGTATATGTATGTTAATAAATGATATTGCCCTATAATTTTCCTTTTCACACTATCCTTTCTGGATATCTCTGTATATTATGAAAATAAAATAAAACTGGCATTAGAAGATTAAGGAACATATAGTTCAATATATAAATATGACATGTTTGCTATGTATAAATGAAACAGTAAGATATAGTGGCTTGGATGTTAAAATACCCTAGTTTTACTTTTAGTTTTCTCATCAGACAGCTGTGTACTATTTTGCAAATCATTATTTTCCTTGATCTCTTACCTTCTTTAAATAAGACATTAGAAATGTATTTTTTTAATATTTATTTACTTATTTTATTTAGTTTTTTGGCTGTGTTCGGTCTTAGTTGCAGCACACAGGATCTTTGTTGAGGCATGTGGGAATCTTTCATTGTGGCGCACAGTCTCTTCGTTGCAGTGCTCGGGCTTCTCTCTAGTTGTGGAGTCCAGGTTTTCTCTCTCTAGTTGTGGCGTCCAGGTTTTCTCTCTCTAGTTGTGGCATGGGGGCTCCATAGCACGTGGGCTCTGCAGGTTGCGGCACAGCATGCCAGCTCGCTCATTGAGGCACGCAAGCTTAATAGTTGTGGCACGCTGGCTTAGTTGTCCCACGGCATGTGGGGTCTTAGTTACCTGACCAGGAATTGAACCCGTGTCCCCTGCATTGGAAGTCAGATTCTTTACCACTGGACCACCAGGGAGGTCCCAGAAATGTTTTATTTTTAAAACCTCTTTCAGCTCTAGACTCCTGTGATATGCAAACAGTTGATGCTTGTGCATAACTCTAAATATCCATAAAGTTACATTCTTTTCTTTTCTCTTGACTATTGCATTTTTTCAGCCTATGTGTAGGATTTTGAAGTCAGTTTCTATCTGATCTTGAATTGCCCAGTTTTCAGCTAGTTGTTGTATGACTGACTACTTAGTACATTATATATGGTATTTGTACTGATCCATAGATAATTATAGATGGGGTATGTACTATACTGTAATCATTAACAGCATATCAGAAACACTATACTGTAATCATTACGAACATGAACAGCAGAGTCAGACTGCTTGGCTTAGAAATCCAGCTATACTCTCTGTTTGCTGAGTGAGTTATTTCTCTCTTTCACAGTTTCTCTACCTATAAAATATGATAATCAGAGTACATACCTCATATAGATATGGGGTATAAGCTAATATATTCAAAACATTAAGACCATTGCCTGCTAAACATATGTTAGCTATTTTTATTAGTTTGAGGATGTAGAGGTCTATACCATGACTTGAAAATAAGCCATTTTCTTAGCCTTAAACAAACAAACAAAAAATAATATATATGTAAAATTTAGAATTTTTTCAAGAGAAAAATAGTACACATTTTTGAAATCTTGAACATGAATAGTATTTAAGTGTTTTTCACTCAAAAGATGACGTGCTTTTGACCCAAAAAATTCTAAGCTTTAGGGAAGTACTTCACGTTTTAGAGTGAAATAAAAGCCTTCATGTTCCTAGCCATTGAAAAAAAATTACTCTACTTTTGCATAAATGGACATGGAATTTCCTTTATTATTAGTATGAATAAGTGGGTAGAGGAATATTCATTGAATAAGAGAAACAGCTCCCCAAAATAGAGAAATATTCAGATGATTTCCATTGATTAAAATTGATCTTGTTTATAAATTTCCAAGACCAGATTTGAATAAAACAATAAATTGGTCCTACTAGGAGCAAGAATACTTTTGTTAGTTGAGGAGATGTCCTTCCACTTTTCATATTGTCTTCATAAGAGTGTAGGTGTTAGGTTAAGATTTTGGCACCTGAGAGTACATCTAGGTATGGTTTCTAGGTTTTGTGAACCATGAGAATTTTCACATTACCTTATGTTTCTGAAAATATTCTTGGCCAGTGAGAAAATATACAGTAATAAAAGGTCCAGATCCAACATCTACAAGAGTAAGAGTTGAGGTGAGGTGTAGGAGGAGAAATGGTGGATATCATTCATCCGAGTGAATTTTATAATACACTTATGCCATAATTTTATTTTCTTAAGAATTATCCTCCTAGATTTACTAATAATTATGGTAACAAATGTTTTTTCACCACTTTGACCAGGTCTGAATATACCTTGGAGGACAAGAGACATGTATTTGTTGGATATATAGAGGTAGTAAATCTACTATTCAATAATCTTAGGTAAATAGAATTACTGAAAATTCACTTAATAGAATGTATGGTTAAGTATGAGCTATTATTTTTGCCTACAATAATATAAATGCAGCTTTAGATATAGTTTTTGTGTTAACACAGTGTTCTATTAGGTCCTAACACAGTCCAATATTAGGACTATTTTTCTTGAAAATAAACCTTCAAATCTTTATGTGTGTGTCTTAGCTCTGGTTGCCCAGTAGGAAAACCCGAGGCAGGGATTCTTGTGCAGGTAATTTGTGAAGGGAGAGCTTTCACGGGACACCTGTGAAGAGAGTATGTGAAGCAGGAGGGAGAGAGAGAGATGTGGCTCCAAGGGAATTCTAGCCTCAGCCTGACCCCATGAAGAGGTTGCACCAAAGGTTCAGTCCTGATTTGAGGCAGGGGAGCGAGGCTTTGTGCACGAGAGCTGTTCACGCTCCCTGCAGCCTTCTGGCATGGCTACTGAGCTGGCTAATCCTTGTGGTGGAGCATCACTCACAGGTCCCTCTGGGCGAGACCTCTCCAGTCTCCCAAGCTCAGTCCTCCTAAGAAGGTGGCAGGTGTGTGCTGTCATCTGTGAAGTGCCCAGGACCTCCAAAGATTTGCATGGGGCACAAACAGCCTATTACAAAGGCGGGACTTTTGTCATTTCAACATCAATAACTGTTGATGGACTCCATGCTGTGGTGATTAGAGGAAGGGAGTTTCAGGTGGACTGACTGAAGAGTAAGGGCACACTTTCTGAGGCAAGAATGAGAACTGGATGCTTGAGGACCATAGTGAGAAAAGGGGGCAATTACAGAAGAGCAGTTCAAGGCGATAGATAGAAAAGGACCAGGGCACCAAGAGCCTTGTGGGCAAAGGAAGAATTTAAGGATTATTATTATTATTTTTTTTTGCAGTACGTGGGCCTCTCACTGTTGTGGTCTCTCTCGTTGTGGAGCACAGGCTCCAGACGCGCAGGCTCAGCGGGCATGGCTCACGGGCCCAGCCACTCTGCGGCATGCGGGATCCCCCTGGAACGGGGCACGAACCCGCGTCCCCTGCATCAGCAGGAGGACCCCCAACCACTGCTCCACCAGGGAAGCCCTAAGGATTATTTTAAGTGTCAGGCAAAGCCAGTGGAGATGGTTCATGGCTTGACGTGATTGAGGAACCACAAGAAGGCCAGATTGACTGGAGGAGAGTGAAGCAGGTAGAAAGTTGAAATGGTAGGAAAGGAGATGAGAGAATGGGGACTTGGAAAGTGCAGGGATTTGTAGGCCTGTGAAAGGGCTTTAGATTTTACCCTGAGTGGGACAGGCCACTGAAGGATTTTCAGATAATGGTGCCATGGTAATAGAGTCACTCTGGATGTTGTGCCCAGAACAGATTAGGCCTGTGTGGGCAGAAAATAAGACTTTTGCAGTGGTTAGGCATGAAGTGAGGTGACTCGGATGAGGGTGGTCACAGTGCATATATGGAAAACTATGTAAATTCACGGTAGATGGCCTGGCTGGCAGTGTTTGCTGATGGCTTGGATAGGCAAGATGGGGAAGGGACGTGTGTGAGGAAATAGAAGAGTGGAATCCTATGTGGCTTTCTTTCTGGCCACCTACCCCCACAGGATCCCACCTCCCCGAGTGGCTGGGTGCCTTCACTCTCCCTGCTTCTCTGTGGCTCACACTTCTTCCCCACATGCTGCTCTAAAAACTCGAATCCCTATACTTAACCCAAAAAAAAACATTTAGCTCCCCCTTCAACTTGTCCATGGGTTTACATCTGCATATCCAAAGATTAATGCTTGGTTTGCACTGCTAAACAAAGTGCAATCTATAGCTGGGTCTTAACCTCCAGCAATACAGATGAGCTGGTAAATTTTTTAAATTGTCTTTCCTTTTTCTATTCACTACAATTCTCTTTAAATAGAAAGAAGTAGGATCAAGACTTATTTTCCCACCAATATGAAGTAGCTTATTCCCTTTAGAAACCATGGTATGTTTTGGTTTTGAGTATTTTTCCCCACTCTCGGTGCTAAGCACTGTACTGATTATATATTTCTTTTAAATATAACAGCCCAGTGTTTTAGATCAGTGGTCCCCAACCTTTTTGGCACCAGGAACCAGTTTTGGGGAGGACAATTTTTCCACGGATCCGGTGGGGGGATGTTTCAGCTGTAATCTGAGTGATGGGGAGCGATAGGGAGCGACAGACCAAGATTCACTCACTTCCTGCTGTGTGGCCTGGTTCCTAACAGGTTAGGGACCCCTGTTTTAGACGGTAAGATCTCAGATTTATAGGTGGGAAAATTGATTCACAAAGGTTAAGTGACTTGCCTAAGATAAAACACCCAATACGGGGAATTTCAAAAGCCTATCTGAGTGAAGCTAAAATTTTCTATAATGTCTTTAAAGATACAAGGAAACAAACTGGTCTAGTAAGCTTTATGTGGTCTGGGAACTCCACTATCATGTTCATTGTTATATTAACTGGCATTTAGTAAGTTCTCAATAAATAATTGTTGAATGAATGAATCGATTTAAAGGCCATTATCATCATGGCACTGGAATTACGGAGGAAGGAGAACCTAGTTCTGCCTGGGAGCTTCATAGCAGACATGTTATTCCAAAGAGTCTTTAAGACTGAGAAGGATTTGGACAGGTTGAAAATGGGAATCAGTTTACTCCAAACCAAGAAAACACTAAAAAAAGCCAAGGAGTTATGTAAGGCATAGTTTCTTTTGTGTGGAAGCATTGAAAATTGGGGCTGAAAAGCTCATTTATGATGGATGACTTTTAGGACCTTGATCTCCATATACTTCATTCTCTTTCCACATTGGAGAATCTGTCAGGGATGTTAAGAAGCTGGAATCATGAGATCCTTGGGATTCATTTCTTTATATTATTTGTGGAGTTTAGTTTAAAACCTCATAGGTGTATAGGTATCTTTTTAAGACTTTAAAAACTACATATTTATTGGTTATAAGAGAGCTTAATATGACAGAGATACCCATGGACTTTGACTTCATGTTCTTTTCATCGTGGATGCTAATTTACATTATGTGAATAGACTATCAGTTGTACCTTGTTGTATGCTAAAGATACCAGATTTTAAAATCAATTTTACATATAGAACAGTGGATCATCAATTTAGGAAGCAGATTAGTTTTGCATTTTTCAAGCAGAGTCTTTGCTTTTCATTCTGAGAGGAACTCTATTGATTTGAGTACAATACTGTTTTACAGCAAAGTATAACCTTGATTTATATTCTGATGTTAAGTATTTATACGAGTTTACCCTGTATGTGCACTTTTTTATCTCGATAATTACACTGAATGGACCAGGTTTTCTTTTTAATGACATTTAAGGATACATTTAATTAAAATACCCACTAAAGTGCATGTGGGTTCTGTTTTCATGAAATCAATTAATGATCCTGGCTGGTTCTCTACTTTTTTTCTGAATTTTAAAACGTGCCTGACACAAATCAGAAGTATCCAGACTTTCAAATTTACAATATCCATTCAAACTTTGAATGCCCTTGATTAATAAAAATACACGTGACAGCAAAGTATAGCTCTGCTTTTAAACTGTTAGAGAGAACATAAAATGATTATGGCTTGCAGTAAATGTTATTATGGTCCTAAGATGTTTCCTGAGGGATTCAGCAATCTCCTGCACTTTCCTTAAGACTGAACCTCTCTCCTTGAGAAGCAGACAAGTAGGAGAGCTGCAGAGGCAAGACCACTGTCGGGTCACCTGTCATGGTGCTGACAAGGCTCTGATAGAAAACCTAATTTACAGTTTAAGAAGCACATCCATTATCCTTCTGATTTTAAAATAGGACATACATCAGCAAAATGATAAAAGAAAGTGCTTAAGAATTATGAAAGTCAAGGACTATTTTATATCATAAAGTCACAACCCTTTTTGAATATTACTTTAAATTATAGCAAAGTCTAATGATATTCATATGTTCTGTTCTCTGAAAGTTAGCATCACAGTATTCTGATTGCTGATAATCTAATAATCATGGATTTACTATTAACTCCCTTTTTATATTTAGGTAGATGATGATGTCAGTATTCAGATATTTCTTTATGAAATAGATGTTCACTAGAAAATTGTTAGAAGAACTTTCTGTTGATTTAAAAGTTCAGCTTTTAAAAAAAAGTTTATTTTTTTAATTTTTAGTTTATATTGAAGTATAGTTGATTTACAATGTTGTGTTAGTTTCAGGTGTACAGCAAAGTGGTTTAGTTATACATATACATATATCTATTCTTTTCCAGATTATTTTCCTGTATGGGGTATTACACAGTATTGAGTAGAGTTCCCTGTGCTATACAGTAGGTCCTTGTTAATTATCTATTTTATATATAGTAGTGTGTATATGTCAATCCCAACCTCCTAATTTATTACCACCACCACCCCCTCTCCACACCTTTCCCCTTTGGTAACCTTAAATTTTTTTCTAAGTCTGTAAGCCTATTTCTGTTATCTAAGTAAGTTCATGTGCTTCCATGTCTTGGCTATTGTAAACAGTGCTGCAATGAACATTGGTGTGCATGTATCTTTTTGAAGTTTTCTCCAGATACATGCCCAGGAGTGGGATTGCTGGATCATATGGTAGCTCTATTTTTAGTTTTTTAAAGGAACCTCCATACTGTTCTCCAAAGTGGCTGCATCAATTTACATTCCCACCAACAGTGTAGGAGGATTCTTTTTTCTCCACACGCTCTCCAGCATTTGTTGTTTTTGATGATGGCCATTCTGACTGGTGTGAGGTGATAACTCATTGTAGTTTTGATTTGCATTTCTCTACTAATTAGTGATGTTGAGCATCTTTTCATGTGCTTTCTGGCCATCTGCATGTCTTCTTTGAAAATATGTCTATTTGGATCTTCTGACCATTTTTTTGATTGGGTTGTTTGTTTTTTTAATATCAAGCTGCATGAGCTGTTTGTATATTTTGGAGATTAATCCCTTGTCAGTTACATCGTTTGCAAATATTTTCTCCCATTCTGTCGGTTGTTCTCTTCATTTTGTTTATGGCTTCCTTTGCTGTGCAAAAGTTTTTAAGTTTAATTAGGTCCCATTTGTTTATTTTTGTTTTTATTTTCATTACTCTAGTAGGTGGATCCAAAAAGATATTTTGTGATTTATGTCAGAGTGTCGGCCTATGTTTTCCTCTAAGAGGTTTATAGTATCCGGTCTTACATTTAGGTCTTCAATACATTTTGAGGGTTTTTTTGGTATGTGTGTATGGTGTTAGAGAATGTTCTAGTTTCATTCTTTTACCTGTAGCTGTCCAGTTTTCCCAGCACCACTTATTGAAGAGACTGTCTTTTCTCCATTGAATATTCTTGCCTCCCTTGTCATAGATTAATTGACCATTGGTGTGTGGGTTTTTCTCTGGGTTTTTTGTCCTGTTCCACTGATCTCTAATTCTTTTTTTTGGTTGCCAGTACCATACTGTTCTGACAACTGTAGCTTTGTAGTATAGTCTGAAGTAAGGAAGCCTCATTCCTCCCACTACGTTTTTCTTTCTCAGAATTGCTTTGGCTATTTGGGATCTTTTGTGTTTCCATACAAGTTGTAAAATTTTTTGTTCTAGTTCTGTGAAAAATGCCACTGGTAATTTGATAGGGATTGCATTGAATCTGTAGATTGTCTTGGGTAGTACAGTCATTTTGACAGTATTGATTCTTCCAATTCAAGAGTATGGCATATCTTTCCATCTGTTTATGTCATCTTTGAATTCTTTCATCAGCATCTTATAGTTTTCAGAGTAAAGGTCTCTTGCCTCCTTAGGTAGGTTTATACCTAGGCATTTCATTCTTTTTGATGCGATGGTAAATGGGATTGTTTCCTTAGTTTCTCTTTCTGATCTTTCGTTGTTGTTAGTGTATAGAAATGCAACAAATTTCTGTGTATTAATTTTGTATCCTGCAACTTTACCAAATTCATTGATGAGCTCTAGTAGTTTTCTGGTAGCATCTTTAGGATTTTCTATGTTTAGTATCATGTCATCTGCAAACAGTGACAGTTTTACTTCTTCTTTTCCACTTTGGATTCCTTTTATTTCTTTTTCTTCTCCGATTGCCATGGCTAGGACTTCCAAAAGTATGTTGAATACAAGTGGTGAGAGTGGACATCCTTGTCATGTTCCTGTTCTTAGAGAAAATGCTTTTAGCTTTTCACCACTGAGTATGCTGTTAGCTGTGGGTTTGTCATCATTGTTTTATTTCTAATCAAACTTCAGTTGGCAATGTTCTTATTTCTTCCTTTCTTTCTCACTTCTGACTCTTGCTTCTCCAGTTATTTTCAAATAATGAATGACATGTGAACAAATCCTGGAATGTATTTTTTTTAACTCTACCTGTCCTCTTGAAATACAAATAAACTCTCTTAAAGTAAGGTGTCTATAAAAAAACCTTGGATTTTCTTTTAAAAGTGTATTCCATATTAACTCTGATCATAAATTTCATTGCAATAGTTGCGTGTTATAATAATTGGTGGTATGGATTAGAAAATTTGAATTTTTCTAGAATTCTTTTAACATTTTTCTTAGAATCAATACTTAAACATATATTATAGGTAATTTGTTAGAATAAGATTTGAGATTTTGATACTCTGAAAGTGGAAACATTGAAATATTTGCTTTGTAGAGTGGAAATTCAAGGTTATCCTTAACTTATCCATATTCAGATTTAGAAAGAAAAGACAGAAATAGGCAGTAATTTACACTGCTTCATACCAATTTCTTATACATTAAACGTTTACTGGTTTTAAAACTAATTACTGTCCCTATCTCTGCTATAGTTTAATGGACTATGCTTAGCTTATCTTCTTCCTGTCTGAGAATTTTATTTTTAAATATAAATTAATATTTAAGATACAAATAAGAACAGAAATAAGAAAAATATTGATAGGCTACTAGAAACTCAGAAATCCAAACTTTCACATTTATATTCATATCTACTCTATGTATCTATCATCTACCTACCTATCCATTCATCCATCCATCCATCCGTCCATCCATCCATCTAACATCTCTCTGTCTCTCTCTCTGTCTCTGTCTCATTTTCTCTCCCTCTCAATCTCTACCTACCAACCTACCTACCTAAATATTGGACCTGTTTGACCCAGCAAGGTGAGATGCCATTTGAATTTGACTACTTGGCTTTTTACCAGTCTGCCTATCTCATAATAAATTTCAGACACTTCTGAGGTCTCCTTATGAGGGAAGGGGGGGAAACCTTAAAGGTGTTTTTTCCCACTCTGACTCAGTACCTGGTACTTCACTCCTAGCCCTCCCCCTTTTCCCTGTTCTGACCCCAGGGTCCATACAACTTTGGGATCCTTTTGTTTAGGGCTCCCTCAACCACGATATGAGCCCCCTCACAGTTCTTATTCCATGTGCTGATTACATGGGGGAAAAAATGAAATGGGGGTGTTAGCACTGTCTCCAGTTTTTGTCTCTTGTTTGTTCCATTACAGTGAGTGATTAAAGGCTTCCACTTTTGACTTGTTGCTTTAATTAGGTAATCTGACACCTAACAGCTCAGCTCTCTCTCTCGTAAATCAGCTAAGCTCCTGACACATACATATATACCAATACATTATTATTTTTACATTTATATTCATGAGAGAGATTAGCCTGTTATTTTTCTTCCTATTCCAATGTTTTTTTTCTTTTCATCTGATTTTTGTTTCTAAGTAAGAGTGACCTCTTAGACTTAGTTGAGGCGTATTCCAGATTTTTCCCTTCTGGAAGAGCTCGTATAAGATTAGAATAATCTTTTCTCTCAGAATTTTGTAGAACATTTCAGGAACTTTATCATGATGATTCTTTATGTAAACATACTATGTATTTAATATTTCATGAACTATTTATTTTTTAAATACTATGGGAATATTTAATTTTGGTATTTCTTCCTGAGTTAATTTTCTAAGCGATCTTTTCTAAGTATTTTCTATTTATCTGAGTTTTCAAATTTATTGGCATACAATTGTTTATAATGTATTCATATTTTTAATGTCTGATCTATCAGTGATTATGGTCATCTTTTCATTTTTATTTCCAACCTCTGTTTTTACTCAGTAATCTCAAAAGATCAATTGATTTTTATTAACAATTTTTTGTTAGTAACAGTTATTTGAATTAATAGAACTAATTTTTTAATTTATTGATTTTATTTATGTATTACCTTTGTAATCTATTTGATACATTTCTTCTCTATTATCTTCTTATTTCTCATTTCTTTGGTTTTATTCTGTTCTTTTTCATACTTAAGTCGAGCACTTAACCATTAGTATTTAGTTTTTATTTTCTAAAAGAAAAAAAAGGGTATAAATTTCCCTCTAAGCAATGGTTCTTAGACATTTTTTTCTGTAGTAATTTCTTTACTGTTCAGATGTCAAAAATTTTAAATCCTCATTATAATATTTTTGATCCATGTGTTATTCTGAATTATTTTATGATTTTTAAATATTTAAGATATTTTATATTTACCATTGACTTAAGTGCAACATGGGAAAAACGGTCTCTATGCTATTGCGAAGGTATAATTTATGGCCTGATACATGACAGATTTTTGCAAGTTCCAGGAGTAATGCAGAGGAATGAGTAATGTTATTGAATTGTTCAAGTGTTTTATATTTTATACACATCTGTGTATGTATGTGTGTATGTATGAATCTGTTCATTTGTTTTATTTGTTCTGCTTAACTGCCTGACTTATCAGTAAGGGAGAGATCTGAGCTATAATCTCCCACTCTAACAATACATTTGCCAATTTTTCTTAGTTGGTATAAATTTCTTATATATTTTCAGGTGATTTCATTAGGTGCATAATGTTCAGAATTATCATACCTTCCTGATGACTAAAACTTTTATCACTATGCAGTGACCCTTCTTTTCCTTAAAAATATTTTTCTGCCTTTAATTCTATTTTGTCTGACATAACTACTCCCAAGTTTCTTCTGTTTAATGTTTTCCTGGAATGCACTTTTCATCTTTTACTTCAATATTTTCAATTCCTATTTTTTGTTCTGTTTTGTTTCTGGTGGCTTTTGAAAACAGCATATAAGCTGGGCTTTGTTTATCTTACCCATTTGGTCAATTTTGGGAGAATGTAACCTGTTTACATTTATTGTGATTATTAATATATTTGGATTTAATTCTACCTTATTACTTAAGAATCTTGCTTTTCTTATTTTATGACTTTTTATTATTCACTATCATTTTTAGTTGGTTATTTTGTTACTTATGTGGATTTTAATATCTCTTTTTGAGGGTACTTATACGTACCATTTCAATTTTTTAAATAAATTTATTTATTATTTATTTTTGTCTGCATTGGGTCTTTGTTGCTGTGCACGGGCTTTCTCTAGTTGCGGCGAGCAGGGGCTACTCTTCGTTGCAGTGTGCAAGCTTCTCATTGCGGTGGCTTCTCTTGTTGCAGAGCACAGGCTCTAGGTACGTGGGCTTCAGTTGTTGTGGCACGCAGGCTCAGTAGTTGTGGCTCACAGGCTCTAGAGTGCAGGCTCAGTAGTTGTGGTGCACGGGCTTAATTGTCCCACAGCATGTGGGATCTTCCCAGATCAGGGCTCGAACACATGTCCCCTGCATTGGCAGGTGGATTCTTAACCACTGCGCCACCAGGGAAGTCCCTATTTCAATTCTTTTCATCATTACCCTTGAACTTTTACCATGCATATTTATCTTAATAAAATCTAAACTTAAGCTATCTTCACTTCTCTACCCAACAGTGTAGTGAATGTTAGAATACTTAAACTATGATCACTCTCAGACTTACATCCTACTTTTCTCCAGCATTTTAATTCTGTTCTTTTTAAACCCCATAAATTAGACATCATTTTTATTATTTTAAATAGGTAATTGGATATGCATGTATGTTTAGCTTTGTAATTACTCATCATTCCTTTTTGCATCTCAGATCATTCTTCTGAAATCATTTTCCTCCTTCTTGAAGAACATGCTTAACCTCTGCCTTTAATGTAGGTCTCTTGGTGGTAAACGCTTTATATTCAGGTAAATGTTTTACTGTCATTCCTGAAAGATATCTTTTCTGGGTATGTAATTATAGGATAATAGTGATTGTCTCTCAGTACTTCAAAGAGATTACTCAGTGATCTTCTCATTTTGTGTTGTTGAGAATTTCACTTTTAGTCTATTTATTGTTCATTTTTTGATGACCTGCCTTTTTTCTCTGGGTATTTTATTATTTTCTCGAAATCTTTTTACTTAAGCAGTTTTACTTCGATATCAAGGCATGGATTTCTTGTCACTTACTATGTTTGGGCCACATTGGAAATATTGTTTCTTGCATCTAGGGGATTTGAAAAATCACAACCATTAGGTTGTCAAAGATTGTATCTCCTACATTCTTCTGGGACTTAAATATCTGTTAGACTTTCTCATTCTCTGCTTCATCTCGTAATTTTTTAAAAAATATTTCAACATTATTTCTTTAGCTGTATTTCCTATGCCAGTGATTCTCTGACTTCAGCCTAGAAAAGCTAAGTTTAGAGAAGGAATATGACCAAAGTTTTTAATGGAGATTTTCTTCACTAAGTTCTGAAACACCAAAATAAAGAGGATATTTCTTGTCCCTCTAAAATGACTTTTAAACTTTCATATTTTCTTAAAATAGATTTTCTAACTGTAACATAAATGCACATATTTGATAGACATTGCTCACTGTTAAGTCAAATTCATTTGGGAATTTTTAATCAGAAGTGAGCTTCAGCATTGATTTTCATAGGAAACCTATCTTGACCACCTTTCGTGGCTGTTACATACCCTCCTTGTCTGTTCTTATAGCACTCTGTACATGATCCCTGTTAATTAACTCATCATATTCTCTTACAATTGCCCTTTACCTGTTTTAATCCACACTAAACTACCAGTTGTAGGCCTGTTTCCCTATAGTAAGATGTGGAGACAGCTTCTTAGAAGAGATCTTGAGATGAGTCACCGACATCAAAGCAGCCTGGGTCACTGAGTCAGCACATAGGAGAGCATCTCCCTGGAGACAGGACAGACTAAAATTATGGACTACACAGCTTTTATTTAAATTCTTTTAGCAGATGAAGTTCTTCCAAGGAAGACAGTTGTCCTAGAGTGACGTGGATAAAGCCAGTATTAAAGAATAAGTCATTATTAAGCCACTGGTAGTTTTGAGGTGGTTTCCTACTGTTCTAGGCTCTAACATCCTAATAACTGTTAATCTGAGGACAAACATTATTATTGCTATTTTACAAGTGAGGAAACTCTTAAAGAGGCTAAATTAAGTGTTTACCAAGAACGACATATTCTTATGCACAGTTGTCTGCTCTTTAAACCTTACTTTATAGTTTTGGTGCCTCCTCTATGGGGATAGTAATTTCTACTCCAAAGGAGATACCATGATGGAGAGGATATTGACAAAATATTGGTAAGAAGAAAGAGTTTATGTAAGTAGATGTTGGTATAACATATATACATGTTGATAAATTGTGAATAGTGATCTTCACCTTAGCTCTGAATGGCTAGTCTTATTTAAGAATTATTCAGTAAAGTAGATATATATGAATCTAAACATTATTGTTTTAGCCCATTCAGGCTGCTATAACAAACTACACAGACTGGCTTATAAACAACAGAAATTTATTTCTGACAGTTCTGGAGGTTTGAAGTCTAAGCCGGGGTGTCTGCATGGTCAAGTTCTATATCTGTTGAGAGCCAGTTTCCTAGTTCATGAACAGCTGACTTCTCTCTATGTCCTCACAAAGGATGAAGGGTGAGGGGACATCCTCAGGTCTCTTTTATAAGCCCACTAATCCCATTCATAAGGGCAGAGCCCTCATGACCTAATTACCTCTGAAAGGAAGGCCCTATTTCCTAATATCATCATGTGGGGCATTAGGTTTCAACATATTGATTTTAGGGGAACATAAGCATTCAGATTATAGCAATTATCCTTCTTAAAAAGTAGATTTGTTAGAAAAAAATTATCAAAAGACCAATTGTTTTTTAATGCAAAATAACACTATATAAGTGTCATATACTTGATATGTTACAGAAGCAGTAGCTAGTAATATCATTGTGACTGACTCTTTTTGATTACATTACAGTGGTATTCCATCTTCTGGATTTTTCAGGTGTTTTTATTTTATGCATGTAAGGACTCCCAGATTTTCAACATGATAAGATTGTAGCAATTCTAGTGGACCCCCATAATTTCTATTAGCTACTCCAGGGCTATCCCAAATAATAAATGTCTATTTAATTTCAGAGCAAATCAATTAATGCTCCTTCCATCTAAACTATATCTTTCCAATAGAGAAATTCTGCAGTATAGTGCTGAGGGATTTTTAACTTGAATTCCATGGATGCAGTCCTTTCAAGCTTTAAAAATATTTATGCTCCTCAGTGTTACATATTCTACCAGGTGTCCTTTTCGAAAATAATTTCATTCCAATTAAAAATCCATTAAGTCTTTTCAAAATTGGGCACTCCTTAGTACAACTATGTAGATTTGCATGCTGGTTGCTCTTATGTGCCAAAATGACTGAGCCTTGAACTTATGGCATCCATCTGTGGTTTTTGATAAAACTTTTTCTGCTGCATTTTTCACAATCCTTAACTGTTAAGTTCTTGAACAACCTTCTAGCTTTCTCTTAAATTAATTTTGGGCTAATATACATTCAAACTTAATTCAGTGTTTCCAACCACATACAGTATTTTATTTTCCCTTTTTCATTTTGTCAACCAGGTTTTTTCATCTTTTGCACTTCATGGTCAATTGAGCACTTTCCATATGTTACATGATTTCCTGTATCTCCTACACAGGGGTGCTCCATTCACCATTTCTCATTACTTCCTTTTTATTGTTACCATACCCATATGCGTAAGCCTCTTCTAAGTATGACCTGGTCACTCAGACTACTTTTTGCTTAACAGACATGTTTTAATGGATTTAATAACAAATACAGTAACCAGTTTTTGTACTAATAAATAACTTGATACTCAGTGAATACCATCTGTTGGTAGTGGAAATATTTGGCTACTAACGTATTTATATAGATTAAATTCCATAGGCTTGATTTTATAAATATAAGCATTTCTCTAGTCATAATCTTATATAAGGGCTATGGGAAAATTCCTACCCTCAAGAAGTTTATAATCAGGGCACTCGTTCTGATATTTCCTTTATAACTAAAAATAAAATTAAAATTACATACATTCGATTTTTTAAAAATTAATAGGTCATAAATTCTGAAAGTAAAATTAGGACTATTTCCTCCTTGTGAAATAGCCTTGTCCCTCCCATCTTGGTTACTTTATTAAATCATAGGTTGACTTATTGGATGGACTGTCTTACTCCAGGTAAAGACTATTTTAATCTATCTATGCAAGTACCTAGTGACATATAAACTTTGATAATCTTTTCACTTAATGGAGGACAGTGTGTTCTGTCAGATAAACACTATATTACAAGTCTACTATCCTCTTATAAGATATTTTATTGTTTTATGATTTTAAAGCAAATTAGAGTGTCCGTTGTTTCCAATTTTTTTTTATTTGCATATAACCAGGTCCTGAGTACTGTGATTATTGTGACAACAGGTGTAGAAAGCAGGATTGGTGGTATCTTCTACGATCTTAGACTGTAACACCCCCTATGGAGTTAATGATATTTTAGAGGAATCACAAAGAGACTAGATTTCATTTGTATTCTTCTTGTGCACCTTACTCAAATTATGTCAAAATTAATTATCAGCATGAAAATGTACAATAAAGGAGAAATACATGTAATGAATACTCATAGCTGCTGGCATCTTTGCAAGATAAAGTGGGAAATGATTTGAAAAAATAAAGAGAAATTTCCCTTGGAATAAAGAGAAAAATTATTAGGAATATATTGGCAGCAAAATCCTTCCAAGAAAAGTGTATTCACTTTATTATGTTGTTAATGAAATATTTGTCGATCATTACTGTGTATGAGACAGCGTCTCAGATGAAGGTAAATGAAACCCCTTCTCCTGTTTAAGGAGTCAAGCAGGGATATATGACAGCGAGAGTACAAATAACCACACTTCAGGGGAGAATAAAATAAACTGTGTGGAATATTAGGGGAAGGGGAAATTACTCCTGTTGTGAGCCGATGGTTAGAAGGTATTTGGGAAAGTCATTTGTATATTTTGGATCTGATGGAAAGACAGAGATAAGATGGGAGGCATGAGCAAAGTCACAAAGGTGTAGAAACAAAAAATGTTTTTAGTAAATAATAACTTAAATTATGTTGTTGAAAACTAATGGGACTTCTGTTTAGGGCATGACATATTGAAGCAAATGTATTTATTTCTAGTCCATCTTACCCCCACTAAAATAATAGAAAGAGATCATTTTAAAAGAGCACAAATTCAAAAAGGCATGGAAGTAACTATAAGACAAACTAGATTTTTGAAGCTAGAAAGCTTCCAGGGGTGTAACTGAGTTAACAGAGGGAAGAAATCTAAAAATTAATGGGTAGCAAAGGGTCACAAACTTTTGAGGAAAGCCTCTAACACAAAGAGCAAAATCAAAGCAAACAATTTCTTTTTAATTCCATTCAAAGAACAAAATACAATGTGGAAAACATTTAATATTCATGGAGAAATAAGAAAAAAAATCATCCTCGAAATAGGAAAAGGAGGATACAAAAACATTTTTTTCTATACAAAAGAGTTCTATGATACAATTATGAAAAGACCTGCAGGGTCCACCTCACCCAGAGCCTTGAATTCCTAGTATTGAGGAACCATCGAAAGCATTTGAGCAAGGGGTGCTCATGATGAAGAGCTTTGCCTTACGACCATTAACCTGCCACCAACACAAAGAGTGGGATAAGGAAAAAGAGGCAGAGAGTTATGATAAAAATTATATAGTGAAAGGAACTGAGGGTCTAAATTCAAGAGGGGCTGGTAGGAATAGAGGTCAGATTTAGGAGAAAAATCATCAGGGAATGGGAAAGAATTGAGTATGTACATACAAGAAGTAAAGAGTTGAAGTGTTGAGTCTCACAAGAGCTAATTTCCATGTTAGCCTTTTGCATTTGAGGTATTAATGGAAAGTGCAGGTAGAAATTATTGAGCAAGACAGAGACAATTGATCTCTGAAGACTGAGATCTGAACGATGAATTTGGCAACATGGAGGACATTGGTGATCTTGAAGAGAACAGTTTTGGTGGAATGGTGGAGATGAAAGGCGATTGGAATGGGTTAGAAGAACATGAAGAGAGGAACCAGAGATGATAGGAAGAATGCTGGCAAGGAGTTTTGTAGCAAAGGGTCATAGCTAGCAGAAAGTTCAAGAGAAGTTTTCATTCATTATCATGCATAGAAGAGAGAGTGAGGAATTTCTATTTGTATTTGTGTTTTCCAGTTGGGTGGTAGAGAGCATCCTACTATCTAGAAAGTTTTACAAAACTTCTCTATGATTTTTTTTTTTATAAATCATGAAAGGAAACAAGCTTGCTTTTTAAAATACACAAACTGTTCACAGTAAACTCAGACACACAAACTAGCATGTATACTTTAAAAGAAGACACATGTATTAACAATGCCAACAAGTTTCTGGCTAGTTTTTACATCATGGAAGAATAAATAAATTCAGATATTTGGTATTTGTCAATTCTTACAAAACCTTATTTTTAGACCTTTATGGAAATCAACATACAATGTAATAACAGATCCTTGCTTGTCCCTGAAAAATCCTAAAAAGGCATACTTTTGATGTCATCTCATATTCTGAATCATGGTAGAGCTCTTCCTTTAAAAATGAATAATTAAATAAATGAAGAAAAAAGTATAGACCATACCAAAATTCACTATTCTGTTAATTATTTTTCTGTTCCCATTACTAAATGCTCAATTTTCATTAATACAAACAAGTGAAATCATTTAGTTTCAAAGTATTTGAGTTTTTTTTTCACATTTGCTTTCATATTATTTGCATGTAGTGGATAAGGATGGAAGTTTTTTTGATAAATGGGTATTTTTTTAATGGACTCACTCAAGAACACACTCGTGACATGATCACCTAGTGCCCCAGTAACAGACAGACTCCTATCTGCTCTTGATCTATGGTCATCCAGGAATCTGTATGACATTGTCAATTCAAGTTGCAAACTTGGCTGTAAGCAAAAAGGCTGCTAGCACTCTTGGAGAGAATCAGCTTAAGCCTTTGTCCAAAAAGTATTTAATTTTTTTTTTTAATAATGAAGTTCTTTTTTTAGGTGCATCCATATCAGGAACAGTTAAAACAAAAAATGACAGGTATGTGTGTAATGCTTTGTAGTTGTGGAATTGCTTTCACATACATTCTTCTTTGATACAATTTGATCAGTATGATAATACTATGTTTAGGAATTATTTTTCAGTGATAAAAATAATGGCATGGGAGAAAAGCTGGATGTTCCATTTACAGAGGGATCATTTTCTCCTGTTTCATGTGTAGATCTTCTTGTTGCCTCTCTATTCCCTTTAATCCTCCATTTCAAGGTTATTTAAAGGTCTCTATCTCCATTGCACTCAGGAGGTTGTGGTCAGCTCTCGCTGCTATAACAACCACAATAAAAAAATGTAGACGGGCTGACTTAAACAACAGAAATTTATTTCTTACATATTTGGAGGTTGATCAGGGTGCCATCATGGTCTGGTTCTGGAGAGAACCCTCTTCCTGGCTTAAGGATTGAGCTTTCTTACTGTGTCCTCATGTGGTGGAGAGAAAGAGGTCATCTTTCTTGTCTCTTCTTATAAGGGCACTAAAGCCATTCTTGAGGTTCCACCCTCATGACCTAATGACCTTCCCAAAGCCCTACCACCAAATACTATCACACTAGGCATTAAGGCTTTAACGTATTTAACTTATTTTTCAGCTTTCTTATAGTCTATCATTAGAAACACATTTAGAATTTAGACTATACTTTCTTAAAAGTTTATAAAATTTTATAAAATTTATCTGATTAGTTAGTGGGAATTAATTGCTACTCAAATTGCTACCATGACTCAAAATAGTAAACCATCTGAAAGAATGTTATGGTGGACAGGTCTCAGAACTTGAAGACCAAGGAAAAGAGAGAGTTGTGAGCAAAATCCATCCTCTTTCCCTAAGAATAAGTATTGAGAGAATTTATTTTTACATGCTATTGCAATAATCAATAAGAATATAATTTAAAACAATGAGTAGTCCATTTCCAGTCAAGATGGAATAGCAGGAACCGAATTATCCTCCTACATAAAACAACTCCAGACAAAATATATAGAAATACAGCAATCAAGCCACTGAACATCAGGAATGATGGACACTAATCCCTGAGAGATGGGAAAAAATGCAGTGAGCCCTACAATTGCCTCAACTTGCTGCCTGGAGAAAGCTTCCAGGCCAAAACATAGGAAGCATGCTATAAACTGAATTGTCTCTCCCTGAAATTCATATATTGAAGCCTTAATGCCTCATATTTGGATATAAGGCCCTTGGAAGATTAGGTTTATATATGAGTCATGAGGGTGGGGACCTCATGATGGGATTAGTACCCTTTTAAATATCTCTTTAAGAAGAGATATCAGGAGATCTTGTGCTCTTACTCTCTCTTTCTCTCTCCCTCTGCCATGTGAGGACAGAGCAAGAAGGTGGACATCTGCAAACCAGGAAGAGAGATCTGATATCATCAGAACCCAGCCATGCTGGCACCCTGATGTCAGACTTTCAGCCTCCAGAACTGTGAACAATAAATTTGTTGTTTAAGTCACCCAGTCTATGGTGTATTGTTATGGGAGCTTGAGCAGACTAATAAAGGGTGGGAACCCAGGCAGAGCCCAGCTGTCACCTCAAGTTCAGGAAATACAGCTGGGAATTGAGGGGAGGCAAGTCAGCTAGAGTCACAGGATAGGGTCTGAGAGAGGAATGAGGCATGCAGAAAAAGCTCCAAGATCTGCAGAGGCCCCCCTCAAGTGGTTTGCTAAGTACTGATCAGTGTGTGTTTGAGGAAACTGGTAGAGGCTGGGAAAGGACCACCTGGAAGGATAAAACAGAATGTGGCCAGGGCTAAGCAAGGGGTGGGAGAGCGGTGGGATGGAGGACAGCTCCTGTTCGTAACCGCCAAAGTGGAAAACCTAGTAATTCAACGGGCACTGGTTAGAGTGCTAAGAAGGGTCTTCCCACATTAGAGGAGACATGAACCCTAGTCAAAATGCTGATTTGGGACCAACTAACAAACCTTAAAAGCAAGACCTGAAAGTATCAAAATGATCCCAAATACTCCAAATAAATTAAACATGTCTAGAGAAATCTCGAGAATATTTATAAGAATACTAAAATTTTCAGCATTCAAAAAATTAATGTCCAAAATGTCTCCAACCAATAAAAAATTACCATACATGCAAAGAAGCAGAGAAGTACCATCCAAAATAAGTATAAAAGTCATTTATTGAAACTGACCCAGAAATTACACAAATGATAGAAATAAGAAATTAAAATAGTTCTTACATCTATATTTCACATATTCAAGGAGTCAGAGGAAATGTCTTACATGTTAGTAGAGGCGTTGAAGATACAGAAAGATCCACATCCAATATCTATATTAATAGATGGAAACTACAATGTCAATGATAAAAAATACACTGGATGGAATTAAAGGAAGATAAGACATTGCAGAAAAATGATTAGTGAACTTGAAGACATCAACACAAACTCTCCAAAATGAAACATAGAGGAAGAAAAATTTATAAAAAATGAAGAGAGCATTAATGAGCTGTGAGACAACTAGAAGTACCCTAATAGATTTGTAATTGAAATCAATGAAAGGTAGAGGAGTGGTAGGTAAAATAATTGAAGAGATTATGGCTGCAATTTTTCCAAAATGGTTAAAACTGTAAACCCACAGATTTCAGTAAAACCCAAGCACAAGAAACTAGAAGAAAACAGCACAAGCCCCATTATAATCCAATTGCTTAAAACAATTAATAAGAAAATCTTAAAAACAGGTATAGAAAAAATGACACATTGTGATCACAGAAAAGAAAATAAGTATGACATCTCATGGGATAAAAAATTCTGTCTAGGCCACAGTGGAGGAACATCTTTAAAGCACTTTAAAATATTGTCAACATATAATACTTTATCCTGAGAAAATATTTTCAAAAATGAAGGTGAAATGTAGGCTTTTTCAGACATAGATAAATTGAAAAATTTTCTCACCAGCAGACATTCACTAAAAGAAATTCTTCAAACAGAAGGAAATGAAACCAGAGAGAAACCTGGGTCTACACAGAGGAATGAAGAAGCCAGAAACAAAAACTACAAGAGTAAAACTATACTTTAAACTATACTTTTCTAGTTATTTTAGATAATACCTAATATATTCTAATTATTTAAATCTTTAAAATTTATCTACTATTTAAATAAAAAATAACAATATGTAGTGCAGGGTTTATAACTGTGTAGAAGTAAAATCTATGACTACAATATCATAAAGCCCAAAAGGGAGTTAAAGCCCCAAGGAAGTACACTTTTGGACAGTTTTTATATACTATACGTGATGTGTAGTATACTATCACTGGAAAGTAGACAGGGATACATTTAAAATATTTACTGTAGGGCTTCCCTGGTTGTGCAGTGGTTGAGAGTCCACCTGCCGATGCAGGGGACATGGGTTCATGCCCTGGTCCAGGAAGATCCCACATGCCGTGGAGCGGCTGGGCCCATGAGCCATGGCCGCTGAGCCTGTGCCTGAAATGGACAGAAAAGGCACAAAGAACAAATGAAATTTAAAAAAAAATAGCGTTAGGTATATTTAAACCCAACAATATAAATAATCATATTAAATGTGCATGACTTAAAAACCCCAGTTAAAAGGCAATGATTATCAGATTGAATTTAGAAGCAAGACTCAGCTATGTTCTGACTCCAAGAAACCCACTTCAAATATAAGACATAAGTAGGGTAAAATTAAAGGGATAGAAAATATATAATATGCTAATACTAGTCAAAATAAAGATATGATGGTAATTAGTATCAAACAAAGTAGATATTAGAACAGAGAATAGTACGAGGAATAAAGAGGATCATTTTATAACAATAGAGGGAAGAACTCATAAGACATAACAAGAATATGTAACAATCCTAAACGTTAAGCAAAAACTGACAGAATTGCCTGGAGGAATACACAAATCCACAGTGAGATATCTCAACACTTTTTCTTCAGTAATCAATAGAAGAATAGACAGAAAAATAACAAGAATGTAGGCAACCTGAAGACCTGCATGGAAGGGGAGAGGCAGCATGTGGAAAGGAGGGCCTCTGGAGTGTGGAGTTCTGGAGTTTGGAGTGTTTTGGAAGGTGACTCTCTGGAGTAGGAATTCAGCTTGAATCCCACCTATAAATTTTCATTCTGTTGCAACACAGTGGTTCCTGAAAGCCAGGCTTTCCCTTAGCACTCCAGACTTGAAGAGATGAAACCTAGCTTACTCTGAAAACTGGAGATTTAAGTTTTCAGGGACAGAATCATAACTAACTGCTGAACAGTCATTGACAGGAAGACACTGGAACTCCCCAGAAAAGATACCCCACATCCAAAGACAAAGGAGAAGCCACAATGAGATAGTAGGAGGGACACAATCACAATAAAATCAAATCCTATAACTTCTGGGTTGGTGACTCACAAACTGGCGAACATTTATACCACAGAAGTTCACCCACTGGAGTGAAGGTTCTGAGCCCCACGTCAGGCTTCCCAACCTGTGGATCTGGCAACTGGAGGAGGAATTCCTAGAGAATCAGACTTTGAAGGCTAGCAGGATTTGACTGCAGGACTTTGAAAGGACTGGGGGAAACAGAGACTCCCCTCAAAGAGGGCACACACAAAGCAGTGTGTGCATCAGGACCCAGGGGAAGGAGCAGTGACCCCATAGGAGAATGAACCAGACCTACCTGCTAGTGTTGGAGGGTCTCCTGAAGAGGCGGGGGGTGGCAGTGGCTCACTGTGAGGACAAAGACACTAGCAACAGAAGTTCTGGCAAGTACTCCTTGGCATGAGCCATCCTGGAATCTACCATTAGCCCCACAAAAGAGCTGGGTTAGCTCCAGTGTTGGGTCGCTTCAGGCCAAACAACCAACAAGGAGGGAACCCAGCCCCACCCATCAGCAGTCAAGTGGATTAAAGTTTTCCTGAGCTCTGCCCACCAGAGCAACACCCAGCTCTACCCACCACCAGTCCCTCCCGTTCGGAAACTTGCTCAAGCATCTTAGATACCCTCATGCACCAGAGGGTAGATAGCAGAAGCAAGAAGAACTACAATCCTGCAGCCTGTGAACAAAAATCACATTCACAGAAAGATAGACAAGACAAAAAGGCAGAAGGTATGTACCAGACGAAGGAACAAGATAAAACCCCTGAAAATCAACTAAATGACGTGGAGATAAGCAGCCTTCCAGGAAAAGAATTCAGAATAATGATAGTGAAGATGATCCAGGACCTCGGAAAAAGAATGGAGGCAAAGATCGAGAAGATGCAAGAAATGTTTAATGAAGACCTAGAAGAATTAAAGAACAAAAAACAGAGATGAACAATACAATAACTGAAATGAAAACTACAGGAATAACTACACAATAATAGTGGGGGTCTTTAACACCTCACTTACACCAATGGACAGATCATCCAAAAAGAAAATTAATAAGGAGACACAAGCTTTAAATGACACATTAGACCAGATAGATTTAATTGATATTTATAGGACATTCCATCCGAAAACAGCAGCTTACACTTTCTTCTCAAGTGCACATGGAACATTCTCCAGAGTAGATCATATCTTGGGTCACAAATCAAGCCTCGGTAAATTTAAGAAAATTGAAATCATATCAAGCATCTTTTCCAACCACAACACTATGAGATTAGAAATCAATTACAGGGAAAAAAACGTAAAAAACACAAACACGTGGAGGCTAAACAATACGTTACTAAATAACCAAGAGATCACTGAAGAAATCAAAGAGGAAATAAAAAAATACCTAGAGAAAAATTACAACAAAAACACGACAATCCAAAACCTATGGGATGCAGCAAAAGCAGTTCTAAGAGGGAAGCTTATAGCAATACAAGCCTACCTCAAGAAACAAGAAAAATCTCAAATAAAAAATCTAACCTTACACCTAAAGGAATAGAGAAAGAAGAACAAAGAAAACCCAAAGTTAGTAGAAGGAAAGAAATCATAAAGATCAGAGCAGAAATAAATAGAAACAAGGAAAATAATAGCAAAGATCATTCTTTGAGTCAAAATGGAAACTTTATCAAGATGGGACATATTCTGGAAAAATGGACCATATCAACTTAATTCAGAGTTTTTTACCCCATAGTTTTATCCCAAAGATTATGTAAACCAGAAATAATTTTTGTCAAATACTTTTATGGAAGAAAAATTTTAGGAAAAAATATTTTAAAAATAATTTTATTGGAAGTGCTAACAACTTTTAAATATGTTATCTAATTTAGTCTTACAAGTTTGTGAGGTAAGCATTATCTCACTTTTACAGTTGAGCAAGCTCAAGCTCATATGGTTTAGTCACCTACTGGAAGTCACACAATTGCATAACATCAGTTAAGGATCTTCTAAATCTATTTCCAATAGTTTTTCCACTAAGTTCATACTGAAACTTAAACAAGACAAAAATCATCTGGATTCATACCTAGAAATAACCACTTTTGACATTTAACACATTCAAGTTCTGGCCAACCATTGACTGGGAAAATGATCTTTTTAGACTACATAAAAACTTACTCAATATTTTGTAAGCACTCATTCACAAGTTCTCAATTTTCTCTCTCTCTTTCTTTCTCTCCTCTCCATACACACACATACTTACTACTAATGTGATGTTTCTCATTCATCACTATGTGTTGTTGTCACCTCTTTCTATATGAATAATTAGTTTATATTATAATTTTTAGTGGTTGTTTAGAATTCCACTTTTAAGGACAGTATTTGACCAATCTCTATTTTAGAGACACTTAGTAAATTTTCTCTATTTTAAAATGTGATATGATAATTATTCTTGTACTTACACCTCTCTGAACTTTCCAATTATCTTAACTTATATATCTTATACTTAACTTATTAGTATAAGTTCCTGGAAGTATAATTTCTGGATCAAAGGATATTAACATAAAATTTGAAACCTATTATCAAACTTCCCTCAAGAGCGACTGTACTTGATTTGGAGTCCCCCTAACAGAATATGATTGTAAATATTTCCTTTATATGCTTGTCAGTCATTGTTATTATCAATGCCTTTTGACAACTGGTTAGAAGGAAATAGCATCTCCTCATTTTTATATTAATTGAAGATAAGAGTACTAAATTTTCATATGCCTTGTTGCCATTTTTAATATATTTTACTATTATAAATTAGAAATCATTTGGTCAAGTTCCTTAGCCAGTTAACTAATTGGATTATAATTATATTAACTTTACGTATTAGTTAGATGAAAATAGAAAATTTAGAATTTTAAGTCTTTCTACAGAAAAACAAGATTTCAATCTTCATTTCTTCAAGTCTTCCTTTATGTCCTTCCATAGAGCTTTGTTGTTTTTTTCTTTCAACAATGTGTCAGGAACTCACCAAACCTCTTTCTTTCTCACTGATCTTTTAATCTTGTCTTACATGTATTGTAAGTTCTAACTAATGAACGTCACTTCCATCACTTTTTCTAAAAACTCCCATCCATGGTCATCTTATCTCAATTTCTCCATCTGCTTAGCTGGATGGAAAGGAGTATGAGGATCTAGAGGAAGGTAATCCCACGAGATGGAAACATTGCCTTAAAGGCTGCCCACCGAGCAGGAATGTCAGCATTGGACTTTGTGTGCTCAAAAAATTCGATTTTAGATTGTATGGTTTTTGGCCACTAAGGTTTTTTATTTTCTTCTTTTGTTTTGAGGGGTGTGTGTGTGTGTGTGTGTGTGTGTGTGTCTAATAGCAGATGGTGTTTTCCAAGTACAAAAGTTCAGAAATTGGTGCTAGAGTGAGATGATATAACAAAAACCTAAAATATGTGTTAATGACTTAACGACTAGGCAGCAGGGCTGTGAGAAAAATGAGCAATACTGGGATTCAATGAAAAAAAATGTTCCATGTCAATTGTAGCAATTTGGAAGGCAGACCTAGTGCCTACTGAGACTGTGGCTCTGGGGAGATGCTTGGAAAGACTCAGAATAATAGTGTGTTGGCTACTCTTGGTGCCTTCAGTAAAGTGTTACAAGAAAGAAGTGTGATTAGGTAGGAATCGGCTCATTTCCAAACAGTGAAAAATGAGAATGGAGAAATTTCAGTGATAAAAATACTTACAGGTTTGGAAAATGCAACTTCTTCTTAACCCCAAATAGTAATAAATATATTTGAGAAAGTTCTTGGCTATAAATTCCCAGTTAAATGTCTCAACTGAACAAGCGGATGCAGCCCTGCAGCCTAGATCAAATTACATACATGGCTTTCCCGACTAGTTTTCAGATAGCTTTAGCATAGCCACAATTATGTACACACACACACACACGTATTCAGAAAGAGAGTGTGTCATGGGGGCAAGGAAGCAAGGAAACAAATCAAGCTTGGGAAATAACACTCAGAAAGATCTTTCCCTGTGGTTATCAGATCCTTAAACTTGCAAAGCAAGAAGCAAATTATGAAAGCTGTACAGTTCCTAAAGGAGCTGAACCCCCAATTCTGATGGTGTATATACCTAATGCCCCACGTAGGATAATAATTAAGTAGGAAACTCCTTAAGGTGAAGTCAGAACCCATGGAGAACAGTGTAAGAGGGAGGCCCGTCCAGAGTGTAGGATTAGGTCCTAATCAAGTAATTTCTCTTACCACCTTAAGAGGGCTCTCATAATGCCTTCCTGGCAGTGACTGCTGCATCACTATTTTCCCTTTCCTAAATGGCAGTATTCATTGTGGCTACCTTGTCCTGTTCCACAATTGTATATTGGTGTACAGAGGGGCAGGTAAACTGCCCTTTGAGTTCATACATGTTACATCACTCAGAGATCCTCAACTTTCAGCTTTATATGATGTCTTTGTGGAACTTTGAGTTGTCTGTGGAGACTATAATCTATGGGTGAAAAAAAAAGAGTAAAATGGAGATTCGGCAAAGAGACTGGTGGACTTTAGCAAAGACTAGTTAGACTCTTACAAAAGCTGTTTTCTCATGTTCCTGAGCACATAGCTAAACTACAATTCCCATCCTCTTTTGCAGCAAGAAGTAAATATTTTACTATGTTTTAGCTGATGGAATGTGTGTGGAAATAATGTATGCCATTCCTAGTGTGATCCATAAAAACCTGGTATAGTCCATAAAACCCTGGTGTGGGCAATCATCCATTCTCTGTTTCCCATCAGCTGACTTAATGGAGAGAACTTCTAGGACCTGGAAAACAATAGAGCCACAGTGTAGAGGAAGCTGATTCTCAGAATGAAAAGGAGAAGGCAGGAATATCTGCTTTGAACTTTGATCAGAATAAACAAAATTTTAATGGGTTTCACACAGTAAAAATTGACTGGGAGTTGTGATTGTTATAGTAGCAAGTGTTTTTATTCACTAATACAATTTTTGTTTTGTTGTTAAATCTCTCCTCATTTTTTAATGTTTTAGAGGTTGTCCTTGTGAAATATTCAAGAATCCAGTATAAACAGAGTCCATAATTTTTTTTCAATTGCACTGTATTACTTAGGTTTAACTTAGACGTCATTAAAAAATCAAGTGCATTGTTAGTGCAGAGTTCTCTTAAGTCAAATACAATGTACAATGAATTGTATACTGGTAATAATTTCCAAATAACATTTTAAATGACACAAAAATGTAACAGTTTTGTAAGTATAGACATGCTAAAATTTCTTCCATGAGTAATAGTTTATAATGGGAAAAAAAATAAATATGTGACCTGCCCTCAGCTTTTCCATCATAGCGAAGAAGAAGTGATTGATATTAGATTATTCATTTGTGGGTAGCTCATCTGTGTTTTATTTCTTACCCTATCAGACTGAGGAGAATTACCAGTTTTATTAGGGGTGCTGATGTACTCTGTACTTATAGTTTTATTACTTGGTGGAGAAGCTACAAAATATTGGCAGTCTTTAATAACGAGCACTTTGTTTCCTTATGTCAGCAAATTTCTTAGATTAATCCTCTGTGTTTGATTGATGGAATTGTACTGAGCTTTTTTTTAAAGTTCTAATTTTTCTAACTGCTTGTAAAAAAATCTAGCAGGAGGCCTAACATATATATGTAGTCATATAAATATATAGTATACTTGACTTATCACTTTCTCATTTCCTAGGCATCCTTTGTCTGAAGCAGATATTAAATATTTGTCTATGATTATAAATAATCAACACATTGTTCTCTGTGTTATTAGGTTTGTAAAATATTTTTAAAAACCAACAACACAAGATTTAGAAAGAACATACAAACCTTAATATTCTAAAGTTGGGAGGCATAAGGATGCTTGTCCTTTCATATTTTTTTGAAATTTATTAAAGCTCATTCAATGTAAGTGTTGGACAAGTATGCAGGATTTTTAAAATCTTAAGAAGAGAATTTAAAAAGATTAATTGAAGTAAGTATTTAATCATTTATTTTGTTGTAAAACTTAAGACATGTCAGTTATTTTCAAGGAATCTAAAACAATGATAAAGATATTTTTTTCCCTCGTTTCGTCTTTGGATAATAAGGAGGTAACTTAATGGCCCTCAAAAGCTTAAAACAATTTTCAGAATAATTGAAACGACTGAGCTTTGCTCTAATCATTTTTATAGTATTTCTATCAAACAGTTGTTAGTTCCTATAGCACTAGGTAACAAAATCTTGATGAAATATATAAATTTCTTTTATTTAATTTTATAGCATAACTGTATTGGTACATCACATACTTGAACATGCTAATTATTTATAGGGAACTAAAAACATACCTTTTGAAAGAGAAATCAAAAAAGTGTACCATAAAAATCCACAATCATGTTGTTTTACAAGGTATAAATTTCACTAAGGAACATATTTTTCTTTATAGAGATTAAAAAGTATTGTCGGGCTTCCCTGGTGGCGCAGTGGTTGACTGCCTGCCGATGCAGGGGACACGGGTTCGTGCCCTGGTCCGGGAAGATCCCACATGCCGTGGAGCAGCTAGGCCCGTGAGCCATGGCCACTGAGCCTGCGCGTCCAGAGTCTGTGCTCCGCAATGGGAGAGGCCACAACAGTGAGAGACCCGCGTACCGCAAAAAAAAAAAAAAAACAAAAAAAGTATTGTCTACTGTCTCAAATTATTCTTGGTTAAGTTATAGGATGGGGTTTCTTATATCATATTATATTTAGCTATTTGAAAATTAAATAGTTCATTTCAAATCATATGGATATCATGCATTAATTTACATAAATGACTTTATCTTTCAGTATATCATCAGATGTTAATTTAGACTGTTCTCTTAAATCTCTTGGACTTCCTCAATAGAAAATAATTTCCTGTGAATTTTCATTAATTATTTCCCCCTATATAACCAGGGTGAGATAACTCTGCTAAAAAGATTGGCCAGAGAGAGTGCATATTCATTTAGACCATTCTTAAAAGTATCATAGGAGACCTTGATTATAATTTAGCATGATTTGAATTTGAATCATGTCCTCCAAACCTCTGTTTCTATCTGGATATGGAATAAAAACCTTAACATAAAATTAGCCTCTAACATTGATGGTTTATCACTTCCTGGTACTGATACACTGATATTAGAACCAGATTTCAAATAGTAGGCAATTATTTTTTATCTGTATGTAGAGAGATTCTGCTTTCATATTATTTTTTTCAGTAGTAAAGTATATATAAATGATAAGTGTTTTTAGATGTAACATGATTAGAAAAATCTTTACTTGTTTCCTTTGTATAATATGGGCATGAACTGAATGTTCCTGAATTGCAGTGATGTGTTACCACAGGGAATGGAATATATATATATATATATATATAAAACTAAATAATTCAGACATGCATGCTCATAGGCTTTAAAGGTTTTTATATAGTTTTCCCTTCTTCAGTGCAACTTTAAATACCCTAATGGAGTGTTCTACTGTTCTGTAACAAGTCAACTAATTTTCTTCATTATAATTTTTTTTTAACTTAGCCATTCCATACATAGTTAATTCTTTTAATCTTTCCTCATAAATCAGTCTTTCTGGATCATTAATCATCTGTACTGCCCTTTTAAAATCTTATATATTTTCCTTTCCCCAGTACATTGTAAACCTGATTTTGCCTCTGCACAAAATTTATTATACATTCTTAAGTAGGCTGAAGATTTAAATTGCTTTTTGGAGGAATGATGCTTTAACATTAAAATGTCTCTTAGAGTAGTCTTATCTATATCTGTGTTGATCCAGCTATGTATCAAAAGACAACTTAAAGCCATCTGAATAGGTCTTTTAAATTACTTTGCACTTCTAAAATATTAAGTTACATTTTATTGGATAGCTCTAATAAAAGGACAAGATTTATCACTTATAAAACCTTGGTCCTGTATTACTGTGTATTGTCAAGGAAAATTTTTCAAAGGGGAAACATATTTAAAGAGGTAGTAGAATAGATTTTTTGTTGTTGTTTTTGTTTAATATTCATCAGTTTTGACTTTTTGAGGAAAAAAATGGAATAAAACCTAAGTTTCATGTGTGGCATTATAATTTGGTACTTGTACACACTACAATCACCCCAATAAGTCTAGTTGCCATTCATCTCCATATAGCTGACACTCTTCACTTATTTTGCCTACCCCCAATGCCCTTCCCCTCTGGTAACCACCAATCTGTTCTCTGTATCTATGAGTTTTACTTGTTTTCTTCTGTTTGTTTTATTTTTCAGATTCCACATATAAATGAAATCAGTGGTATTTGTCTTTTCTTTGTGTGACTTCTTTTACTTAGTATAATGCCCTTAAGGTCATCCATGTTGTCGCACATGGCAAGGTTTCCTTTTTATTTTATGGCTGAGTAGTATGTGTGTGTGTGTGTGTATGTGTGTGTATCTCACAATTTTTTAATCCATTAATCCATCAATGGACACTTTGTTTTCATATCTTGGCTCTCGTAAATAATGCTGCACTGAACACGGGGTGCATATATATTTTTTTAATTAGTGTTTTCAATTTCTTTGGATAAATACAAGTAGAACTGCTTGAGCATATGGTTGTTCTATTTTTAATTTGCGAGGAAGTCTCCATACTGTTTTCCATAGTGCCTGCACTAATTTGCATACTCACCAACAGTGTACTAGGTTTCCCTTTTCTTCACATTCTCACCAACACTTGTTACCTCTTGTCTTTTCCATAGTTGCCATTCTAACAGTTGTGAGGTGATGTCTCATTGTGGTTTTGATTTGCATTTCCCTCATAATTAGGGATGTTGAGAATCTTTTCATGTACTTGTTGGCTATCCATATGTCTTCTTTGAAAAAATGTCTATTGAAATTCTCTACCCACTTTTTAATTGGATTGTTTGTGGGGTTTTTGTTTTTTGCTGTTGAGTTGAGTTCTTTATATATTTTGGATGTTAACCCCTTACTGGATAAATGATTTACAGATATTTTCTGCCATTACATAGGTTGCCTCTTCGTTTTGTTGATGGTTTCCTTTTTGTGTGCAGAAGCTTTTTAGGTAGATGTAGTCTCACCTGTTTATTTTTGCTTTTGTTGCATTTGCTTTTGGAGTCAAATTCAAAAATTCAACACCAAAAATGATATTAAGGAGCCTACCATCTATGTTTTTTTTGGGATTTTTATGGTTTCAGGTCTTACATTCAAGTCTTTGATCCATTTTGAGTTAATTTTTGCATTAAGATAGTGGTCCAGTTTCATTATTTTGCATGTGGCTGTCCAGTTTTTGCAACACCATTTATTGAAGAAACTTTCCTCTTCCACATTATATATTCTTGGCTCCCTTGTCTTAGAATAATTAACCATGTAAGTGTGGAGTTTATTCTGGGCCCTCTATTCTGTTCCATTGACCTATTTGTTTGTTTTTTGCCAATACCATACTGTTTTAATTATTATAGCTTTGTAGTATAGTTTGAAAGCAAGGAGCATGATACCTCCAGCTTTGTTCTTCTTTTTCAAGATTTTTTTGGCCATTTGGGGTCTTTTGTGATTACATAGAAACCTTAGAATTATTTGTTCTAGCTCTGTGAAACATGCCACAGGGATTGCATTGAATTTGTAGATTGCTTTGGGTAGTATGGACATTTTAACAATATTAACTCTTCCAATCCATGAGCACAGAGTATCTTTCCATTTCTTTCTGTCTTCTTCAATTTATTTCATCAATGTTACAGTTTTCAGTGTACAGCTCTTTCATCTCCTTGCTTTAATTAATTCCTAGGTATTTTATTTTTTTTGATGCAACTGTAAATGGTATTGTTTTCTTAAGTTCTCTTTCTGATAGTTTGTTATTAGTGTATAGAAACACAGCAGATTTGCATATATTAATTTTGTATCCTGCTACTTTACTGAACTCATTTACTAGTTCTAATAGTTATTTGGAGGAGCCTTTAGGGTTTTCTCTATATAGTATCATGTCATTCACAACTAGTTACTGTACAAATAGTTACTGTTTAATTTCTTTCCAATTTGGATGCCTTTTATTTCTTTTTCTTGCCTAATTGCTGTGGCTAGGACTTCCAATACTATGTTGAATAAAAGTGATGAGAGTTGGCATCCTTATCATGTTCCTGAACTTAGAGCTTTTAATGGTTTATTGTGGTTTTAACTGTAGGCTTGTCATATATGGCATTTATTATGCTGAGGTACATTTCCTCTGTACCCACTTTGTTGAGAGCTTTTATCATAAATGGATCTTGAATTTTTTCAAATGCTTTTTTCTGTGTCTACTGAGGTAATCATATGATTTTTATCCTTCATTTCATTAATGTGGAGTATCACATTGATTTGCAGATGATGAACTGTCCTTGCATCATTGGAATAAATCCCAGTTAGATCTCCTTTGCCAGTCGTTCACATCATCCATCTTGGACTCTTTCACATCATCCATTTTTATAATTTCAGTCGCCTATACCCTCTGTATTTTTGCAGTGTTCCTTTTCTCTTTTACTTCTTCCAGTTTCATCTTCATATTTTGATTTTTTTATTCCTACTTGCTCTTAGAGTTCTACCAGCTTATGTTTCATTTTCCCCTATCACATTACCATCTCTCTTCTGTCATAATTCTTACATTTCTAGTTTTTAATCTTCTTCCATAGAACTGATTGCTTCATCAAGTTTCTAAAATTCCTGGCAAAATATTTCATGACAGTGTTTATCTTTGCATGGTATTTTATTTCAATTGTTAAGTTTTGTTGCCCTTTTATACATTTCTTTCTTATAGTATTTTTTTGTTTTGATGCTGTGCTAGGTTTTATTTGAATACTTATCATTGTATGTGTTGGTTTTTCCTAGACTGTAATTTGAAGTAGGTTTCTGGGTTATGTAGAAGGTAGCATTCTTCTGGGATTCTTAATCTAAAATTCTTCTCCATCTCTGCTGTCAGAAAGAATGATGGTTGCAAGTATTATTTGTTTATATGTTTATTTTGGTGACCTTCTCTACTTGTCTGATTCCAGATGAATATGAAAGGTCTTCTGCTCTGAGCTCTATTTGCCCCCATTTTTGCAAACAAGAAACAAAGTATTCTTTTTTTTTAATTTTTAAATTTAATTTTATTTATTTTTTTATACAGCAGGTTCTTCTAAGTCATCCACTTTATAAACATCAGTGTATACATGTCAATCACCATCTCCCAATTCATCACCCAACCCCCGCCGCTTTCTCCCCTTGGTGTCCATACGTTTGTTCTCTACATCTGTGTCTAAATTTTTGCCCTGCAAACTGGTTCATCCATACCATTTTTCTGGGTTCCGCATATATGCATTAATATATGATATTTGTTTTTCTCTTTCTGACTTACTTCACTCTGTATGACAGTCTCTAGATCCATCCACATCTCTACAAATGACCCAATTTCGTTCTTTTTTATGGCTGAGTAATATTCCATTGTATATATGTACCACCTCTTCTTTATCCATTCTTCTGTCAATGGGCATTTAGGTTGCTTCTGTGACCTGGCTATTGTAAATAGTGCTACAATGAACATTGGGGTGCATGTGTCTTTTTGAATTATGGTTTTCTCTGGGTATATGCCCAGAAGTGGGATTTCTGGGTCATATGTTAATTCTATTTTTAGTTTTTTAAGGAACCTCCATACTGTTCTCCATAGTGGCTGTATCAATTTACATTCCCACCAACAGTGCAAGAGGGTTCCCTTTTCTCCACACACTCTCCAGCATTTGTTGTTTGTAGATTTTCTGATGATGCCCATTCTAACTGGTGTGAGGTGATACCTCATTGTAGTTTTGATTTGCATTTCTCTAATAATAGTGATGTTGAGCAGCTTTTCATGTACTTCTTGGCCATCTCTATGTCTTCTTTGGAGAAATGTCTATTTAGGTTTTCTGCTCATTTTTGGATAGGGTGTTTTGTTTTTTAATATTGAGCTGCATGAGCTGTTTAGGTATTTTGCAGATTAATCCTTTGTCCATTGATTCGTTTGCAAATATTTTCTCCAATTTTGAGGATTGTCTTTTCATCTTGTTTATGGTTTCTTTTGCTGTGCAAAAGCTTCTAAGTTTCATTAGGTCCCATTGTTTATTTCTGTTTTTATTTCCACTACTCTACGAGCTGGATCAAAAAAGATCTTGTTGTGATTTATGTCAAAGAGTGTTCTTCCTAAGTTTTCCTCTAAGAGTTTTATAGTGTCCAGTCTTACATTTAGGTCTCTAATCCATTTTGAGTTTATTTTTGTGTATGGTGTTAGGGAGTATTCTAACTTCATTCTTTTACATGTAACTGTCCAGTTTTCCCAGCACCAATTACTGAAGAGACTGTCTTTTCTGCATTGTATATCCTTGCCTCCTTTGTCATATATTAGTTGACCACAGGTGCGTGGGTTTATCTCTGGGCTTTCTATGTTGTTCCATTGATCTAGATTTCTGTTTTTGTGCCAGGACAATATTGTCTTGATTACTGTAGCTTCGTTGTGTAGTCTGAAGTTAGGGAGTCTAATTCCTCCAGCTCTTTTCCCTCAAGACTGCTTTGGCTATTCGGGGTCTTTTCTCTCTCCATACAAATTTTAAGATTTTTTGTTGTAGTTCCGTAAAAAATGCCATTGGTAATTTGATAGGGATTGCATTGAATCTGTAGATTGCTTTGGGTAGTATAGTCATTTTCACAATATTGATTCTTCCAATCCAAGAACGTAGTATATCTCTCCATCTGTTGGTATCATCTTTAATTTCTTTCATTAATGTCTTATAGTTTTCTGCATACAGGTCTTTTGTCTCCCTCAGTAGGTTTATTCCTAGATATATTATTCTTTTTGTTGCAGTGGTAAATCGGAGTGTTTCCTTAATTTCTCTTTCAGATTTTTCATCATTAGCGTGTAGGAATGCAAGAGATTTCTGTGCATTAATCTTGTATACTGCTACTTTACCAAATTCATTGATTAGCTCTAGTAGTTTTCTGGTAAGCTCTACACAGTTTTACTTCTTCTTTCCCACTTTGTATTCCTTTTATTTCTTTTCTTCTCCGATTGCCTTGGCTAGGACTTCCAAAACTATGTTGAATACTAGTGGTGAGAGTGGACATCCTTGTCTTCTTCCTGTTCTTAGAGGAAATGCTTTCAGTTTTTCACCATTGAGAATGATGTTTGCTGTGAGTTTGTCATATATGGCCTTTATTATGTTGAGTTAGGTTCCCTCTATGCCCACTTTCTGGAGAGATTTTATCATAAAAGAGTGTTGAATTTTGTCAAAAGGTTTTTCTGCATCTATTGAGATGATCATATGGTTTTTATTCTTCAATTTGTTAATATGGTGTGTCACATTGATTGATTTGCATATATTGAAGAATCCTTGCATCCCTGGGATAAATCCCACTTGATCATGGTGTATGACCCTTTTAATGTGTTGTTGGATTCTCTTTGTTAGTACTTTTTTTTTTTTTTTTTTGCTGTACACGGGCCCCTCACCGCCGCGGCCTCTCCCACCGCAGAGCACAGGCTCCAGATGCGCAGGCCCAGCAGCCATGGCTCACGGTCCCAGCCGCTCCGCGGGATGCGGGATCCTCCTGGACCGGGGCACGAACCCATGTCCCCTGCATTGGCAGGCAGACTCCCAACCACTGCACCACCACGGAAGCCCTCTTTGCTAGTATTTTGTTGGGGATTTTTGCATCTATATTCATCAGTGACGTTGGTCTGTAGTTTTCTTGTTTTGTAGTATCTTTGTCTGGTTTTGGTGTCAGGGTGATGGTGACCTCATAGAATGAGTTTGGGAGTGTTCCTTCCTAAGGAAGTTTTTGGAAGAGTTTGAGAAGGATGGGTGTTAGCTAGTCTCTAAATATTTGATAGAATTCACCTGTGAAGCCATCTGGTCCTTGACTTTTGTTTGTTGGAAGATTTTTAATCACAGTTTCAGTTTTATTACTTGTGATTTGGTTTTTTCATATTTTCTATTTTTTCCTTGTTCAGTTTTGGAAGGTTTATCTAAATAAGAATTTGTCCATTTCTTCTAGGTTGTCCATTTTATTGGCTTAGAGTTGCTTCTAGTAGTCTCTTAAAATGCTTTTATTTCTGCTGTGTCTGTTGTAACTTCTCCGTTTTCATTTCTAATTTTATTGATTTGAGTCCTCTCCCTTTTTTTCTTGATGAGCCTGGCTGAATGTTTATCAATTTTGTTTATCTTCTCAAAGAATCAGCTTTTAGTTTTATTGATCTTTGCTATTGTTTTCTTTGTTTCTATTTCATTTATTTCTGCCCTAATCTTTATGATTTCTTTCCTTCTGCTAACTTTGGGTTTTGTTTGTTCTCCTTTCTCTTATTCCTTTAGGTGTAAGGTTACATTGTTTATTTGAGATTTTTCTTGTTTCTTGAGGTAGGCTTGTATAGCTATAAACTTCCCGCTTAGAACTGCTTTTGTCACATCCCATAAGTTTTGGATAGTCATGTTTTCATTGTCATTTGTCTCTAGGTATTTTTTGATTTCTTCAGTGATCTCTCGGTTATTTAGTAACGTACTGTTTAGCCTCCATGTGTTTGTGTTTTTTACGTTTTTTTCCTTGTAATTCATTTCTAATCTCATAGTGTTGTGGTCAGAAAAGATGCTTTGTTTGTTTTCAATTTTCTTAAATTTACTGAGGCTTGATTTGTGACCCAAGATGTGATCTATCCTGGAGTATGTTCTGTGTGCACTTGAGAAGAAACTGTAATCTGCTATTTTCTGATGGAATGTCCTGTAAATATCAATTAAATCTATCTGTTCTAATGTGTCATTTAAAGTTTGTGTTTCCTTATTAATTTTCTTTTTAGATGATCTGTCCATTGGTGTAAGTGAGGTTTTAAAGCCCCCAGTATTACTGTGTTACTGTCGATTTCCTCTTTTATAGCTGTTAGCAGTTGCCTTATGTATTGAGGTGCTCCTATGTTGGGTGCATATATATTTATAATTGTTATATCTTCTTCTTGGATTGATCCCTTTATCACTATGTAGTGTCCTTCCTTGTCTCTTATAACAGTCTTTATTTTAAAGTCTATTTTATCTGCTATGAGTGTTGCTACTCCTGCTTTCTTTTGATTTCCATTTGCATGGAATATCTTTTTCCATCCCCTCACTTTCAGTCTGTATGTGTCTCTAGGTCTGAAGTGGGTCTCTTGTAGATAGCATATAAATGGGTCTTGTTTTTGTATCCATTCAGTGAGCCTGTGTCTTTTGGTTGGAGCACTTAATCCATTCATGTTTAAGGTAATTATCAATATGTATGTTCCTATTATTACTTTCTTAATTGTTTTAGGTTTGTTTTTGTAGGTCCTTTTCTTCTCTTGTGTTTCCCACTTAAAGAAGTTCCTTTAGAATTTGTTGTAGAGTTGGTTTGGTGGTGCTGAATTCTCTTAGCTTTTGCTTGTCTGTAAAGCTTTTGATTTCTCTGTCGAGTCTGAATGAGATCCTTGCCGGGTACAGTAATCTTGGTTGTAGGTTCTTCCTTTTCATCACTTTAAGTATATCATGCCACCCCTTTCTGGCTTGTAGAGTTTCTGCTGAGAAATCAGCTGTTAACCTTATGGGGGTTCCCTTGTATGTCATTTGTCGTTTTTCCCTTGCTGCTTTCAATAATTTTTCTCTGTTTTTAATTTTTGCCAATTTGATTACTATGTGCCTCAGTGTGTTTCTCCTTGGGTTTATCCTGTAGGGACTCTCTGTGCTTCCTGGACTTGGGTGGCTTGTTCCTCTCCCATGTTAGGGACGTTTTCGACTATAATCTCTTCAAATATTTTCTCGGGTCCTTTCTCTCTCTCTTCTCCTTCTGGAACCCCTATAATGCAAATGTTGTTGCATTTAATGTTGTCCCAGAGGTCTCTTAAGCTGTGTTCATTTCTTTTCATTCTTTATTCTGTTCCGCAGCAGTGAATTCCACCATTCTGTCTTCCAGGTCACTTATCTGTTCTTCTGCCTCAATTATTCTGCTATTGATTCCTTCTAGTGTATTTTTCATTTCAGTTATTGTATTGTTCCTCTCTGTTTGTTTATTGTTTAATTCTTCTAGATATTTTTTGAACATTTCTTGCATCTTCTCAATCTTTGCCTCTATTCTTTTTCCGAGGTCCTGGATCATCTTCACTATCATTATTCTGAATTCTTTTCCTGGAAGGTTGCCTATTTACACTTCATTTAGTTGTTTTTCTGGGGTGTCATCTTGTTCCTTTATCTGGTACATAGCCCTCTGCCTTTTTATCTTGTCTATCTTTCTGTGAATGTGATTTTTATTCCACAGTCTGCAGGATTGTAGTTCTTCTTGCTTCTGCTGTCTGCTCTCTGGTGAATGAGCCTATCTAAGAGTCTTGTGGACATTTCCTGATAGGAGGGACTGGTGGTGGGTAGAGCTGGGTGTTGCTCTGATGGGCAGAGCTCAAGAAAACTTTAATCCACTTGTCTGCTGATAGGTGGGGCTGGGTCCCCTCCTTGTTGGTTGTTTGGCCTGAGGCAACCCAACACTGCAGCCTACCTGGGCTCTTTGGTGGGGCCAACGGTGGACTCTGGGAGGGCTCACGCCAAGGAGTACTTCCCAGAAATTCTGCTGCCAGTTTCCTTGTCCTCTTGGTGAGACCAAGCCACCCCCCGCCTCTGCAGGAGACCCTCCAACACTAGCAGGTAGGTTTGGTTCAGTCTCTATGGTGTCACTGCTCCTTCCTCTGGGTCCTGATGCACACACTACTTTGTGTGTGCCCTCCAAGAGTGGAATCTGTGTTTCCCCCAGTCCTGTCAAAGTCCTGCAGTCAAATCCTGCTAGCCTTCAATGTCTGATTCTCTAGAAATTCCTCCTTCCATTGCCAGACCCCCAGGTTGGGAAACCTGACATGGGGCTCAGAACCTTCACTCCAGTGGGTGGACTTCTGTGGTATAAATGTTCTCCAGTTTGTGAATCACCCACCCAGCAGTTATGGGTTTGATTTTATTGTGATTGCACCCCTCCTACTGTCTCATTGTGACTTCTCCTACTGTCTCATTGTGACTTCTCCTTTGTCTTTGGATATGGGGTATCTTTTTTGGTGAGTTTCAGTGTCTTCCTGTCAATGATTGTTCAGCAGTTAGTTGTGTTTCCAGTGTTCTCGCAAGAGGGAGCGAGCATACGTCCTTCTATTCCTCCTTCTTGAACCAATCTTACAATGTTTTGTTTTCATTGGATTTTTCTCACCCAAAATTATTTTGTTTTGTTTTCTGGAATCCCTCAGTGATCTCTCATCACTCACCATATTTCATCTCTTCCATTCCTCCCCCATCACTTGTCCCTTATCTTAGAGAGCTTTCAGTGGTCAGTTGTTTCTCCTAATTTTACAGTAAATGGAGTTCATACTGTATTTGTATGATTCTAGAATAAAAGACGGAAGAAATGTTTTTTCTAGAAATCATTTTAACTTTCGAGATTTATTACTTGCCAGATACCAAGGAATTGAATTAGGCTGGGAAGGAAAGCATTTTGTTGATTCCTTTTATATTTCTTTTAATTTCAGGGTTATCTCATATTTTATTGTATGATAAAAACAAAGGTAAAGTAACATATTTCAGAAGAAAGATGAGGACACTTCTCACTTAGGTTGTATGATGTGTGTGTGTGTGTGTGTGTTTGTGTGTGTGTATAAACTGTTTATACAAGTACATGGAATACTTGTATATAATTCTAATGTCTAACGTATTTCAAATCATGCCTACAAATTCTATTCAAAACATTTAACTACATACAGTCATCTAAAGTAAACTATATCTATGAAAGAAGAAACACTTCTGAATGTAAAGGAAGTCATTGATAAATCTTATGATTTGTGAGTTGTGCATGTCTAGTTAGGGTAAGTTAGACAAATGGCCAAACTGGCTTGTTGTTAATAATAATAATAATATTATAATAATAGAGAGAAGAGGTTAAGAGTTTATTCTCCATGTGGACTAGTTGGCTTTATTTTGGCCACAAGCTGACTTAATGTCAGCTAGCTTTCATAGATGAAGATCTTGGCTCCGGAAAAAATGCACTTTATTTACTAAAAAATAAAAATATAAGGTAGAAAAAAGTAAAAACATATTACATCTAGACAAGGAATGATGCATTACTATCTTTACCTTGGAGAGATGACATACAGTTTAGAAAGGGCTTCATTTCTTCTTCTTTTCCTTTCCATGGTGGAAAATCCCAGACTGTTAAGATTATAATCTTGTATTTTTTATTATATTATCTTCCAGTTAAGTTGTAACATACATGCTTTTTATGTACGATAACACACATGTTTTTGCACATTTCTTTCTTCCTTGATTTGACCATTAGAGTCTGTAAGTTATAATCAACGGATTTAATATCTCTGCAAATTGTATGAACTTTCGAAGTACTTTTTTTAGAGGAAACCAGTAGACTGATGGGAAAGCAAAACCCTTTTTTAACCTATATATATATATATATATATATATATATATATATATATATATATATATATATATAGTAAACAGTTCTAAAAATTGTTTTCTATTAAATAGCTAGTTCTTTCTGGAGAAAATCAGTTTGCATCATTAAACACAAGGATTTTCAAATTTTCTGTTAAAATATTCATGATATGTAAGGTATAAATGGCAATAGTCTCTTCACATATACAAAAATAACATTTTTCCTCTAATTATTCCATAAGGAATAACTCTGTTGCAAGACACTGAATGTACATGTTTAGATATAAACTACTTACCATGCTCTCAACATTAAAGGTTTAACGGGAATAGAGTATATTTTAAACTCTTACTCATTTATATTCTCCTTTCACATTTAGCTCACTCATTTCTTTGGCCTTAGTGTTAGGTGTGACAGTGTATTAGCCAAGCTGTCTCAGTCATTCAGGCATTTTATCAGTTCTACAAGACAGATGCTAAATAGCACAGTCTAAATTGAAATCTCTGATGACTCTCTGGAGACAAGTTGATAGCAAGAATCACACTTGGACACTTAAATATGTGGCCTTTTCCCATATTTAGCTGCAGGAAGAGAGCAACTTTGCAGTAAACTTTTTTTTTTTGCGGTATGCGGGCCTCTCACTGTTGTGGCCTCTCCCATTGCGGAGCACAGGCTCCGGACGCTCAGGCTCAGCGGCCGTGGCTTATGGGCCTAGCTGCTCCGCGGCATGTGGGATCTTCCCGGACCGGGGCACGAACCCGCGTCCCCTCCATTGGCAGGCGGACTCTCAACCACTGCGCCACCAGGGAAGCCCTGCAGTAAACTTTTTTAGCCTTCAACTGTGAAGATTTATTTTTCATCATTTGATTATTGCATCTCATTTTGTTAGGAAAGGCTATCAATCTTCTTTTATTTTTTTCCTACAACAAAGAATTTAAAGAACGACCAGTGACTATTACTTTAAACAAAAATTTAAAAGAAATCGTATAGTCCAGCCATTGCTTTCAGAACTATTTTAGGTAACAGAGACATTTTGAAATAAACTCTTAGTTCCAAGCGTGTTATAGTTCAGTTATAAAATTAAAATGACACAACCATAATTTGCTCAGCAATATTTGGGACTTCCTTTTGTCATATAGCTATTGCAAAAGCATTTTTAAATCAAGTTATTGGATCCTAGCCTGAAAAAGTCTAGAATCCATGAAACCAAGCTTGTTATTAAGATGATAGAGCTGAGAAAAACAAGCCTTGAAATGTAAACTTGAATATGTTTCCATAGCCCCTTTAAATTTCAGTTTGTCAAAAGTAAAACAAGGAATTCATGTGCCGTTTGAGATTCCTCTTAGCTCTCTATATAGGTAAATTCTCTGATAATATTGTCCTCAATATTTGTTGAATTAATAAATACACATGTTAGGTTATAGAGTTGTAGGAAGGATCTTAGAGGTCAGCCCGTGTAATTTTTTTAATCTGACACATGAGGAAGCTGAGGCTCCAAAGGGTCCAATCACTTGCCCTTGTTGTAAGGCAGCTCCAAGTTTATGCTTCTTCTTTACTGCAGGTGTCTTCATGATCCTTTTGGGAACAAGGCAAGACACAATTTATTGTCAAGTTGAAAAGTCTAGTACAAAGTCTTCTAAATTTTTTAATTGAAGTATTTATCCTTTTACTCCATGTTACTCTTTTCACTAATGCTGTATCTTTCTAGTGCTACCTATCTGAAAAACTATATTATAAGCTATTTGGGTTTTTGTAATCATTATATAACGCTAATTTAAATGCAAATTATTATAATATTTACAATACTAATATTAGTTTTTATATGCTAATTATATTTAAACTAGTCTCTGCAAGCACTTTAGACTAAGTTATTTCTTTTTAAGTATCAAACAAGCCATATTTTAAGCAAAATTTTTGCATTTATAGAAGTGGATTTCAAAATAGAATACATGGATTTTAATGTGAGAGGTTTTACATAGAAAAGAAATATGTATTGGTCTAATCAATGTTGAATTTTTGGTTATAAAATTGTGGTAATAATTGATAATTACTTAAATGTAATAATAAACAGAAAATCCAAGCAAATTAATTCTGATTTAATAATTAATAACTACATAGGTTATAAATAGACAAATCTGTGGTACAGCAACCATAATTCTCTAATTATTTCTACTAAAATTGTACAGAATTCAGGTTTATAGAAAATTACAATACATTTCTGCCTGGTTCCACTGAAAAGTACAGGTACCTTGCAAGGCTGAATAACATTTTCTAATGAAAAGGAACAATGCCTTAAAACCCAAATGTTTTATCTTCTGATAAAAGATAAGGCTGAATAACATTTTCTAATGAAAAGGAACAATGCCTTAAAACCCAAATGTTTTATCTTCTGAGTGTGCAGAATTCTATACATCTTTCTGTGACATTTATCACAATCTTATTTCTATAGAAGATTATGGGGGATATTCTTATCTCTTTTCCTAAATGATATATATCTTGAGGATAATATATTTGACTTATCTTTTTGTCCCCAATAATACCAAGCCTAGTGACTTGGAAGTATTATGTATTCAACGCATTTTTCAATGAATGAGTGATATAGGTAATATCTATTTTAGAGCCAATTTCTTAACTCTGTTTCTAATTAATATTTTAGTTTATGTGACCATAAGTTCTTGAATTCAGATTTGTGTTTCTAACACAGAAAAATGTATACTTCACTTCATAAGTTCCTCTGGCTGTTCAGATAAGTGTATTAGTTATACATATATCTTGTATTCTAAAATCATTCTGGTTGCATAAGTGATTAGATAGTTTATGAATTCCAGTATTACAGTCCATTGACAGTCTTTTCTTCCCCCATTTCCAGTTACCACTAACTTTACCCTGCTTTAACAATCACACCTTGCTAGCAGCTCAGATTTTGACAGCCCATAGATCAGAATAACTCCCAAAGCATATATCTGGTTTTACTTCATATTTCTTATTCATTACTCAATGCATTATAGTCTGGCTTCCACCCCATCATGCCACTACAGCTGTTTAATTTTCAGAGATCTTTCATTCTTCTTCTTAATTGATCTCCTTGTATCATTAAAACAAAAGAAAACCAAAATTTGTCCCTCTCGTTCACTGATTTCTATGACTTACTTGCCTTCCCCATTTACTTGCCACCATTCTGACTGTACTTTCTATTCTCCTGTAGAATTCCAAATCTCCAGGTAATGTCTTGGGTTCCCAGCATTTTCCTCACTATATACTCTCCCTTTGGAAAAATTTGCCAACTTCCATAGATTTAACTCAGCTACTTGATTATAGACAAACTTTGTCGACAACCTAGATCTCCCTAATAATCTCCATACAGGTTGTTCCAGTGGTTTAATGACCAAGTCTAGTTTGTCCCCCAGGCATTTCAACCATAAGGTGAAGAACCTGATCCCACCACAGTGTCGAATATGGCTTGTTAGGAAAGGTTTCTTAGGAGAGGTGAGGTTTGTGCTTAGTCATGAAGGTGATTAGTAGTTTCAGGAGAAAAAGAAGGAGGATGAAAAGGAGTAGTAAAGGGGTGAGAGAGAATAACATATTGATGGGACAGCAAAATCAAGAAGACCAAAGAGAGCAGGGCATGCCTGAGAACTGCCAGTGTTTGGGTATAATTTATTCTTGGGTACCTGTAGAGGAATGCTGGAGAGAGAAACACTCAACTTGCAAATGTCTTTGTGTGGCGTGTTTGTGGGAAATCATTTATGGATTCTAAGTAGATGAGAGATATGATTTAATTAGTCGATTAAAATATTCATTGTGCAGCTGACAGAGGAATGATCTAAACAAGGCAAAGCTGGAGGCAAGCAAGTAAAGAAAAGAGAAAGAAACTCTCCTATAAAAATTTAAAACCTTTAAATGCTAAATAAGTAAAAATGGAAGGCAAAATGATAAGTAGATATTTGTTGTAAATGCAAACATGGTTAATATCTTTTAATATAAAAAACTAATACAAATTGATTTTAATATAGAAAAGACATGAACATACATTCACAAATGTATTCATGTATCATTTATACTAAAATGAGAAAACGTTCATCCTCATTTGTTAAACATAGTAATCCAAATTGAACAATAAGAAGATGTTATCGACTGAATGTGTCCCCCCAAAATTTATATGTTGAAGCCCTAACCCCCAATGTGATAGTATTTGGAAGTGGGGCCTTTGAGAGGTAATTAGGTTTATGTGATGGCTTCATGAGAGTGGGGTCTCTGTGACGGGATTAGTGTTCTTATAAGAAGAGGAAAAGAGCCCAGAGCTCGCTGTCTCTCTGCCATGTGAGGATCCAGTGAGAAGGTAGCAGTCTGCAAGCTAGGAAGGGGTTTCTCACTGGAACCTGACCTTGCTGGCACCCTGATCTCAGATGTCCAGCCTCCAGAACTGAGAAAATAAAATTTCTCTTGTTTAAGTCATCCAGTCTGTGGTATTTTGTTATAGCTGCCCAAGCAGACTAAAACAGAAGACTTATTTAATTAGCAAATAATTTTATCAAGAATCATAAAATATAAATTTTGATCTCATCTCATACTGAAGATTCTGTCTGAAGGAAATAATATAAAATGTGGAAAATGTGATATGCCTGAAAATTTTATAATAATGTAATTACAAAAGGTGAATGAAATGGAAATAATATAAATTCCAAATATAATTGCAGATAGTTGGTAGAATATTGCTTAGCCACAAAAAATGAAAAAGTACACTAAATGGAAAGGACATAAAAAATTTAAAAATGGTATTTGTATATATGTTTTTGGAAGAAGTCTAGAGAGAAAGCACAAACTTATTAATAGGTGATAGAATAGTAAGTGATTTAATAAGATTTCCCTCCATTCTACAGTTTATTGTTTATGTAACTTAAACAAATTTATTATTCGCATCTTTTTAGTCAGAAGCCTGCCTCATCTCTGCCTTTAGATCTCTTCATTCAATTAGTCATGTGCCCTAGGTAATTCCCCTTTAAGTTTTTCCCAACCTTCTAGTACAGTGACTGAGGACATGTCCTATAGCGGCAGAGAGATTGGAAGTCAAATATCTTTCCTACTACTTCCTAGTTCTGTGATTTCTGACAGGTTTTGAACATATCTAAGCTTTAATTTTCTTGTCCATAAGACCATTTCATATGTGTTTTGTTGAAAACTGAAACCAATAATGTTTGTAAAGAATGAACGCAGAATAAGGGGATTTCGTTTTTATTCCTGATGCCACCCTAATTCAAGGCCTTTGCCATCTCATGCTTAGACGACTCCAGTAAAGTCCAGATTGATCATCTTGACTTCACATTCTCCTGACTGTAAGCCATCCTGTTAGGCCTCAGTGGAATAAGCTTCTTAAAATAGGTTACCTGTGTCACTTAGAAGTTTTCTCTATCACTCAACTGTTACCATAGGGCCTAACTTTTAAGGACTCCAAAGTATGTCCACATATATTGAATATTTATTGAAACATGTATATTTTACCATACAAGGCTCTCACTAACAAAAACATTACTATCATACTGTTTTGTTATATCGTTAAATTGTTATGTTGTTAAAACGTCTTATAAAAATTTTACCTGGTAATATAAGCTCACTTTTGTTAATGTTGAGGTGCCCTACCTACCAACAATCAGATTTGTTAACTGTTAATCTTTTGCAAGTATTTTTCTGGTTATTTGGTGACCTTAGGTATTGCATTTTTTTGATGTATTAAAACAATTATGACTGGCAAATATGACAGACGCTGAATTATAATACTCCTTACTCAGAAATCTAGGCTGATGGCAACCAATTTACCAGTCCCGCAGCTAACATTCCAGTGCCTGAGTAGCTCGCAGACAATCCAACTCTGGCCCACCAGCTTCTTAACCACAGTGATTTTATGAATCCGAATCTCATGCTGAAAAATTTCCTAATAAGGAAATAAGTGTCTTTGAATTTTAGTGTCTCAGTGTTAGTGAGGTGGCTAAATGGACCAATTAGAAAAACACAATGTAGCTTCCCACTTGAATTAAAAGTCTCCTTTTTTTTCTTTTTTTCTTTTTAGCAGTTTCAGTTTATGCTAAAAACTAAATCTACTGAAAAGGAAACTTTCGAACTATATGATGAAGAATTTTAGAGAAAACTTCCTTCCTGCTAATTATTATTAGTTTTGTGACCATGACAGCGGCTGTGATCTAAGTCCTAAATCCATTACAGCACATTCAATAAATGTAGACATATAAAGTACTGTGTCATCTGTAGTCACTTCAGAGTGCATTCAATATCTCGGTTCCCAAGTGCATTCGATTTTATTAAAAGCATTCTGCTGCAACATCCATTCATCCTAATTGGTTTACAGATAGACCCCACCATTCAGGCAAATCCTAATTGCATTTTCCCACAAATCTAGCTTGATTTATGGTTCCTTATTTGCTCTATATTATTTACAATAAATCAGGGGAAAATTCTTAAGACATTAAATAAAATTTACAGTAGTCCTTGTACAAATATGAGACTTATGTAAGGATTCTTAACAGTGTTTTTGTTGGCTTTTAAAGTTGTTTAGTCAAGCTGTATCCATCTGTGTGATTTCCAGTAATAATATCTTTATTACCTTTCCAGAAATTATATTTCACTTGGTTTTCATGTACAGATTTTTAGAACTAGTTGGAATGAATTATGTATGGAATATTAAAAGAAATAGTATGTCCTTCTGTAAGGTTTCAGTTGCTACCTATATATTTGGAACAGAAAAAAATATTACCTAGGGATAGAGTGACAGAGCATCTGCATGAAATTAGGTAATGTCCCTTTGCATTAACAAATCTAAGTGGTAATATTCTAGTCAGTTCTACAAATTATAACTCCTGAAATTCTAAGAGTTAATTTGGAATGGGTCGATAGCAGAATTGAAAGAATCTAGTGTTTCAAAATAAGTAAATGGCAGAAATATAAAAACAGAGGATAACAGATACTCAATAAAATTTCCTCACTGTTGAGTCATTGCATATTAGCATGGACAATTTTTGTAAAACTAAGCAAAGAATTCCGTGGAACTGTAGGTATGGAATCATTTCTCTAGAGAGCCCATAAAAATTTATGGGAAGAAAGAGGAAGTATAAGTTATCTGTTACAATTTATAAAAAGCCTTCTAGGCATCTTAGAAATGTATTCATTATTTGAAAAGTTTGGACAATTAGAATTTTGAGTTCCGAATCAGAAAGATTGGAGTATATTTAGAATAAGAGATATAAGGGAAAAGAGAAATTGATTTTAAGATAAATACAAAGAAAAAGGAGAAAGATGGATAATCTCAAACAAATTTTAAGTCAGTTAAATAAATGAGAGGCTTACTATCAATAGCATAAATAATAACTTGGCATCTAAACAAACTGAAAAAGATGGTTAGGATATGATGAGCAGACAAAAAGTTCTAAATAATTGTTGTATCTGAACTTTTTAAATGAGGAATTGTCTTTGATCTCTACTGGAATAGAAAAGAGGTCCCCAACACCCATAGTGTCAATGGAGAACACGTGGGGGCAGATTGGACTTTCACCCCAGCCAGCAGTCATAAGAGGGTCTTCCCCCTTCCTGTTGGGGTGGTGTCAGAGGATGCCTCGTGGAGGGACAGGCACTGCCTAGCAGTAATGAGGCCACTTCATCTGTGTTGTCAGGGTGGGGAGCAATAATGAGGCACTGCTACCATTCCCTGTCAGGGAGGTGACAGTGGAGGTCAGTGGTGCTGAAACTCCCACCCTCACCCAGTGTTAATGAGGAGCTCCCTCCACATGGTTCAGCCGAGGCCAGGTGGGATACCAGTACTTCTACCCCAACCTGGTAGTAATCAGGTGTCACCCCTCACCTCATTTCTGCTAGAGAGGTGTAAGAATAAAGCAGCTAAAGCAGAAGGTTTAAGATCTAGAGTCTCATAACACACCAATGTCCAGGTTTCAATAAAAAAATCAGTTGTCACACCAAGAATCAGGAAGATTGTAAAGCGAATGAAAAAAGACAATCAATAGATGCCACACACTCCCAGTCCCTGGCAAACACCATTCCACTCTCTGTTTCTATGAGTTCAGTTTTTTTTAAGATTCCACAAAAAAGTGAGATCATACAGTATTTGTCTGTCTGACTTATTTCACTTAGCATAATGTCCTCAAGGTCTATCCATGTCATTCCAAACGGCAGGACTTCCTTCTTTTTATGGCTGAACAATAGTCCATTTTATATATATGTGTGTGTATATATATATATATATATATATATATATATATATATATATATGTATGTATATGTATCATACTATATATATATACCTATTTACCGATTAAAAATTAATTTTTCAAAAATATAAAAAGTGAGGTATCTGTATCCAAATAATAATAATACACATGTACACATGCACATGCATATGTACTATTGCACTATAACTTTCTGTAAATACATACGCATGCTGGCTATGCTTTCTTTCTCTATTTTATGTTCTACCACTTCTGGGGGGTGTTAAAATGGTGACATGATGGTAAATAGTAATTTTTTTTGATGTAACTTCTTGGCAAAATAAAAAACTGTTGATTCTTTATCATTTCCCAAAAATATGTTTCAAAATTTATTGCTCCATGAATTGCAAAAGTCCAGGAGTGACATCTCTACAGTTTCCATTATACTAACATTGTTGAGAATGTCCTCCTTTATATATAGCATCCAGCTCAGAACTCTGCACAAAGTAGTTGCTGTATGCGTATGGTCATTTAACAATTGAATGAACTTGGCTGAAAAATTCTAATACCAGAACAAATTTTAAATCTTCAATAAGTAAGAGTAAATCTTGCTTCTCCACTGCCCAGTGTCATTTCAGTTACTTACATAATCATTTGCTGCGAATAATGTGCTATGTAGTGAAGAACATTTTAAGCTCTAATAAATGCCTTTGTGTTACCTCACTCTTCAATTCCACTTCAGCATTTAATCATCTTAATAAGGTATTTCTTAATCTCCTACTCAGTTTCTAATATTAGTCTTTATGTGTGCTTCAGATAAAATGTATTTGTCATTATATAATATATAATATTTGTTATATTAGATATATTTTTATATATACTTTGTTAAACTTATTTTTCACACAGATATTAAAAATTAATATGGCATCAAATAACAAAATATTAAGATAGTAGGTAAATTATTTGCTCTCTTGTCTATTTAAGAATTAACAAAATAATTGTTTTTATTAAACTAATGGATGACTAACATTTACCTTTTTTTTTTACAAACAGGTAAAGATAATAATGTTTAGACTATATATAAGGAAAAATACAGCTGACTATCATTTTCTAATGATAGTCATTCACTAATCACTTTGAATTTTATAACATAATGAATTAGTTCATGTAAATAATGCAGATTTAAAAGTTGTAGTCAATGTGAATAACTCAATATGAAATGTTTCTTCTTGCATAAAACTCATAATTTGGCAGGTGAAAGATTCTCATATAATCTCTTCTAATGTTTCTTTCTCATAAATTCATGTTACCAAATGTATGCTATGCACACACAGTAGACCACCATTTTTCTTCTTAAACTCTCTCATTTATCATCACTTAATTTTATATCACATTTTTATGGTTTTATTGTTAATACTTATAACATGAGAACATATCCTAACATTTTATTTATATAGAAAGATTTGTAGGACATATTTTAAATTTATTTCTGGAGTACTCTACAAAGTATATCAGACCTGAGATTAGAATTTGCAATTATTAAGAATCTTAAATATTTTAACACTCTGAACTTAGTTGCTTCTATTAAAATGTTTGCCTTAAACAAAAGTTCAGGCTTTTCTTCCTTATAAAGTGATATTTTAAAGTGACATTTTCTAGGAATGCTTTGTAAAGTAGCTTGAAATAAAGTAAATCCTTAATAGTTATTATAAAATAATTTTCTTCTCCAAATGTTTGTATTTGTGAGATTTCAGTTGTTCATTATTAAGATAATTTGGTTTTTCTTCCAGAACATTTTATACAAAATGAAACATAAAAGCCAAAGTCTTTTCACTGTGCATTTTCCAATGTGTTTTAAAACCTGATTCCTATATTTTTTTCTTTAAAGGTGAGAGGCCCTCCAACTGCAGGAGCATTTAAAGAAAGACCAACGAAGCCCACAGCATTTCGAAAATTTTATGAACGAGGGGACTTCCCAATTGCCCTTGAACATGATTCGAAAGGAAACAAAATAGCGTGGAAGGTAAGTCAGGGCACAGCTGGGAGAACCAGCTGTGCTCCCTGTAGAAGTGACATTTCCCAATGTCAAACAAACTTGGCTGATAAGTAAATAAGCTGGAGTGATTTCTCAGTGAATGGAAGATGGTAGGTAAGCTCTGAGAGAAAGCCCCCCTGTGTCAGCTGTCCACCTTGACTAACAATTAAATTATAGCCCGCAAAAAAGAAAATGACAGAGTTGCTTTGCCTTAGAGAATTGTGTGCTGACCAATTCATCTCTGTTTTTATGAGAACCTGGCATCCCAGCCTGTTTCAGGCAGTCCATCAAATTATGGAACTGGTGGCTGGATACAAAGAACAACAACCATTTATCTCCCCCAAATTTCACCTTCCTGCAGGACACTTCCAAATGGAAGCTTTAATTACCTAATGGATAGGTCAAGATTGTCTGCTCCCTGGAAATGCAGTGTGGAATACAAAAGAAGGCCGGTTCTCACTGCTGCCCTCTCCTCTCTGTCTGCAGCATGTGTCAGCCGGCACAGTGGCTGTCATACGTGCCCTGTTAGAGGCTGACCTCCGCCACTGAGACCATTACAGCACTGACATTTTTCTGACAAAAGGTTAATTGGTTTCAAAATAAATGTATTGCCTAATGACTCCATTTTAATGTGGCTGTTTCTTTCTAAAAGGCTCACTGATGTTATTTGTAAAAACTTGCCAATCTCTTAACTGAAGAAGGCTTTTACATTTAATTTGAAAAATGAATGCTGATCTCTAACCAGCTTCTGCTATTTAATTATTTTTTGTTATCAAGGACTTTGCTTTGGGTGATATTTATCAGCTAAAAGGGCTTCTCTGCCTAAAGAAAGAAAAGCAGTTGCACATGTGTGAGCATCACATCAGGTTAAGGAACATAAAAGGCTTTGCCAAATACCATTTTTAATTTAGCAATTGATCCATGTAATAAAAAAGTCCCACAGTAGTATCTGAAGGGTGAACGTCAGGATTGTTTATAATTAGTAACAAATAAATTTACGTTAAAAAATAAAAATGATCAAAGTGTAGAATTCATCCAAGTAAATAGCTTAGAAATTCATTAAAATTAACCTTTTCCTTCTTTTATGGAAAAACCGAAAGAATTGTTTGCATTATTTCTAGTATGTCTTTAAATGTTTTCATATAATTATCAAACATTTTGAGATCTTGAGCAGTCACATGATATCCAGTTATTGAACTTAGAATTATTAAAACTTGTTTGGCAAGAGAAATCTGAAGATATCCTTGTTATTAAGTTTTGTCATAATTTTTTAGGAGAATGAAGGACATTATTATCCTGGTTTTAATCATCTCTCTTAAAATTTGCATTTGTTATGTGAAAATGTGCATAATGAGAAAAAATTTATAGCAAGTATAACTAATTTACATATTTTATTCTTAAAAACTTTAATTTGGGGGTTTGTTTGTATTTGATTAGTTAGATGGATTTTGTGTTTGTTTGTCTATGTACCAATTCATTCACGATAACATAGTGCACGTTCTTAAGAACTTGATTCCTTTTGAGTAAAAGAATATGCCATATTTCTTTATAAAAAGTGAGTCGATTTTTGGTGTTTTAAGTAATTTTAGCACATAAAAATTCTATCAATAAAAAGAATTCATAGATTTTTTGACCTCTTTGAATAATCGTATGAGTAACTTTTAGAAATGTCAAGAGACTAGAAAAAAATCATCTTGCAAATATAAAAATATAGGATGAATCATTTTGCTTTATCTTTGATAATCCAACAGTCAGATGGGATATAAATTGCTTTTCTTTTTTATAACTATATTAATTCTTTTAAGCTACTACTGACTATTGTACTGATTCAGCAAGTTAAAAAGTCAGAATAAAGAGGAAGCAATTTATTTGCTGCCACTGGTAGGATAATAGCATACATTTAAAGAAACATCTTATCCTATAACCGGTAGACTTCTACCTTTTAAAGCTTTATCAACCAGATTTCAATTGTACTACTGTAATGTTGAAGATAAAGCATTAAAATTATTAAGCACAGGCTTGTGAGCAGTCTCTCAATATATTCATATTTATTCCTTGGCACATGTACTATGGGGAAAGTCCGGTACTTGGTAAGACCAGAGGCCTTCTTTTAGGATGCCATTTCTAAGGAAGGGAACTTGAATGTTGAAGGAAGCGGGGCTCCGCATGCACCCCACAAAAACAAACTAACTGAACAACCCCAGACCCTGAACTGTACTTCGCCGTGTGTGGACAGAGCCCTGGTCAAGCAAACTTCTCATCTCATGTCATAGCTCGCCCCTTGCTGAAGGCTCCTAAGTAGCTCTGATTCCCAGGAAAATACCTGTCCTCTCTCCACACTCCCTGTGACACCCCTGGGGCTCCAAGGGCGGTGGTGAGTACCTGAAATGGTGTGTATAATTAAGTGGCAAGGAGATCCATTTCCTTTATCAGAATTTCAAGAGGCCTGAAAGACAGAAGTCACTGCCCTAAACCCTGATGAAGACTTCCCCAGCATCTCAGGCTCATTCCAGTCTGTGAAGTTGCTGAGAGAGGATCCCTGCCCAAGACCTCAAATTCCCCCTCCTTTTGTTCTGGATTAGCTGACCTGATCATCACCATATTAGAAATCACCATATATTCTTGAAATAACAAAGGCACTCTATGGTAATACTTAATAAATGACTTACTAAAGTCAGAACATAGAAGTAAGAGTTAGAGACAGGCAAATGTCTTCGCAGGTTTAGGTTTCTCAACCCACATCCTGAGCTACCATCATAGTTTAGGGCACATGAAATGGTCATTTGTTCCACATGTCAAAACAACAGGGCAGACCAATGTCACAATCCGTGCAGTTTAGTATATTCCTTGCGGTATCACTAAAGATCCGAGCACTGTCCAATGCAACTTTCAGCAGTGGTGGAAATGTTCTGCATCTGCACTGTCTAATACATTACAAGTAGCCATATGTGGCCGTTAAGCACTTGAAATGTCCCCAGAGAGACTGAGGAACTAAATTTTAAATTTTAATTAATTTTAATTTAAATAGCCACATGGTTACCATATTAGACAGTGCTGCTCTACATTAAGATAATGACAGTCAAGTAGAGAACAAATGTGTGGATACCAAGGGTGAAAGGGGTGGGGTGGGAGGAATTGGGAGACTGGGATTGACACATATACATTATTGATACTATGTATAAAATGGGAACATACTGTATAGCTCAGGGAACTCTACCTAACACACTGTGGTAACCTAAATGGGAGGGAAGTCCAAAAGCGAGGGGATAGCTGTATGTGTATGGCTGATTCATTTTGTTGTGCAGTGGAGGCTAATACAACATTGTAAAGCAACCATACTCCAAGAAAAATTAATTTTAAAAAAAAGTTAAATGCCCAGGATTTAGAGCTGGTTTCTTGTCTTATGATGGACTCCTCATTGTGTTTGTGGATTTTTTTTTTTTTTTTTTTTTTTTTTTGCGGTACGCGGGCCTCTCACTGTTGTGGCCTCTCCCGCTGCGGAGCACAGGCTCCGGATGTGCAGGCCCAGCGGCCATGGCTCACGGGCCCAGCCGCTCCGCGGCATGTGGGATCCTCCCAGACCGGGGCACGAACCCATGTCCCCTGCATCGGCAGGCGGACTCTCAACCACTGCGCCACCAGGGAAGCCCTGTGTTTGTGGATTTTATGAAGACTCTTTACTGCGTACTTTTTTTATTGCCATATCTCTAGATATTCTCCAAAGTAAATATGTAATCTCTAAATATTCAAAATGTAGTAAAATAAATCATTTAGCTCAAGAAAAAGATAATGACAGTCAAAAATAAATGCCTGCACCTGCTAGCCAGATAGGAGACTATAGCTATGTAAGAATTTTTATTAAAATAAAAAAATAAGACTGATTTGTGCATCTTTGTCATGGCTGGGCTTATACATTCCTTGATTAACATGAAAGAAGTTTTGCAAAATATTTGTAGTGAAATTTTCTATATACTTATTGGTGGCAAGTTAATGATTATGAAAGATGATAGATTTAATCTAGATTATGAAATGTACCAGGCAAGCTCTGCATACTTTTTTATTTTTAAATATACATTTTCTAAATACAGCTGAAGAATTCTTGATTGTGAATGGTTGAATCCATTACAAAGCATACTAATTTCTCTAAACATTTAATCCACTTACTTTTCTGCATTTTTCTTGACTCTACTAACTTTCAGGAAACATGGCTTTGTTCTGTTGCTGATATGTTCAATATCCAGAGTACAAGCAATGGAAGTTGATCAAGAGCCAACCCTTCTGGATAAGTTACAAAGCAGATAATCAGCATGAACAATGGACATTTAAAAATTGTGTTTCCACACCTTAAATTTCCGTTATTCAGTCTCCTGTAATTTTGTGATATGAGTCATACCCCTTTATAAACATAGTGTGGGGTAGGGTGAGGCTCTACCTAGAGGACATTCTGGAGACAGAAGAAATGTCATACGAACTTGCAGAGCTTTCGGCACATTGTCTCAACTTCTTCTACTTAAAGGAGGGCTGTCTGGACTTACATTTAGGTCTTTAATCCATTTTGAGTTTATTTTTGTGTATGGTGTTAGGGAGTGCTCTAAATTCATTCTTTTACATGTAGCTGTCCAGTCTTCCCAGCACCACTTATTGAAGAGGCTATCTTTGCTCCATTGTATATTCTAGCCTCCTTTGTCATAGATTAGGTAGCCATAGGTGCGTGGATTTATCTCTGGGCTTTCTATCCTGTTCCATTGATCTATATTTCTGTTTTTGTGCCAGTACCATACTGTCTTGATTACTGTAGCTTTGTAGTATAGTCTGAAGTCAGGGAGCCTGATTCCTTCAGCTCCATTTTTCTTTCTCAAGATTGCTTTTGATATTTGGGGTCTTTTGTGTCTCCATAAAAATTGTAAAATTTTTTGTTCTAGTTCTGTGAAAAATGCCATTGATAATTTGATAGAGATTGCATTGACTCTGTAGATTGCTTTGGGTAGTCTAGTCATTTTCACAATATTGATTCTTCCAATCCAAGGATATGGTGTATCTCGCCATCTGTTTGTGTCATCCTTGATTTCTTTCATCAGTATCTTATAGTTTTCTATGGTAGGTTTATTCCTAGGTATTTTATTCTTTTTGTTGCAATGGTAAATGGGATTGTTTCCTTAATTTCTCCTTCTGATCTTTCGTTGTTAGTGTATAGGAATGCAAGTGATCTCTGTGCATTAGTTTTGTATCCTGCGACTTTACTAAATTCATTGATGAGCTCTAGTAGTTTTCTGGTGGCATCGTTAGGATTTTCTATGTATAGTATCATGTCATCTGCAAACAGTGACGGTTTTACTTCTTCTTTGCCAATTTGTATTCCTTTTATATCTTTTTCTCCTCTGATTGCCATGGCTAGGACTTCCAAAATTATGGATTAAAGACCTAACTGTAAGGCCAGACACTATAAAACTCTTAGAGGAAAACCTAGGCAGAACACTCTTTGACATAAATTGCAACAAGATCTTTTTTGGCCCACCTCCAAGAGTAATGAGAATAAGAATAAAAATAAACAAATGGGACCTAATGAAACTTAAAAGCTTTTACACAGCAAAGGAAACCATAAGCAAGATGAAAAGACAACCCTCAGAATGGGAGAATATATTTGCAAATGAATCAACAGACAAAGGATTAATCTCCAAAATATACAAACAGTTCATGCCGCTCAATATCAAAAAAACAAACAACCCAATCAAAAGATGGGTGGAAGACCTTACTAGACATTTCTCCAAAGAAGACGTACAGATGACCAAAAAACACATGAAAAGATGCTCAACATCACTGATTATTACAGAAATGCAAATCAAAACTACAGTGAGATATCACCTCACACCAGTCAGAATAGCCATCATCAAAAAATATACAAACAATAAATGCTGGAGAAGGTGTGGAGAAAAGGGAACCCTCTTGCACTGTTGGTTAGGAATGTAGATTGATACAGCCACTGTGGAGAACAGTACGGAGCTTCCTTAAAAAAGTAAAAATAGAACTACCATATGACCCAGCAATCCCACTCCTGGGCATATACCCAGAGAAAACCATAATTCAAAAAGACACATGCACCCCAATGTTAATAGCAGCACTATTTACAATAGCCAGGTCATGGAAGCAACGTAAATGTCCATCAACAGATGAATGGATAATGAAGAGGTGGTACATATATACAGTGGAATATTTCTCAGCCATAAAAAGTAATGGAATTGGGTCATTTGTAGAGATATGGATGGACATGGAGACTGTCATACAGAGTGAAGTAAGTCAGAAAGAGAAAAACAAATATCATGTATTAACGCATATATATGGAATCTGAAAAAATTGGTGTAGAGATCTTGTCTGCAGGGCAGAGCTGGAGACACAGATGTAGAGAATGGACATGTGGATACCAGGGGGCGAGGCGGGGGTGGGATGAACTGGGAGATTGGGATTGACATATATACACTATTGATACTATGTATAAAGTAGATAACTGGTAAGAGCCTGCTGTATAGCACAGGGAACTCTACTCGGTGCTCTGTGGTGACCTAGATGAGAGGGAAATTCTAAAAGGAGGGAATATATATGTATGTGTAGCTGATTCAGTTTGCTCTACAGTATAAACTGGCACGATATTTTAAAGCAACTATACTCCAATAAAAAATAGTAATAATAAAAAAGGAGTGTTGAAGCAAGGCATAAGTGTAGAATGTGGTCCTTTGGTGGAAGGGAGCTTTAAATTGCACCAAAGTCAAACATTAAAGCACAAGTCATAGGAGAATATAAAATTATGTGGGCGTTTACACCACTTTTCTGGGAACTATCCTCTCGCTTCTGCCACTAGACATTCTCCACCCATCAGTTTAAGACAACCTTCAGGTCTCCTGAGGAGTCGTCTTCTCCCTCTTCCCTCCTCATCTTCTTCTTCATCCTCCCCTTGCCCCTCTCCTCTCCACCTTCACTATTTGCCTTCTCTCCTTCCTCCTCTTCCTCCCCTTTCCCTTTCTCCTTCCTCCTTCCTTCCTCTCTTCCTCCTCCTTATACTCTTTTTGTTTGTTACTTCCCAGAATCCACATTTCCTCCCCTTGTTTCCCCAGGAGAAGGAGCCCGGAGTCCATTCTAGTTTCCTATTTGGGGCAGGAATCTGAAATCACTTCAAGTAGTCACTCAAAAGAACTTGAAATACTACTTGTTACTTACACACTTAATGAGGAGCAAACTATGAATCATCAGTGCACTATGAAATTCACTGTTTTATTATAAATTCTAATTCCAAGACATTGTTTTAAAATTGTGCGAGAATACTATTTTATAGTATTCAGTGTAGACCTTGGGAGAGAGTTGGAGAAAAATAGTCAGATTGGATTTTAAAAAATAACTATATGGTGTTATAAACTATTCAGTTATTCTGATGAACTAAGATGAAAACAGGTACAACTACACTAAGGTATCTCTCAATTTCTTTACTTTATAAACATTTTGTTGCAGCGGATATTAGTAGAAATTACCTTTCTCCATCTGTCCTTGATACTGTGCTACGTGACAGAATGTGACATGCACTGGCATGCACTGAGAGTCTTGTTTTCCACTAAATTTCTTATGAACATGCTTAAGGATGTTCCAGACATTAGAAAGGTTTGAATAAGAAATAGACATTAACAGTCTAGCCAAATCAAGATATAATGAAAACCCTATGACAAATATGACTAAAATCGCAAACTTTCAAATTGTCTCAAAAAGGGAAAAGCTCAAAATGGACTTGTACTTTGCCTCAAACTCCCCTCTCTCAGCACCTTATAACCCCTCATATGGCAATGTTGTGGTGACATTTTTTTAACCAATAAGTAATATGTGTATTCATTTATATATTTTATCCCACTTTAATACTAAAAGATTTTAAGTTGTTTTATGAAGAACTATAAAATACAGAAATTTAGCATATAATAGGAAAGATGAGAGAAAATGAAAACCAGATAGGGTCTACAATGGAGCCAATAGCAAGGCTAATGAAAATGACATATCCTAAAGACTTCAAAGGCAGGGACTCTGTATTCCTAGTTTGTTCACTCCTTTATCCCAGTGCTATGCCTGAAAGAGTATCTGGCACAGAGGTGGTGCCCAGTGATGTGTACTGAATGAATGTAAAACATCCTGCAACTGGTTTTACTTCTCTAGACACTGTTTCGCGACCATGCGTCTCACTCTCTAGGCCTTACTCTCATCTGTGATGACCATGTACTGAATGACTGGTGTGGCTCTTTTTAATTGGGAGGTCTAAGAAAGTTTGTTTCACAATTACTAAAGTATCTATATTTTGAGATGTTCACGAAATACTTCAAAGAACAAACATTGATTAGAAATTAGCCATAGAGGCCAAGTCTTCTGGTAGCAAATTAAGAAGATCAGCACCAGCAAGTTAATTTGAATGCACAGTCCAGAGATATATGCAATAGTTTCTGTAGGTTGAACTTTTACCTTGAAAAGGCTTAGGTTATACGTAATGCTTTACCAATGATTACTGATTTCTTAAATTTCTTAAATTCCAAAATGACAAGTTTGTTTTTCTTTCTAAATGACTAAAAATGTATGTCCAGTCTGGATATCCAAGTAAAGAAATGCTGTGCCAAAGTTAACTAAATGCCTAAATTTGTTTTAAAAATTTCTGCTGATGGTGGCTGGACTATACCTTCAATTCTGTATCGACCCCCTAGTTGCTAAAACTCATGTGTGACTCTATTCAGAATTTTTTCTTGTATGTTCTCTTTTTTTTTTTTTTTCAGTTCTTAGAGGCATTGGTATTCATGAACTATAAAATGCTCCGTCAGTGTGACTGTTTTCATTGACATAACTGATAATTTCCTACCAGGAAAAACATTTATTGAATATAATTATTATTGAAATGTGCACTAATTTTCTTACAATTAAGATCAGCCCCAAACCACGATAGCTCATTATCTGTAAATACTACTGCATTTTAAAGTAAGTCACACTGTGATATGATACCTAATCCATTAACCCTCAGTATATTGTTCTCAAAACTCTCTAATTTTGATTAATAATTTAGTCCTCTGGTGCCTTCAATTTCTTAATGTTTCAGTTTCTTAAGGATTCAAAAAATTAATGCCGTATCTATTACCCTGTTAGGCAAAATAGATATTGATCTTTAAAATCTTATAGACAAATTTCTTTGAGTTGAATAATTTGTTGCACATGAAGAAGAATGAATATATTCATGGAATTGTCCTGGGCTTCTATTTCTTTTCATAACTGTCAAAGTTTGAGTTTGGATAACAGGACTTAGTAGAATTTGTAAGGCAATTTTTACAAGAGAAGTGACAATTTACCTGATTTTTCTACAAGAGAGCTGCCACATTTCCACTATTAATTCCTCTGTGATTAATTAATAGACAGAGCTTATTCTAGAAGTCTTGAAAAAAATAATCTCCTGGCAATTACTGTGCTGTTCTATGTTTTTTTGAGAAAGGGACTGCATGAACAATTAATGCCATTCTTTTATTAGATGTGAATTGCTATGTCTTGGAAGTGTACAGCATGAAAATACAGCCATGTATCAGAAATAACTTTAATTTAAATTGGTTAGATGACCTCTGAAAGCTAGATGAAAGATTTTCTGCTGAATGGGCTGGTGCTCCCTGCTGCCTATATAATTTATGTGAGAAATTAGTGTGAATGGTTCACTTTTATGGAGCAGTGCTGCTTGTAGCAAGTCTGCAGAAACAATTTTCCCCCAAGCCTCCATCTGTTCTTCAAACTAGGGCATATGCCATCTCATCGAGCTTGAAAGTCAACTGATTTATAACTCCTGGAAAGTGCATAGATTGAAAAGAAAGGTCGGCCGCTGCTATGTGACAGTGATTTGGTAGGCATCGGCTAAAGACAATTCACATCCCAAGAGAAACAAGCAGTGCTGTAAGTTTCATCTCAGTGGACTGACATCTAGAAGAAAAACAAATCACTCCTGCTTTTCAAGTTACACAACCCCCTGCTGTTGAAAAGTAGGCGTGGTCTTTGCAGGGCAAGGATGCCACAGCTAAGATACCCTATCACTCTCCCATGAAAAAGTGGAATTGCCACCCTCCCAGTGATACATGTTGCCATCTCAGAAATATCAGTACACCAATCTTTAAACGAAAAATGTGTGTTGCTGCTTTTCAGAAAGTCTGGTTTGGGGACACAAGTCGGACTTTGACGTTTTTTCTGTATCTGCCTGGAAGGCGAAATTCCATATCTGTTCCAATTAGTAATTTAATGAATGGTTCCCTCTCTGTCTTATCACTTGTCACATAGCCCATCTCTTTACTGAAGCACTTTTGAGATCAAAAGTTCTTTGACAGATGACAAATGGAATCAGATTGATGTCATGAGAGTAAAAAATAAATCAATGTTTGTTTGATGTTTTTATTTAGAGTGGTCAGTGTCTCTTTATATTTGAGGCTTCTAGATACTTAGTAAATTTTCAACCCCCTGAAGTTATATTAAAGTTTCTCCTTTTCTTTCAAGTAAAATATAAATAAAGTATTAATGAATAATCATACCAATTTTAATACATATTTGAGGCAAAAGTTTAAGGAAATTATATTTTACCTTTATCAAAAGAAGGTTATCCTGGGGCTTCCCTGATGGTGCAGTGGTTGAGAGTCCGCCTGCCGATGCAGGGGACGTGGGTTCATGCCCCGGTCCGGGAGGATCCCACATGCCGTGGAGCAGCTGGGCCCATGAGCCATGGCCGCTGAGCCTGTGTGTCCGGAGCCTGTGCTCCGCAGCGGGAGAGGCCACAACAGTGAGAGGCCTGCGTACCGCCAAAAAAAAAAAAAAAATGGTTATCCTGGCTTTGAAAGTTATATGCAAAAATTAATTCTGGTAGAATAATCAGCTAAACTCATGTAAAAAATATAAATTTTTATCCTTTTGATTGCTTATAAAGTTTTATTCTCAACATGAAATATATACATTTTATTTTATAAAATAAAAAATATTGAAAAGTAGAAGGAATAAATGAATCAGTCATCTTTTCCACCATTCACTGAATGCAACTGTTAACATTTTTCAAAGTATTTCTGTCTTATCTTTCTTCTTCCCAGTTTTGATCATAGTATATATAATAGTTTGTAAAAAAATATTTCTCATTGTATGGTATATGAAAATTGTATGCACTTATTCTTAGATTTTCTGACTTTTTTATAGTTTAAAATAATAAATGATTATTTTAGAAAATTTTGAAAATGAATAAAATGTATACATAAGATAACATTCAGCCGAAGATAACCACTTTCAGTATATTGTTTTAGTTCAGTCTGTCTTCTGCATGTGTGTTTTTAGCTTTGTTAAAACTGTGTTTCATATGATGATTTGTGTGTGTGTGTGTGTGTGTGTGTGTGTTTAACATCTTTATTAGAGTATAATTGCTTTGCAATGTTGTGTTAGTTTCTGCTGTATAACAAAGTATATCAGCTATACCTATACATATATCGCCAAATCCCCTCCCTCTTGCGTCTCCTTCCCACCCTCCCTATCCCACCCCTCTAGGTGGTCACAAAGCACCGAGCTGATCTCCCTGTGCTATGTGGCTGCTTCCCACTAGCTATCTATTTTACGTTTGGTAGTGTATAGATGTCCATGCCACTCTCTCACTTTGTCACAGCTTACTCTTCCCCCTCCCCATATCCTCAAGTCCATTCGCTAGTAGGTCTGTGTCTTTATTCCTGTCTTGCCCCTAGGTTCTTCATGACCTTGGTTTTTTTTTTTTCTTAGATTCCATATATATGTGTTAGCATATGGTATTTGTCTTTCTCTTTCTGACTTACTTCACTCTGTATGACAGGCTCTATGTCCATCCACCTCACTACAAATAACTCAATTTCATTTCTTTTTATGGCTGAGTAATATTCCGTTGTATATATGTGCCACATCTTCTTTATCCATTCATCTGTTGATGGACACTTAGGTTCCTTCCATGTCCTGGCTATTGTAAATAGAGCTTCAATAAACATCTTGGTACATGACTCTTTTTGAATTATGTTTTTTTCAGGGTATATGCCCAGTAGTGGGATTGCTGGGTCGTATGGTAGTTCTATTACTAGTTTTTTAAGGAACCTGCATAATGTTCTCCATAGTGGCTGTATCAATTTACATTCCCACCAACAGTGCAAGAGGGTTCCCTTTTCTCCACACCCTCTCCAGCATTTATTGTTTGTAGATTTTTTGATGATGACCATTCTGACCAGTGTGAGATGATATCTCATTGTAGTTTTGATTTGCATTTCTCTAATCATTAATGATGTTGAGCATTCTTTCATGTGTTTGTTGGCAATTTGTATATCATCTTTGGAGAAATGTCTATTTAGGTCTTCTGCCCATTTTTGGATTGGGTTGTTTGTTTTCTTGATATTGAGCTGCATGAGCTGCTTGTAAATTTTGGAGATTAATCCTTTTTCAGTTGCTTCATTTGAAAATATTTTCTCCCATTCTGAGGGTTGTCTTTTTGTCTTGTTTATGGTTTCCTTTGCTGTGCAAAAGCTTTTAAGTTTCATTAGGTCCCATTTGTTTATTTTTGTTTTTACTTCCATTTCTCTAGGAGGTGGGTCCAAAAGGATCTTGCTGTGATTTATGTCATAGAGTGTTCTGCCTATGTTTTCCTTGAAGAGTTTGCATATGATGATTTTTAAGGAACCCAAAGGAACATTCAAGGACCTAATTAGAAGAGGAGATTAATAATGGACATAATGGCCCCAAGAGAATTAATAATGAAGAGTTTTGTCAAATTTAACAAGAGCAACAATGAAATAGATAACCATAGTTTAATATGCATTTTAAAGTTTCCAGTGGTAATTACTCAAGGCCTTTGGAAGAAATATGTGCCAATATGTGTCTCTGTGTAGCTTTGCTTTGAGCAAGCTACCTGTGGCTTCTCCTTAAGCAATTCTGAAGCTACCATGCCTACCATGTAAGTGGATTCACCACTGTAAACGTGTTGTTAATATATTTTTGGAGAATAGCAAGAGATATTAAGAAAAAGGTTTATTGAATATGAAACACATTTCTTACTATTGGGAAAAGTATAAAAAATGAACAAAGATAGTCAACAGAATCACTATACAGTCAGTGTCTGCCTTCAATCTAAGACATATCCCTTACAAGAAAAAATCCTGAAGAATTTCCAAGATTGCATTCCAGTCTGAATAAGGTAAAAACTCATAAAACCTTTAAGCCATAATTTCCCCTTTCTTGAGTTCTAATTTAGATTCATCTCTCTCTGTTCATGTATATGTTTAGGGAATTTTATAAGAAACAGGTACATGGGTTGAATATTTCTGAATCCTTGACTATCTTGAAAATATAATTTTTCAACTTTCATACATGAAACACATTTGATTCAAATTAACATTCTTAAATTACAACTGTCCCCCTCCAAATCTCTGAAGAATGTAACACCATTGTATTCTAACATATAATTGCTGAGAAACTGAGGCCAGTGTGATTTTTATCCCTTTGATCTGTTTTTGTTTGCTTGTTTATTTTGTTTGACAGTCTGGGTAAATGCATTATTTATGTATATTTAGAAGTTACTACCATGCTTATTTTTTGTTTTCATCGAACTTTTCTTTAATATAGTAAGCTTATTTTGTCTACTTATTTGATTATTATTTTTGTTACAATTTTTAAATCCTTTCTTAGAACAAATATGTGTAGACTGTAAACTTATATTTTATCCTGTCATTTCTATCACTGTCTCCCTCAATATTTTTATCTTTTTATTCACTTTTTAAGAACTTATAAGAGAGCTTTCTTATATTTTCTGTTTTCTTTAGTAACAATTTGTCTACTAGTGCCTCAAGTTCAAATTTTACTTCCACTGCTATAGCTAATCTTGCAAATCTTTGTATTGCTGACTCATATCATTGTACATACTGGCTTAAAAATTATTGTACAAATAAGTTTATCACAGAAAATGTTCTGATATTTTATCTGTATTTTGTAATTCAGATAAGCAAAAATAAAAATATGAATCAACCATAGACCCCCATCCCTGAGGTAGCATCTATTTCATTATTAGCGTTAACTATTCAGACCCTTTTTCTCTCATATGTAAATCTATGTATGTATGCAAATTTTATAAAACATTTCACTCATACTTCATAACTTTTTTAAAGTAATTACAAGTCATAACTTGCATATGCACTTTAAAAATCATTTTGGGAAGCTCTAGAGTGTTCCATACATAATTTAACCAATTCCATATTGTTGGATAGTAATGTTTTCTTTAGGTATTGATGCTTTTCTTCAATATTTTGCTATAATAAGCGCTACTATTATCAGCATCATTGTATATTTTGTATATATTATGTCTTGCAGATATGTCTGATTGTTCCCTAATGGTATAAATCTCATTTTTTTAGCTTTTGCCTATTTTCATCATATGGATTTCTGCTCTTCTTTCATAAAGATTTGGCTTCTTGAACACTTGAGCATGGCCATTTCTCAAAATCACTGATTACTAAAGTAGTGAATTTAAAGGGGCTTCCTCAGCATCTAAGTCTATAAGATGGTATTCTATTTCCCTTCTGTGCAGGATATTTATAAAAGCCATTATTTTCAATTTTACCTCAGTCTAGAATTGGTGTTTGCCAAGACTTGGAACATGTCATTGTGCTTGACCTCATTCATTCTCTGCTTGGGGACCGGTGAGCTCTCTTTATCAGGTATATTTAGGTGGACTGCCAAGCTCTCAGCCAATCCCTAGTGTCTGGTATGAACATGCTTCAAATGGTCCTGTTCTGTTGGCATAAAAAGGAATTTTCTGTGACTTCTGACAGTGATATAGATGGAGTAGGCAAGTCCCAGAAATGCACACATACTCAGCTGTACTTTTCTCTGCCCTTACCTGTAGCATTTTGCTTGTGGGGCACACCACTTTCTAGGATGCAGTGCAGTGTGCTGCCAGCGGTCTCTGTCCCTGCTCCTGTTCAGTTGTTTTCTGAGAGTTGGCTGTGACTGGATGTGGGTGTGATATTTATGGGGATGAGAATGGAAAGGATCACACTTTGTCTTAAAAAGCAAGTACTTCACAGCAGCAGGATAGTGTTCTACTCCACGCCCACCCCTCAGTGGAGTTTGTTCTAGACCTTATGTTTCTGAGGGAGCAGAAAGTGTAGGAGGGATTCAAAAAAAAAAAAAAAAAAACACCTACCAGCTTTAGGATGGGTGCCTCTGGTTGCAAAATACAAGTTGACCATGAACTGTGGTTTTGCAATCCAGTTCCATTGTACTCTTCATCTGTAGAAATTCCTTTTCTTCCTGCGTGTGCATTCATTATTATACCTGGTTCTCAGTTACATGTTATGTTCTCCTCTTTTTCTGCATCTTCATAGGTAATTTGATGGCATGTTGGGAGACACTGTGTCAGAGACTCTTGTCCAGAAGCTGTTTAGAATAATGGAGTCCTATTTAGTTTTGTCCATTATTGGACTGAATTCTATTACAGAGAAGTGATGTGATTTCATCAATACCCAGGCAACAGTGACTCATCTACTAATAAAGGAATTGAATATTTATAATAAGTGAGACACAGTGATGTGCTCTGTAGCCTGCTTGATATGGACTCTGGTCTTAAGAAGTTTATTGGCTAGAATAGATCACTATCCAACAAAGAAACTGAGAAGTGTCCAAAGAGTACATATCAAGTCTTCAATTGCTTCCTCTTGCATAGCTCATAAATTTTTCTTTTTTTTTTTTGCCTGAATCAACATTTATTTTCTCACAGTTCTGGAGGTGGGAAGTCCAAGAAGACTAAGGTGCCGGCAAAACTAGTTTCTCCTGAAGCCTCCTCCTTGGCTTGCGGACGGCTGCCTTCTCACTGTGTCCTCACGTGGCTTTTCCTCTGTGTATGTGCATCCCTGGTGTCTCATAAATTCTTAATCCTTTATTCAGTGTGTGTTTAACATTTTCTACTTTAATTATTTGGTTCAAATAATTTTTGTAGACAAATATTTAAAATGAGAGGTTCTACAAAATTTCTATCAGTTCATAAATTTGTATATATTTCAGTGAATGCAGTCGCCTGACACTTTTGATTTTTCCTCCTACTTGTCTATTTATTACTATATAGACAAATAGCAAATTTTACCTATAAAATGACCTTGAGGTGATCAATCCACATACCTATATATCTACATATTGTGGCAATTCCAAGTGTAAATGAGATATCATGACTCCAAAATTCTATACTGTATTTTGAAACATATACTCTTATTCATATTTTGACCTAAGTGTTAATTTTAAAGATTTATCCTTTTTGTCATTCAATCTGATTTAAATTAGAAAACTCTGGAGTCTGTATTAAATACAAATTGGACTTATTTATTGTAGCTTCGTATCTCTTAGTCTCTTTTTTCTTTCTTCCTAGCTCTTTAATCCACTGTGTTTCATTCAACATGATTTCCTCAAATCTATCTTCCAACTTAATAATTCACTTTCTTCAGTTAGGTTTAATCTACTGCGTAACCAGTTTGTTAAATTTTTAAAATTCAGTTTCAGTGAATATCAATTCTAAAATTTATTTTTGTTTCTTTAAAAGATCTGCCCATTTTTTTTCATTATGTCTTTTTCCTTTTGGTTTTTCTTACTGTCTTTGTTGAGTTATATATTTTAGATATGTTCATTTAAAGTTTCTTTCACATTCATCTATTACCTCTGTTTCTAGGGGTATAAGTTAGAATATGCCACTTTCTCCTATTCTCAGCTGTTTTGTTTTCTCAAGTGCTTTATGATATTTCTACTCAGAGCTTCCCTTTTGCGGAATGTATTTTTCTTGGGAATCCTACTTGCCCTGGGATGTGGGGGCATCCCTGTGATTTCAAGTGTGTCTCTCCACGGGTACAGGTTCTGAACTGATTTTTATGTGAATCGGACTCCACTTTTCTTCACCAGGTTATTGCCCATCACTTCCTCTTCATTTCTGAGAACTTGATATTTGCCTTTCTTACTTTTGAGAATGGCCATGGATTTTCATAATCTTTCATCCAACTTTTATAGCTTTTTATGATCATATTGATCAGAAGTCTTTTTATAGGATTGTTTTCTCAATTCGCCTAATATCTTATCCTAGATACAGAGAAAGAACTATCTTAAGATACAACCTTTTTCCATTGTAAGACCAAATCTAAAGTGCTCCCACTTAAAAAAAAATCGATGAAATAAAATACTCTTTGTATTTCTCATGGAAGTCTTTTATTTAAACAACTGTAATTAGCTAATTTATATTACATAATTTTGTGTGTGTGTATGTGTGTGTGCACATAATCACACAGAGACAAATACTAAATCTATTTTGAAGGTAGTAAAATTTGGGCTTGGAAAAATCACAAGGAAAAGACATAAAGATTTTGTGCCAACCCTAATTCTCATATATGTATATATAATGTGTGTGTGTACATATGTATGTGTGTTTATATAGATATCTTGTTTCTATTGGAGTTAAGATTTCAATTTTCATTCAGTAAAATTTAACCAGAAAATTAAGGATGATGGGGTGACTCTAAGGAGACCTCTATCTTCTCATTATTTATATCTGGTAATACTGAGTCTCTTGAGAAGCATTAGCCCATCAATTGAAAAACATCTTTTAAATGCTTTCCATGTGCAGTAAGTTGTATAAAATTTTACTAAACATAATTATTTTTTAAAAATCAACAAAGTATAACACTGTATTGAAGAGATTTAGTTTCTTATAAATCATCCTTCACAGAACATATCACTTTAGATTTATTAATTTCTATTTTTGAAGAATTTCTTGCATAATGAAGTATTTGTGTATGCACAAAGTAGATTGCTCTTTTATGAACATTATTCTTTTTTCTTTATAGTTTTTAAAAGGCAATACAGGAAGTGCTAGTGTACTAGACTGGTAATATTAAAACCAGAAGTCAAAAAATAGAAAAGTTAAGAATTTTATAATTCTATCTGGGAATCCAGTTTTTTCTGCCTGTGTTCGTTATAATTTTAACACTTCCTTATTGTAACTTATTACATTTAATAAACTAACAGTTGGGACTAGCTTCAAATCTCAAGCAGCAATTTAGCAGACGATTCATTTCATGAAGAAGAAATGAAGAATCTCATGATTGTTTCTGTGTCAGTGGAAAAAGCATTGGTTAGTTGCAAAATTACCAGTAATATTTTCTCCGGTCAACAATGTTAGAATTTAGGTCAGTTTGCAGAAATAATGATGTCTAAACCCAATGAATACATCCTCTACAGAATATGCTAATATTGTACAAAACTTTTTTGGTAAGAAATTTTGCATGTTATTAATATAAAATATCACTATTTGGCTTCATAAATAATAACCTTGGTTTTTCTCATCATTTTCTGTCTTGTACTTTATACATCAGAAACCTTTGCTCTTGTGGATTCCCAAACATGTCATCTTGTTTCTTGCCTCTTAACCTTTACTCATGGTTTAGTTACCCTGCTCTGGGAAACCAGCACATCCTATTATTAGTCTCAAAGTTGAGCAAGATAGAAATCTGTTTCCATGTCTCCCCTTGTGATGGCAGATTTTGAAATGACAGAGGCAGAGCATTATTTAACTTTGACTTACCATAGCCCCTGATATATCATGAATAAATATTTTAAAGCTGGTGTTTCAAATAATTCACTAAAATACTATATTTTTATATTTTACACATTTTGTTTGTTTAATGCAGTAGCAATTAGAATTTTCATCTACTCATCTCCTCAAGAGCCAAGAGTTAGGACAGTTATTTGAGACAGATTTTTAATTTTATTTTCAAGCCCCAAAGATCTTTTCATAGCTGTTTATTTTTATATTTCCTTTCAGATTGTAGTTTGTAGTTCCTTTGGGACCTATTTTGGATCAGGTCTCTGAACATTACTTATTGCTGAAAATAGAATTAGTTTATTTAAACTCCAGTATTCTGATCATCTTGAAATTGTATTCTTATATATGTGATGTTTTTAACTCTGTGTCACCTAGTTGATGTCCATGCAGTTTAGTAAGAAGCATCCATTTATTGAATAGACATTACATGAATGCCTACTATGTGGCAGGCACTGTTCTAGACTCTGGAAATATAGCAATGAATAAAGCAGACAAATTATCTGTCCTCATGGAACTTGTATTATAGTAGTAAGAAAATAAACAATCAAACAAGTAAATACAGAAACTGCTAAGTAGTAATATCACGAGGAAAAATAAAGCTGGGCGATAGAGATAATCATGGGGGGATAGGATACAGTTTTATGGGGTACTCAGAGGAGACTCCTTTAATAAAGTGAGGTTTAGGCAGAGGCCATTTGGTAATATTGTCTAAATTCTTTTCTAGGATGAGAGTCCTAACTTGATGCCTTTCCCCTTTTAAAATGTAACAATATCAAAAAAGAAGGAAATGTCAAAGAAAAAATACAATGAAAACAACCAAATAAATTGTGTGCTTTGAAGACCTATTAATTACAAAAAATTGGTGTCAAAGTTATAATCCAACACTAATGAATTAACAAATTACATTTTAAGTTCTTATTCTACTTAAAGGCTACTTAAGGGATCATAAATGACTGTGATTTGTATATTTGAAAATAAGTATTTTATGAGCATAAACAAATACATATTTCCTTTGTGAAAAGTATTTTTCACATTTAAATAGGAGGAAGCCTAAATAACCAAGCACATCTAAACTTTATGTCCCCTTTCACCTTTCTTTTAAAAATAAAATCATTACTAGTAAGCACATTTGAAAAACAAGCAAGAAATGATGAGATACATATGAGCAGACACATCTGGCTACAGAAATGTCGTATCCCTATTATCTTTATGTGGGTCACACAAAACACGAGCTTCCAATTCAGGTAATGACTGGACTACAGGAAAAATTTGTTTTTATGCTTTTGGAGACACAATCTGATGGATTCATGACATAATATACTTTTTTTTTTTAGTGTGAATTTGTGTTTTTTTTTAACATCTTTATTGGAGTATAATTACTTTACAATGATGTGTTAGTTTCTCCTTTATAACAAAGTGAATCAGCTGTACATACACATATATTCCCATATCTCCTCCCTCTTGCATCTCCCTCCCACCCTCCCTATCCCACCCCTCTAGGTGGACACAAAGCATGGAGCTTATCTCCCTGTGCTATGTGGTTCCTTCCCACTAGCTATCTATTTTACATTTGGTAGTGTATATATGTCCATGCCACTCTCTCACTTCCAGCTTACCCTTCCCCCACCCCGTGTTCTCAAGTCCATTTCTACATCTGCATCTTTATACCTGTCCAGCCCTAGGTTCTTCAGAACCACTTTTTTTTTTTTTTTTTTTTTAGATTCCATATATATGTGTTAGCATACAGTAATTGTTTTTCTCTTTCTGATTTACTTCTCTGTATTGCAGTCTCTGGGACTGACTACCTCACTAAAAATAACTCAATTTCATTTCTTTTTATGGCTAATATTCCATTGTATATATGTGCCACATCTTCCTTATCCAGTCATCTGTCGATGGACACTAAAGTTGCTTCCATACCTTGGCTATAGTAAATAGAGCTGCAATGAACATTGTGGTACCTGAGTCTTTTTGAATTATGGTTTTCTCAGGGTATATTCCCAGTAGTGGGAATGCTGGGTTGTATGGTAGTTCTAGTTTTTTAAGGAACCTGCATAATGTTCTCCATAGTGGCTGTATCAATTTACATTCCCACCAACAGTGCAAGAGGGTTCGCTTTTCTCCACACCCTCTCCAGCATTTATTGTTTGTAGATTTTTCGGTAATGGCCAGTCTGACTGGTGTGAGGTGATATCTCATTGTAGTTTTGATTTGCATTTCTCTAATGAGTAGTGAGGTTGAGCATCCTTTCATGTGTTTGTTGGCAATCTGTATATATTCTTTAGAGAAATATCTATTTAGGTCTTCTGCCCATTTTTGGATTGGGTTATTTGGTTTTTTTTTTATATTGAAGTGCATAGGCTGCTTGTAAATTTTGGAGATTACTCCTTTGTTAGTTGCTTCATTTGCAAATATTTTCTCCCATTCTGAGGGTTGTCTTTTTGTCTTGTTTATGGTTTCCTTTGGTGTGCAAAAGTTTTAAGTTTCATTAGGTCTCACTTGTTTATTTTTGTTTTTACTTCCATTTCTCTAGGAGGTAGGTCAAAAAGGATCTTGCTGTGATGTATGTCATAGAGTGTTCTGCCTATGTTTTCCTCTAAGAGTTCAATAGTGTCTGGTCTTACATTTAAGTCTTTAATCCATTTTATGTTTATTTTTGTGTATGGTGTTAGGGAGTGTTCTAATACCATTCTTTTACATGTAGCTGTCCAGTTTTCCCAGCACCACTTATTGAAGAGGCTGTCTTTTCTCCACTGTATTTTTTGGCCTTCTTTATGAAAGATAAGGTGACCATGTGTGCGTGAGTTTATCTCTGGGCTTTCCATCCTGTTCCATTGATCTATATTTTAGTTTTTGTGTCTGTACCATGCTGTCTTGATTACTGTAGCTTTGTAGTATAGTCTGAAGCCAGGGACCCTGATTCCTCCAGCTCGGTTTTTCTTTCTCAAGATTGCTTTGGCTATTTGGGTTCTTTTGTGTTCCCATACAAATTGTGAATTTTTTTGTTCTAGTTCTGTGAAATATGCCATTGGTAGTTTCATAGGGATTGCGTTGAATCTTTAGATTGCTTTGGGTAGTATAGTCATTTTCACAATGTTGATTCTTCCAGTCCAAGTACATGGTATATCTCTCCATCTGTTTGTATAATATTTAATTTCTTTCATCAGTGTCTTATAGTTTTCTGCATACAGGTCTTTTGTCTCCTTAGGTAGGTTTATTCCTAGGTATTTTATTCTTTTTGTTGCAGTGGTAAATGGGAGTGTTTCCTTGATTTCTCTTTCAGTTTTTCCATCATTACTGTATAGGAATGCAAGAGATTTCTGTGCATTAATTTTGTATCCTGCTACATTACCAAATTCATTGATTAACTCTAGTAGTTTTCTGGTAGCATTTTATGATTTTCTATGTATAGTGTCATGTCATCTGCAAACAGTGACAGTTTAACTTCTTCTTTTCTGGGTTGGATTCCTTTAATTTCTTTTTGTCTCTGATTGCTGTGGCTAAAACTTCCAAAACTATGTTGAATAATAGTGGTGCGAGTTGGAAACCTGTCTTATTCCTAATCTTAGTGGAAATGGTTTCAGTTTTTCACCATTAAGAACGATGTTGGCTATGGGTTTGTCATTTATGGACTTTATTATGTTGAGGTAGTTCCCTCTATGCCTACTTCCTGGAAAGTTTTTATCATGAATGAGTGTTGAGTTTTGTCAAAAGCTTTTTCTGCATCTATTGAGATTATTGTAAGATTTTTCTCCTTCAGTTTTTTAATATGGTGTATCACATTCATTGATTTGTGTATATTGAAGAATCCTTGCATTCCTGGGATAAACCCCACTTGATCATGGTCTATGATCCTTTTAATGTGCTGTTGGATTCTGTTTGCTAGTATTTTGTTGAGGATTTTTGCATCTATGTTCATCAATGATATTGGCCTATAGTTTTCTTTTTTTGTGACATCTTTGTCTGGTTTTGTTATGAAGATGATGGTGGCCTTGTATAATGAGTTTGGGAGTGTTATTCCCTCTGCTATATTTTAGAAGAGTTTGAGAAGGATAGGTGCTAGCTCTTTTCTAAATATTTGATAGAATTCACCTGAGAAGCCATCTGGTCCTGGGCTTTTGTTCGCTGGAAGAATTTTAATCACAATTTTGATTTCAGTGCTTGTGATTGGTCTGTTTATATTTTCTATTTCTTCCTGGTTCAGTCTCGGAAGGTTGTGCTTTTCTAAGAATGTGTCCATTTCTTCCAGGTTGTCTATGTTATTGGCATATAGTTGCTTGTACTAATCTCTCATGATCCTTTGTATTTCCCCATGTCTGTTGTTACTTCTTTTTCATTTCTAATTCTATTGATCTGAGTCTTCTCCTTTTTTTTCTTCATGAGTCTGGCTAATGGTTTATCAATTTTGTTTATCTTCTCAAAGAACCAGCATTTAGTTTTATTGACCTTTGCTATTGTTTCCTTCATTTCTTTTTCATTTATTCCTGATCTGATCTTTATGATTTCTTTCCTTCTGCTAACTTTGGGGTTTTTTTGTTCTTCTTTCTCTAATTGCTTTAGGTGTAAGCTTAGGTTGTTTATTTGAGATGTTTCTTGTTTCTTCAAGTAGGATTGTATTGCTATAAGCTTCCCTCTTAGAACTGCTTTTGTTGCATCCCATTGGTTTTGGGTCATTGTGTTTTCATTGTCATTTGTTTCTAGGTATTTTTTTATTTTCTCTTTGATTTCTTCAGTGATCTCTTGGTTATTTAGTAGCGTATTGTTTAGCCTCCATGTGTTTGTATTTTTTACAGATTTTTTCCTGTAATTGATATCTACTCTCATAGCATTGTTGTCGGAAAAGATACTTGATAAGATTTCAATTTTCTTAAATTTACCAAGGCTTGATTTGTGACCCAAGATATGACCTATCCTGGAGAATGTTCCATGAGCACTTGAGAAGAAACTGTATTCAGTCATTTTTGAATGGAATGTCGTATAAATATCAATTAAGTCCATCTTGTTTAAAGTATCATTTAAAGCTTGTGTTTACTTATTTATTTTCATTTTGGATGATCTGTCCATTGGTGAAAGTGGGGTGTTAAAGTCCCCTGCTATTAGTATGTTACTGTCAATTTCCCCTTTTATGGCTCTTAGCATTTGCCTTATGTATTGAGGTACTCCTATGTTCAGTGCATAAATATTTACAATTGTTATATCTTCTTCCTAGATTGATCCCTTGTTCATTATGTAGTGTCCTTCTTTGTCTCTTGTAATAGTCTTTATTTTAAAGTCTATTTTGTCAGATATGAGAATTGCTACTCCAGCTTTCTTTTGATTTCCATTTACATGGAATATCTTTTTCCATCCCCTCACTTTCAGTCTGTATGTGTCCCTAGGTCTGAAGTGGCTCTCTTGTAGACAGCATATATACAGTTCTTGTTTTTGTATCCATTCAGCCTGTCTATGTCTTTGACTGGAGCATTTAATGCATTTACATTTAAGGTAGTTATTGATGTGTGTGTTCCTATTACCATTTTCTGAATTGTTTTGGGTTTGTCATTGTAGGTGTTTTCCTTCTCTGGTGTTTCCTGCCTGGAGAAGTTCCCTTAGTGTTTGTTGTAGAGCTGGTTTGGTGGTGCTGAATTATCTTAGCTTTTCCTTGTCTGTAAAGGTTTTAATTTCTCTGTTGAATCTGAATGAGATCCTTACTGGCTAGAGTAATCTTGGTTGTAGTTTTGCCCTTTCATCACTTTAAATATGTCCTGCCACTCACTTACGGCTTGCAGAATTTCTGCTGAAAGATCAGCTGTTAACCTTATGGGAATTCCTGTGTATGCTATTTGTTGCTTTTCCCTAGCTGATTTTAATATTTTTGTTTGTGTTTAAATTTTGATAGTTTCATTAATATATGTCTTGGCATGTTTCTTGTTGCACTTATCCTGTTTGGGACTCTCTGTGCTTACTGCACTTGATTGACTATTTTCTTTCCCATATTAGGGAAGTTTTCAACTATAATCTCCTCAAATATTTTCTCAGTGTCTTTTTTTTTTCTCTTCTTCCTTTGGCACCTCTATAATTTGAATGTTGGTGTGTTTAATGTTTTCCCAGAGGTCTCTGAGACTATCCTCAATTTTTTTCATTTTTTTTTTCTTTTTTCTGCTCTGTGGTAGTTATTTCCAGTATTTTATCTTCCAGGTCACTTATGTGTCCTTCTGCCTCAGTTATTCTGCTATTGATTCCTCCTAGAGAATTTTAAATTTCGTTTATTGTGTTGTTCATCATTGTTTGTTTGCTCTTTAGTTCTTCTAGGTCCTTGTTAAACATTTCTTGTATTTTCTCCATTCTATTTTCAAGATACTGGATCTTCTCTACTCTCATTACTCTGAATTCCTTTTCAGGTTGACTGCCTATTTCCTGTTCATTTGTTTGGTCTGGTGGGTTTTTACCTTGTTCCTTCATCTGCTGTGTGTTTTTCTGTCTTCTCATTTTGCTTAACTTACTGTGTTTGGGGTCTCCTTTGGGCAGCCTGCAGGTTCATAGCTCCTATTGTTTTTGTTGTCTGCCTCCAGTGTCTAAGTTTGGTTCAGTGGGCTGTGTAGGCTTCCTGGTGGAGGTGACTGGTGCCTGTGTTTTGGTGGATGAGCCTGGATCTTCTCTTTCTGGTTGCCAGGACCACATCCGGTGGTGTTCTTTGGAGTGTCTGTGACCTTATTATGAATTTAGTCAGTCTCTCTGCTAATGGGTGGGGTAGTATTCCTGTCTTGCTTGTTGTTTGGCATACAGTGTCCAGTACTGTAGCTTTCTGGTCATTGAGTGAAGCTGTCTCTTACCGGTGAGACGAAGATCGCTGGGAGAGCTTTCACCGTTTATTTTGTGGAGCCGGTGGGTCTCTGGGCACCAATGTCCTGAACTTGGCTCTCCCACCTCAGAGGCTCAAGCCTGACACCCCGCTGGAGCACCAAGACCCTGTCAGCCACATGGCTCAGAAGAAAAGGGGGAGAAAAGAAGGAAAAATGTAAAATAAAATAGTTATTAACATAAAAAGTTAAAAATAATTATTAAAAATAAAAAGTAATAAAAGAAGAAAGAAAGAGAGAAGAGCAACAAAATCTAAAAAAAAATCCACCAATGATAACAAGACCTAAAAACTGTAAAAAAAAAAAAAAAAGGGACAGACAGAACCCTAGGACAAATGGTAAAAGCAAAGCTATACAGACAAAATCACACAAGGAAGCATACACATACACACTCACAAAAAGAGAAAAAGGCAAAATATATATATATTAAAAAAAGGAAGAGAGCAAACAAATCAATAAACAAATCTACCAATTGTAATAAGCTCTAAATACTAAACTAAGATAGACATAAAACCAGAAACAAATCAGATGCAGAAAGCAAGCCCCAAGTCTGCAGTTGCTTCCAAAGTCCACCACCTCGATTTTGGGATGATTCATTGTCTATTCAGGTATTCCACAGATGCAGGGTCCCTCAGGTTGATCGTGGATATTTAATCTGCTGTTCCTGAGGCTGCTGGGAGAGATTTCCCTTTTTCTTCTTTGTTCGCACAGCTCCTGGGGTTCAGGCTTGGATTTGGCCCTGCCTCTGCATGTAGGTCGCCTGAGGGCTTTTTTTTCCTGCCCAGAGAGGACGGGGTTAAAGGAGCAGCTGATTTTGGGGCTCTGGGTCACTCAGGCCGGGGGAGGGAGGGGTACGGAATGCTGGGCGAACCTGCGGCAGCAGAGGCTGATGTGATGATGCAACAGCCTGAGATGCCCCGTGTGTTCTCCCGGGGAAGTTGTCCCTGGGTCATGGGACCCTGGCAGTGACGTGCTGCACAGGCTCTTGGGGGGGAGGTGTGGATAGTGACGTGTTTTTGAACACAGGCTTCTATGTGGCTGCAGCAGCAGCCTTAGCATCTCATGCCCATCTCTGGTGTCCGCACTGATAGCCACAGCTTGCGCCTGTCTCTGGAGCTTGTTTAGGTGGTGCTCTGAATCCCCTCTCCTCACGCACTCCGAAATAATGGTCTCTTGCCTCTTAGGCAGTTCCAGGCTTTTTTCTGGACTCCCTCCCAGCTAGCTGTGGTGCACTAGCCCCCTTCAGGCTGTGTTCATGCAGCCAACACCAGTCCTCTGCCTGGGATCTGACCTCCAAAGCCTGAGCCTCAGCTGCCAGTCCCCGCCCACCCTGGTGGGTGAGCAGACAAGCCTCTCGGGCTGGTGAGTGCTGGTCAGCACCGATCCTCTCTGTGCGGGAATCTCTCTACTTTGCCCCTGCACCCCTGTTGCTGCGCTCTCCTCTGTGGCTCTGAAGCTTCCCCCCCTGCCACCCCCCACCCCGTCTGCCAGTGAAGGGGCTTCCTAGTGTGTGGAAACTTTCTCTCCTTCACAGCTCTCTCCCAGAGGTGCAGATCTCGTCCTTATTCTTTTGTCTCTGTTTTTCTTTTTTTCTTTTGCCCTACCCAGGTACGTGGGGAGTTTCTTGCCTTTTGGGAGGTCTGAGGTCTTCTGCCAGCATTCAGTAGGTATTCTGTAGGAATTGTTCCACATGTAGACATATTTTTGATGTATTAGTGGGGAAGGAGGTGATCTCCACGTCTTAATCCTCCACCATCTTGAAGGTCCCCCCCTATACTTTTTTTTAACATAAGCATATCAAGGTATCTACTCTGACAGTTACACAATATAGTGTATCTCAGTAATTAATAGATGAATAAAAGGAGATTTAATTGGGTATTAAACACATGCTCTCTTTATTTGTTTATTCTGAGCATTCTTTCATCCATCACACACTTTGGAAGTTTGTGATTTATTAGGCACAGTGGTAGTCGTTGGCGATAGAGTCCTTTGTACAATGTGTACAATTAGTCACAAGTGGAATGAAGTTAAAAGTAACAAAATAGTGCAAAATTACCTGTATTTTTGAAACCATAAATCTAAATGCCTGCCCCACTGTAAGCCATAAAATTAGTAGAGAAAATGTGCTTGAGAAATCATTGGATTACAAAACCACATTTTCAAAAATCTAAATTTTATGTAATTAATGATTACACAGATTTTGTAATTTATTTTGCTTCATAAAATTATTTTATCAGCACAAAAATGTTCATCTGTCTCAATCTAAATCTGAGATTTTTATAACAGATGGAATATAAACATATTAAATCTATTTTTAATTGAAAGAGTAGTGGAATTTATAAAGGATATTTAAATGTATAACTTCAGACTACACTTTAAAGAAAACAGGATCAAGTCCAGATTTTGACTAATAGAAAGCCACCTTTGTCACTTCAGCCATATTTTGGACCTTAGATTCTCTTGCTCTTCTTTTTAATTCTTATTTATTCAAATAGGACTTTAATACAAAATCAGTATAGTATGGAACACTACAAAAGCGGGGTGTGTGTATCATTTCCGTGACAAGAGTAAATGAAAGGAAGAACATAATGTGCTTTTGGAAACCCTAATGGTTCATAGCCTGTTGGTTAACATTGGTGAATCACTTCTTCTTCTCCCACTGCCTTGCCCCCAGTCCATATAGCAACACCAATGCATTGTCTGGTTTGACTGGATTACTTTTGATGGAGTTAAGCTAAAAACAAAGTTCAAAGAGAGGATGCCAAATTTGAGTGCCTGGATGATCAGGGATTAAAATTTCAAACCTCTGCAGGTCCATGGGTAGATGGTTGATCTCGGTCAGGCAGCCAGACTAGAAATCAGGTGGAGTCGCTGGTGGGTTTAAATCTTTTTATTTCATCATAATTCTCATTTCTTGTGACCCTGGCCTGTCCCTTCCCATTCACCCACCTGGCTCCAGCTATACTGGCTCCTTGATTTTCCAAGAACATAAGCCAGAGCCAGCCCTGGCCTTCACCAGGAATTCTTTCTCCCTAACTCTTGGTTAAGTTCCCACCTTCAGGTATATGGTCTGTCTGGCACATCAAAGCAGCTGTCCTTTGTCATTCTTTTTAAAATGGCACCCCTCCCTGTCCCCCATGCTTCAGGTAAAGCAGGGGACTAAGAAAGACCTTTTGTCTGTGGATCTCTATACCATCCACATTTTTTAAGACAGGAAAGATTAAAGGATGGTAATCTAGATGAAAGTGTGAGAGTTGTGTTGGGGTTAGGGCAACATAGAGGTCCTATATTAAAACAACTTTAACTTATGAAGCATATAGTTATTTGGACAGCTTTGGTGGAGGGGGCAACTGTGGAGATGAAGTTGGGGAGAGAGAATCAAAACACCTAAAGCATCCTCTGTAGCTGCCCCTGACACCTTCTCACTGCCCTTGCTTCTGACATACTCATTCTCATCTCTACTTATTCACTAACTTACTCATTTATTCCAAAAACATTCATCAAGCACCTTTGTTACTGTCACTAGTTCCAATTATTCTTTCTGCCTTATTTTTAAACTGCTTTATTTTGTCTTATTCTGCTGACTATTAAAACTTACCTGTTCTGTGTTAATCTCATTAGAGGACTGCTTATTGTCCTTCTAAAGTAAATATCATTCATTGCTTGAAGCTAAAAGAGTGTGACTTTGATGCATAGGCAGGTTGGGTTTAGAGAATTAGAGAGAAGTAGGGAAACAGGGTCTTTCAACTGCCCTCTTTAGAGCTGGCACATACACTACTACTTATTCCATCTAAGATAGGCCTTCATGATTAAAAGTTAATGGAGTTTATTTATACTTTGCTTTTTACTGTTTTATTATATTTCATTCAATAAGTACTTATTGAGTGTCTGCAATTTACCAGGCACTGATTGGGTGCTGGGCATACAGCATCTAAGTCGTTGCCCATTGAATATGATGAAATGGTATTTTAAAAAAATAGACATTTTAGTTGTCTGATATTTTAACTCAGAATACCATATGATGATATTCTTGGGCATTAGAAAAACTGAAAATTTTATTTTTTTTCTTTGATTAAACTTTCTGCATTATTAAAAGATGGGTTTTAGAGAAAAATAAAGCTATTTAAGAAAAGAAAATTTTTAGTCAATCATTTTAATAACTAATTGTAAAATCTAAATATGTCATATCAGTATTCTGGCCTATATGGGCTGGTTGCTTCTAAATTTCATTATTGATAGTTGAATGAAACTGAACAAAATTTTTGCTGTATTTGGTTTAAAATTATTTTAAATGTCAGCATGTGTTACTAGCATTTACAAATTCTAAAAAACTTTCACCACATCTATTACATTCTTTAGTTCCTTCTGGGATTTGCTGCTTAAAGGAAAGTGAGAACAATGTAGCTCATATTATTCTAATAAATTAACATCTGTGAAGGGCAAGCTTCTGCATAAATTTTTCTCATCATAGGAGGAAGTACATAGAATGATGCATCATGTGCTGTGGTTTTAGTGTTTAAATATTGTTTTCTCTTAGGAACTGCACCTCTAGCTTCTGCACATAAAAACTATTATTAAGGGGTTTTTTTAATTTTTATTTTTTTTGCTCAGATAAATATAGGTGATTCCAAATAAACTATTTGTTTGGCAATAGTCTTTTCTACACATGAAAATCAGTGATTTGTAATTCTAATAGCTTTTCAAGTAATTACTTATTTTTTTTAAATAATTTTGTATGATTTCAGAAATGAAGATTTAATCAACATTTGATTATAATCCAATTCCTCTTACTAGAGCTTTCTCAATTTATTCAGGCATGGGTTCAGGATTTTAAATATTTCCCCCATGGACTACTGGTAATGTGTTGAATTTCTTGTGATTCTCAAAAAAATGTGTTCTACAGCCTCGCTCTCACTAGTTTCAAGATTAATTAGCTTTCTTTGTTGCCTAACCAGAGCCAGTTTGCCAGCCCTCTGGGGTCTTGGAAATTGCTCCTACTTCAGTACTTGGGTAATGTGACTTCCAGTAGCACCAGGACTTCTGGCATGGTTGGATTGATGTTCTTTCTTTAACTGCATCATTCTTGAGAAGATAACATCAACACTTATTCTCACTTTTGATATCTGGAGTTCTTCTAGTCCCCTTGGTATTTTCAAATTTGTTTGTGAAGTTTTTTTGTGGAATTGGAGCACGCTTTTTTTTTTTTTTTTTTTGTGGTACGCGGGCCTCTCACTGTTATGGCCTCTCCCGTTGTGGAGCACAGGCTCCAGACGCGCAGGCTCAGTGGCCATGGCTCATGGGCCCAGCCGCTCCGCGGCATGTGGGATCTTCCCAGACCGGGTCACGAACCCGTGTCCCCTGCATCGGCAGGTGGACTCTCAACCGCTGCGCCACCAGGGAAGCCCTGGAGCACGCTTTTTGTCTTCTTTTAAAAAGTATGATATTCTTCTTTTAAAAAATACATTAAAATTATTTTTAAAATATTAGGAAATAATGAACTTTTCCCCTTAAAACAGTTTTATTTGTACTAATGACTTTTTTATAAGTATAGTATTGATACAATCTTATTGCTGTTCTTTTAAAAAGTGGCAAAATATACACAACATAAAATTTTCCACCTTAACTAATTTTAAGTGTATAGTTCAGTAGTGTGTAGCTGAGGCACATTTTTACCTCTTCCCTCTAAGGGTTTTTTGGTTGGGCTTGAGAATTAAATTGACGTAAGACAGATTAACAGGAGAGAAGTAAAACAAATTTATATAAGTTTTATGTGATATGGCAGCCCTCATAAGGAATAAAGACCTAAGGAAATGGTGGGGCCTCATGCTTTTATAGTAGGTTGAACAAAGAGAGGAAAGTGTGGAAAAGTAATTAAACTATGTGAGAAGGCTAAAGGAGGATATGAATTATTTTAACAAGGTCTGTTTGAATAGAATTCTCTCATTCTCAACTTCTTGTCCTTGATGATAAGAATCTAACTTACCTGTACTAGGAGGACCTCTTCCATGTGGGAATTTCATCACCTGCCTTTAAGAAAAAGAAGGAAATTCAGAGCGTTTTTCCTGCATTTGCTATTTTTCAAGTACCTTTAGCTCAAAATAATCCTTATGCCAAAGGGGCATATTTTGGGATGGCATATTCTGCCACCCTTCAGGTGTTAAGTACATCCACATTGTTGCACGACTGATCTCCAGAATCCTTTCGTCTTGCAAAACTAACACTCTATGCCCATAAGACTGCTTTCCATTCCTTCAGCTCCCCCAGCCCCTGGCAACCATCATTCTAATTTCTGTTTCAATGGGGAAAAAATGGCTTTTAGAAGAGATTTAATAAATATGTTAAGTACATAGTTAGATTTATTTTGTCATTTATATAGGTGTAAGGGAAGAAAAATACCTTCCTCCTACCCGCTTAGGTTTAGTAACTGAGGAGTGCGAATTAAACTGATAGAAGACAGATTAACAGAAGAAAAGATTTATTTTATATGCACACAGGGGAGCCTCACAGAAGGAAGTGAAAACCTCAAAGAGACTGTCAGATAATGAACGCATGCATAAAAGGTTATAAAACCTTTAAAGATGATATAAGTTGTTTTAGGCCAGTTGAATTATGTAGCTGCCGTTTTCCAAATATTCTGTTTAATATCTCTTAGGCCTATGCACATACGTGTATTTGTGTATGTTTGTATTCAATTTATACTTCTACCAACAATGATCTTGTTTCTCATATCCTTACACTTGGAATTGTTCGATTTTTAAGATTTTTTTTTTTTTTTCGGTACGTGGCCCTCTCCCTGTTGTGGCCTCTCCCGCTGCGGAGCACAGGCTCCGGACACGCAGGCTCAGCAGCCATGGCTCACGGGCCCAGTCGCTCTGCGTCATGTGGGATCTTCCCGGACCGGGGCATGAACCCGTGTCCCATGCATCGGCAGGCGGACTCTCAACCACTGCACCACCAACGAAGCCCAAGAAAATTTTAATAATTGAGAAAAGTACCTAACTAGGCCTCGAGATTTTTGGCCCTACTACCAACATTTGCCAAAAAGCCTTAAAGCAACTGTACCACATCAGACTGGAAGTTCTATATCTATACAGGTCTTTTTACTAAATATGATTTGTGTGTTACTTTGTGACAGCTTGAAACCCAGAAGCAGTGATTTCATATTAAGGAGTATGATGAAGGCTTATCATATCCTAATGCTAATCCAAAATTGAATTCAAATGTAATACTTAGTAATACATTTTGAATGAAAAGGGGTCTGCTTGGTTTACATAACAGATTAAATCTTCTTTATTTTGGTACATTAATTTAAAATAAGCATAAAGAATAACTTAAATGTATATGCTTATTTATATTGTTTTCTATATTTCTTGGTATGATTCAGCTTTGTTTCAAGGACTTTCCCTGATGTTTATTTGGTTTCTTTTTCCATTTTCCCATTTCCTTCCATTGTTTGAGGTTTGGAATAAATTATCCAAGCTAAACTATATCATTTTTCATTATCCAAGCATATTTTTCTGATGATGAATATACTTTAGAAATGGCTTATTTGATAAAACAATATTTCATCAGTCAGTCCTATCTGAATCAATGTGCAAAATATACATGAAATATTAAAAAAAGAATCTTTACATTAAATGCTCTTCACCATTTGTCATCCTTTCATTACTGTTTATAAAGCAAATCCCATTTCTAAACTTAAGATACAATATAATCTGATCTTTGCCTACTCTTTTTATTGCTATCTGTAACTTAGTAATACACAACTAAGCACTGTCTTGAATCATTAGACCAGACTAAGACTAAGAAATCATCCTTTGATATATACCTTTAACACATAAGAAGATAAACAAATCAAAAAACAGTAAAATGAACGCCAGGTTAAAATATTTGCAAATAATTTATTAACCATAAATGTATTTTACAATATTTATTTAATTATATATCTTAAAATATGTGTTTGATCGTCCATCTTGACAATCAAGAAAATCAAGGATTTAAGAAATTCTGCACTAAGCCAAGAAAATCTGGGTGTTTTCTGCTTTGTAGTGTTATGTGTTACACTTTTCAGTCTCTGCTGCCATCAAAGTTAGATTGTCAAGTTCAGACGCTTGTCATCGAGGAAAAGAAAGCGTGGGTCTTGCAATCTTACACTGGACAAATTTCAACAAAAATAGCAATTCACTGCTACTTTTCAACTCTTTTAAATTCTTCCATTACAGATTTTAATAAAAAGTCTCCCACTATTTGTATTCTTTAGTAAAATTCCTCTTTCCAATATGAAAAAAAGATAATTCGAAATAACCTATATATTTTCTTCCCCTCTTCTTTTTTTTCATCAGTTGTACCTCCCACATCCTGTTCTATTTTATTTTGCTTTATTGTTATGAAATACTTTGCTCTCCTAAATCTTGAATTCTGACATATTGTCTTAAGGTTACAATCCTTCATTTCTGTTGTTCATCTTAAAAGAGTTATTTCTTCTATTTTGTCCAGGTTTATAGTTATTTTTAGTGTGAAGGTTAGTTCTGTACCAATGACTCCATCAGGGCTAGAAGAAGAAGTCCCTCATGGTATTACTATTATTTTTTGTATACAGTTTTAATTCTTTCTTGTGCAAGCAGTTTCTTCTATTAATCCAACCTGAGAGTCTTTGCCTGTTATTGTGGAGTCATAAAGCTGATATGCTCTCCAATCAAATAATCCCATTTCCTGGTCACTATAGGAAATGAAATAATGAAGGTAAACTATATGGGAAGATGTTCATTTTTATAATGAACACTTGAAAGCAATCTAAATATCCACAAGTGGATAATAGTTAAATCATAATACATTCACTTGATGAGATATTATATTTCAATTTTTTGAACTAGCAATGTAATGAAAATATTTATTACACAGTGCTAAATTAAAAAACAAAAAACTCTGAATATAAAATGGTATATTCTAGAATTAAAACTATGGAAAACATATTCACATATCAAAACAGTGAGCAAGAATACCCCAGTTTGCAAAATCCACTGTTTCAGTATAAGGAGAAAGTATCATCTTTTTTTTGGGGGGGGGGGTTGGGCAGGAAGGAGGAATTTCCATACTTTTAGGCAAAGTTCATTACTTATACAATTAAAAATAATTTTTACTATAAAGATAAAATATATGATAAATTTTTCAAATAGACATTAGATGTATATATTGTCCTAAATCCTGCTATGATCAACATGCACTTAACTTTTCTGTTATCTTAAGAAAATGTCACTTACTGTCACCTTTAACTTTTCTGACATCAGATCCCTGCAAACTCATGCCAGTACTCTTTCTCAGAGGCTTAGAACTTTAACCTATATGCTCCTCTTAGCTTCCTTCAAATTATTTTCTTGAATTCCATGTTTACAGTTTAATAGAAAGGTGTTAATTTACCTCCAGCTGCTAAAATTAATTGCCAGTTTGCTTCTTTCAATCTTTGCATTTTAATTTACATGTTATCACACACTACCTAATGTTTCATATCCTGATTTTTACTAAATATCATGTTATGATTATTTCCCAGTATCAATAATGATATAGTCTCTGTGTCCTCAAGACATCAGATGCCAAGACTAGGATAAACATGCAAGAAATGTATGAGACTAGCACTCTGTGAGAGAAAGGAGGGAGCTGAGGAGGGGAGGGGGGGATGACAGTTGAAAGCCCTCAGACTGCACTGCAGCTCTAAGGAGAGCTGGGCAAGGTGGTCAGGGGTCCTTGAGCCACAGTCACCTCTTTGAGAGTCCTGCAGCTCCAGGAATGGGCCTGTCTAGTGTCCCTGCCACCCTTAGTCATTGGCTGGAAACAGCCTGTGGTAAACTTGGCCTCTGCTGGAATGCAATGATAGGTTGCAGAGTACAGCAGCTGGGTCCAGCAATCAATCACATTCCCTACTATCTGAGATCTGAGAGGCACATTCTCATGCCCTCAGCACTTTGCAGAAATAACTTCTAATGCTGCATAATATTCCATCTTAAAGCTATATCATATTAAATGTATTTCTTTTGAGTAAGCCAGAAATCAAGAAATCTTCCCTGATAGCTCTTTCTCCTTAGCTCCATAGCCAATTCATCACCAAGCCATGCTGATTTTATCTCTTAAATACCTCTTAACTCTGACCTTTTATCTTCATCTTCAGTACAAAGACTCTAATAACTCCATCTCCATCTTTTACCTTAGCATGACCTATGTCCACGCTGTCCCCCTCCAACCACTATTCCACCATGCTGCCAGGTAACCTTGGACAAAAAGAACCTTATCCAGCCATACCCAACTGTACCCCTTTCAAGTCCACCGATTCTCTCAGGAGGGTGCAAAGTGAACTCAGTATTTTCTGTAGTGCGTCAGTTCATACCACATTCCCCATTACTCTCTGTGCCCCCTCCACTGACCACCTTTCAGTTTACACATGAGCCGTGGTTCCTCCCAGCACAGACTTCATACATGCTCTTCCTACTCCTGGAATGTTCTTTATCTCCCTCTTTGTCAATAAATTATGCACAGCTCAGACCACAGCTCAAGAGTCACTTATTCACAGATCCCTTCCTTGACATTTCTGATGATGCCAAAGCCCTTGGTGATGAGCTCTCGGAGCACCATGTCCCTCATCTTTATAGCATTTATTATAGCTTCAGCTTCCCATTTTTTTTCATAATTACTGATTGCTATACTTTATAATACTCTGAATATCCCACTGTATACTATGAGGGCAGGGTCCCCTGTTTATTTTTGCTCACCAACAATTTCTAGCACTTAGGACAACCCTTAGAACAAAGTAAATATTTGTTGTTGAATGAAAAATTGGGCTCAGTGTAAAGGTGTAAGCTAAGACATGGGACAGTTATAGTTTAAGAATGGATGTGGTCCCCAATCTAAGAACAGAAGACAATAAAAACCACCCAGATATAGTACCAACATCCTGCTTTCAGGTAGGCATGTTAAAGCACCTTTGGAGGCATAAAGGGGCCCACATCAGCTTGCATGTGAAGAATCACAAGTACTTCTGAACCACTTGAGTTAGGAAGATAATTTGGAAAGGGGCTAATGATGAGGGTAGATATAAAGAGAAACCCGACCATGAAGTATTTTTTTTGGAAGTATTAATTTGTAATGTTGTGTTAGTTTCAACTGTACAGCAAAGTGATTCAGATATATATATATATATAGAGAGAGATATATATATATATACACACACACACACACACACACACATATATATATACACACACATACACACACACACATATATGTCATTTTTCAGATTCTTTTCCTTTATAGGTTATTACAAGATACTGAATATAGTACCCTGTGCTATAGAGTAGGTCCTTGTTGTTTATTTTATATATAGCAGTGTGTATCTGTTTATACCAAACTCCTAATTTATCCCTTCCTCACCCCCTTTCCCCTTTGGTAACCATAATTTTGTTTTCTATGTCTGTGAGTCTGTGTTTTGTAAATAAGTTCATTTGTATCATATTTTAGATTCGACATATAAGTGATACCATACATTTGTCTTTCTCTGTCTGACTTACTTCACTTAGTGTGACAATCTCTATGTCTATCTCTGTTGCTATAAATGGCATTATTCCATTCTTTTTTATGGCTGAGTAATATTCCATTGTGTGTGTGTATATGCATATATATATATATACCACATCTCTATCCATTCATCTGTCAATGGACATTTAGGTTGCTTCCACGTCTTGGCTATTATAAATAGTGCTGCTATGAACATTGGGGTGCATGTATCTTTTTGAGTTAGAGTTTTCTCTGTACGAAACATTTTATGTACAAATTGAATAATTTGGACTCTACGTGGAAAGCTATTGAGAAGCACTAAAAGGTTTTAAGGAGAGAGAGACCTGAGCAGTTTTGCCTTCTGGAAAGATCGTTTCATCAGGGATGGGTAGGAGAAGTTGGAGGGCCCTGCTGGGGCCATGAAGCCCCATTTAGGTAGTTCTCAGTAACGCAGGTGGGAAGGAGGAGAGCTTGAACTAGAATGGCGGCAGTAGTGGGACTAGGAAGCAAACGGAGGGTACAGATGAAAGGCTATTAAAGAGTTAGCCTCTGCAGTATGCAGTCAGTTATTGCACGAAGCGGGCAAGCTGTTGGTAGGTCAAGGCGGGTGAGATCAGGGAACAGGCCTTTGGATTTGGGAAGCAGTCAGATCTCACTATGAGCAACGAATTAACTTCTGCCTTCCCCCAAATAGCACTAGCAGGGAAGCACAATTACTTCTTTACCTTTTATAGACATGTGTTCTGTAGCTTTGGGAAGGGCCTAGAATCAGGAAAGGGAAAGAGAACATCCTGTGGCCAGTTGGTCAAGAGAGCTAAGCCTGGAATCAGTGATATCATGAGGAGCACAGCAGGGCACAGACACACATTGAAAACATCACAAAATGCCTAGTATTCTCCTTCTGGATGAAGAACGTGCTTCTCGAAATCTACCAAAATACATTTATAATCAGTACTTTGCCCTGTAAAAGGATATCAAGAAAAGCATTGGAAAAATACTTAGAATATCCTTTGACTTTCAAATCAAGGTAACCACCTTTATTCCTACAAAGGCTTCCTTAAGCCAATTTTTATGAATAAGGGGAAATTTTGAAAGCTCCTTATCTCCATTCTTTGTGACTTTATTTAAGATTCATGGACGGTAGCTATGTTGCCTTAGTGTAATTTAAGGCTTAATCTGTGTCCAATGAATTGGATAATAATCACTTACTGAATATGTACTATGTGCCAGGCAACATACTAGGTGCTAGAAATACAGATAGTGAACACAGAATGGTCTTTGCTTCTAAAGTTGAGTGACTTGGGGAAGAGAACCCACATGTGATGTGCAAAAAAAAAAAAAAAAGAGGAAAGAAAAGAATAAGAATACACGTTTTAACAGAAATATAAAAATCCAAATGCTATGAAAACATAGAGTAAAGAGCAACTTTGGGGAAATCAAGTTGATGCCAAATAGGAACTAGAAGTTTGCCAAGTTTGCAGAGAGAAAAACAAGAGAAAGGTTTGGAGGAAGGAATACAGGCAAAAGAGACAGTGTTTATAGATGTACCAAAATATCTAAGAAATCGACATTATTGGAGAACAAGTAAACTTAATGCCTTGGCAATGGGAAAAGAGTGAAGGGGTTGAAAAAGGACCCATTTAGAAAATTGTTAAGCCTTAATTTAATACACACACACACACACACACAGAGGAATGGGATATCACACGGATATATACATGTACAATAAGGTAGGAGGACAAGGGAGAGAGAAAACAGCAGAAGAGAGTAAGTCATCTTGAAGTTCCATTCAAAGTTCCACAGTTGTAGTCAGTCCCCAGTTCTATCCATGTCTCTGATTATCAAACTGTCCTTATTCTTCTTGACTTGCTCTATGAATTCATAGATTGTGCATTGTCATCTTTCTAAAATTGTGGAGATTATGGAAAGCTGCACTTTAGTATCTGCAATGATTAAAATGACAGAAGTTTAGAACTATAACTTATAAATGTTAGGTTATTAAAATATCTAAATTATTAAGGTAGATTTAAGATACATCAAAGGGAAAAGGCATACTTTCTGTTTACTATATAAAAGTAAATAATAGCTGATAAATATTCTTAGTAAGAAAAAAGAAAGAGACATATAAAACTATACTACCAGGTACAAAATCTTGGGTAAATTACTTAACCTCTTTGTGAGTTCAGTTTCCTTATCCATATCTACATGTCTACCTCATAGAGTTGTCATTTGTTATAGGGATTAAGTGAGATGACACATGTTGAACTTACAACACTGTTTGATCCATGGTCTGTGGCAGGTATAAATATTAACTATTGTTTTTATTGTCATTAGTATCATTATATGTTTAAATATACTAACCTATTCTATGGCCAAAAGTCAAAGCAAATATATTATTAATATACTTCTATAAATTTTACCTCCCATATATTTTTCCTTTAACTATAGTTATTTATTTTGTATCTGCATTTAAGTATTTAGTTCTCACTAATTTGTGAACTCTTGGAGTTAGGGGATCATTTCTTCTCTGGTTTAAAAGAACTGGCATGATTTTTATCTTATTCTTTTTTACTTTCTTGACCTTATATAGCACCTTGCACACAATAAGCATTTAATAATTGTGGAATTGAATTACGTAAAATCTCACATTTTCTTATCTGTGAAAACCCATGGGTGGCTGGCTAATAGTCTATTAAGTTGGTAACAGAAATTTCTAGCAGCATAGTTCCACAAAAGAATTACATCTATAATGTTTGTTTAACCAGTAGAATTGAAAGGTGTTTTGACTTTGCTCCAGGCATTAGAGGTTTATGTGACCCCCCAGATAAATGCCATCAACACAAAATGAGACATTGTGGCAACGGAATTAAAAAGCGAGCATTACAGATCCTACATTAAACTTTGTTTTTCTTTTTTCTTTTTTTTCCTTTGGTTTGAGACTGACTTTGTTTTTCACCAAAGAGAAATTAAAGCAAATGTTCTTTGTGTATGTAGTTTTATAGCATATTTGTTTTGGTAGATAATGTCACCGACATTAATTGCTATGTACACATGAGAGCATGACTAAAAAGCCACTGTACAGCTAGTAGTGTTTAAAGTCTTTTAGTTTTGACTAGGACCATCTGAGGCTAGTATGAAATGTATTTGATTTTGACTTTACCTTAACAAGTCTGGTAATATGTTTGAAAGGCCCCACTCCACAGCTGGTTTTTAGCATGACAACCTTTTCGGTCTACTACTGTGACTTGCTGTGAAATTCTGCATTGGTTGTCCCTTTGGAGGTGGTGTGGTATCCAAAAATCCTGTCCTCCTTATTATATAATCATATTCTGGCACATTTCCTGGAGAGGCAGTTGAGTCACTGCAGTGTCATCACTCTGTGTCCAGGTTCTGGGTTCTGGAGGAGGGCTTAGCTGGTGTTGACCACCTGAATCCTAGGAGCAAATGATTCCTGATTCAGTCTTTTGAGTGCTGACCATGGTTGATTCATTCATTTCCAACCCTGCTGTTTATTAGCTGTTTTACCTTGGGCAAGTTATTGAAACTTCCTTGGTTTCTGATTACTCGTTTGTAAATTGGAGATAATTATGTCACAACCCAGTAAGGTTGTTGTGAGGATTAGATGAAACAATGCATGTAAAACACTCAGCACCCTACCTGACCCACAATAAACGCATTAAATGATGATCGTGTTATAATTATTCGTTATTTATAACACTGAAGAAATTATTAGGAATATTGGCCTCTAGGTCCTTCAGCTCTTCAGCTTAGACAAATTCCTAATATGATATAGCCTCTTCTTTTTTTTTTCAAAGATATGTAAGTATGGTAAATTTGTTTTTAATCATATATTACTCTGAAGAAGAAATTATTACAGATATCTGTCTCAGATCATTATTATTCTAACTAAAAAAAAATTGCAAAGGAAGAAAAACAGGGTGAGAGACTTAACTTACCAAATATTAAAATGGATTTAAAAAGTAAAATAATCCCAAAATATGGTACAGGAATCAGTAAAGAGATCAGCAAAGCAATAACCAAGAAAAAGCCCTCATATCAACATGAATGTAATGAATATGGTGTATGTGAAGGGAGTTTGGAAGAGAGTACACAATTGTTCTGGAAGCTAGTACAAGCAGGCTTCACTATACCACCACGGTGACTCATTACAGCAAATCTTGTAGTGTTTTCTTCCGCTTGAGTTGCCTGGGAAGTGCTTCGCACAATTCCTTGTATGCAGTAGACATTTGGTAGGAGATAGATGGTGTAACTGGTCTTCCTAGGGCACCAATAGCAGACATTGCCAGTCAACCCTGGTCCCTTCTCTCATGGAGTTTGCATTCTCCCTCAGATCCTCTTTCAACAGTGCTCTGGGCCACCTCTATCAAATAGAAACCTTATGCGTGCTTGATCTGGAGGGTCTCCTAGCCTTGTTCAGTTCTAAAGCTGTGATTTTAGTAGAACAAAGTGCCAGATTGCATTGTCATCTAGTACTTTAATAGCAATACATTCAACTGGCTGTGTGATTTTAGCAAAGTCATTCCAACATGACGATGAAGGATGAGATTATCATCCTTCATCTTATCATTCTGATGAGATTATCAGAGTATTATCAGGTGTCACACTGCAGCCCCTGAGCATGCTGTGGTAGCGTAATAACAAGTAATGTAAAGAGGCATTTTGTTAAGTACGTATCATGTTACCAAAAAAAAAAATGTTTACACAAAAATGGCAAAGGCTTTGAAGAACTAATAGATCTTTTGCATGCACCACATCACGCTTTTAAATATCTTTTTCAATTTGTTTAAGTGGTTAGCTGATTTAGTTTCATAAGTCAAATGGTTATTCTTTTTAAGTGATTTGAATCATCTTTTAAATTTTCCTACAAAACACATAGCATTTTAAGTGATGATTCTTTATAGCTGATGTTTAGACAGTGTTTAACTAGAAGGATCGAGCTTTCTGTTAAAGACTTCGTACTACTCTGGAAGCTGTTCTTCCTCTGAATTGTATTTTTCTCATTTTTGGCTGACAAGGCATTTGGAGTGATTCCAGCTTGTTTACCTACATCTTCCCTGAAGAGGTTAGGTGGTTAGACAATAAAAAGAGGAAAAGTGCTGTTGCCAGTAGGTGGCTCACTATGAATATGCTTGGGAGAGGATCAGGAATGTCACCCCTCCTCCATTTAGCCTTTGTTTTCAGTCCCTGCTTCTTTGAGCCTTTTTCTATAAAGTCTGAGTCATTTACAAGGGGGAAGAAAGGGGGGGACAGGGTTTAAAAAAAGAAAGAAAGAAAGGGAAAGCAGCAGCCTTTGAGATCTAGAATAGCCAAGGCCCCATCTTACTCTGAGTGCTCAGAAAGTCTAGCCTAGTCCGAGTTCCCTTCCACACACAACTGCTTGTTTTTTTTTGTTCCTTGTGTCCTTGGCAAAGACTGAAAGAACTCAGCCTGTAATACTTGGGCCTCCTGTGTCACTTAAGAAATAATAAGCCATTGTCTTCATTAAGCCACCCTTGTTTTATAAAATAAAATCCAGATCCTGGAGAAGGGGACATTTGGAAGGAGGGAGAATTAGAGTAGGGATGGTTACAAAATTCCCTAGAGAAACTGCTTTGTTTCTCCCATTTTATGGCTTCTTATTGAGAGGATTCATATTCAAATGGGTTGAGGCTGTGAATAGTTGCTTGCACATTCTCATGCACCCAGGAAGGCTATGATTATGGCTAATTACAATGAAGAATGAAGTCCTAACAAGGGTGCTCAATCAGATAGCTGTTCGAGCATGAAGTAACTAAGGCCAGCCAATGGAGGTGTGATTTTGGTAATTACAAACAATGTGGCTATTTGAAAAATGCTTAGTAACTCTGTTCAAGACAAAATAAGGTCTAATTAATCACTTTAGGATCTGAATTCTCCAGATGATCCGTTTGCTCTGTTTTTTTTTTTTAGGGTCCCTTTTATAAACTAGATTTCTAAGGTATCAAATATGTTCTTGCTGCCCGCACTTCCATTTCTTGGAGGAATGCAACTGTGCCACCTGTTAGGAAGCTTCTTTTCTGCCAATCATATCGAAACCTGTTTTTTTTTTGTTTGTCTGTTTTGTTTGTCTGTTTGTCTGTTTGTTTGTGTACGCGGGCCTCTCACTGTTGTGGCCTCTCCCGCTGCGGAGCACAGGCTCCGGACGCGCAGGCTCAGCGGCCATGGCTCACAGGCCCAGCCGCTCCACGGCATGTGGGATCTTCTCGGATCGGGGCACGAACCCGCGTCCCCTGCATCGGCAGGCGGACTTTCAACCACAGCGCCACCAGGGAAGCCCCGCAACCTGTTTTTAATGCAACTTAACAGAACGGTTTTGAAAATAAACGTGCACATATTCTTGTTGTTATCCAGCAAGACAATTGCATTATGAAAAGTTACTGTAAAATATTAACTATTAATTAAGCATTTTGGTATCATCACAATACTGATTTATGTTAACTTTTGAGAATTCCGTGTGTTACCCTTGAGTAACATCTAACTACATTCGGCCTTAAATAACTGCAGGCCTCCATAAAGCAACTATGATGTATGAACTGTGTTCCCCCACTCATCATTTTTTTCAAACAATTCTTGAACTGAAAATGGTTTGAGCATGACTTTTTTTCTGTTTGCCATTTTGCACCTTTGCTTACTCATCTGAAAATAGGTTAATAAAATGGGCAGAGTTACCACAGAAACTTGCAGGGATAAAAATCATCCAGTAACGCTTTTGAATGCATTAATCTCCAATTTCATTTAAATGCCCAGTAGAATGAACTCTGCCCAACCAGTTGAGGAGTTTTCTTATTTTTGCGCTATTTGTTTTCAATATAGGAACCAAAAGGAGCTACCTTTTCTTAATTGAATTAACATGGCCAAAAATTAAATTAGGTACAGATTTTAACCTAAGCATCAATGGATAGTCATCTTACAACCTTGGCTGCTCTTCTTTCTAAATAAGAAGGGAGAAGAAGGAAGGAGAGAAGGAAGACAAAAAGGGGAAACAAATTTTACATAGATATCTTCTTATTTTAACTAATTTACTTCATATGTCATTTATAAAGAGAAGCAAATACTAAAGTTATTAGTTTCCTTATGAGGATAAGTGAAAAAAAATTCTTGTAGCAAAGGAAGAAATAATTCCACACATACATCTTTTTTTTTTTTTTTTGCTATTTTTTTAACATCTTTATTGGAGTATAATCGCTTTACAATAGTGTGTTAGTTTCTGCTGTATAACAAAGTGAATCAGCTATATGTATAGATATATCCCCATATCCCCTCCCTCTTGCATTTCCCTCCCCCCCTCCCTATCCCACCCCTCTTGGTGGACCCAAAGGTCTGAGCTGATCTTCCTGTGCTATGTGCTGCTTCCCACTAGCTATGTATTTTACATTTGGTAGTGTATATATAAGTGCATGCCACTCTCTCACTTCTTCCCAGCTTACCCTTCCTCCTCCGTGTCCTCAAGTCCATTCTCTACATCTGCGTCTTTATTCCTGTCCTCCCCTAGGTTCTTCAGAACCTTTTTTTTTCAAGATTCCATATATATATATATATATATATATATATATATATATATATATATATATATATATATGTATATGTATATATATATATATATATGTTAGCATACTGTATTTGCTTTTCTCTTTCTGACTTACTTCACTCTGGATGACAAACTCTAAATCCATCCACCTCACTACAAATAACTCAATTTCGTTTCTTTTCATGGCTGAGTAATATTCCATTGTATATATGTGCCACATCTTCTTTATCCATTCATCTGTCGATGGACACTTAGGTTGCTTCCATATCCTGGCTATTGTAAATAGTGCTGCAATGAACATTGTGATACATGACTGTTTTTGAATAATGGCTTTTTCAGGGTATATGCCCAGTAGTGGGACTGCAGGGTTGTATGGTAGTTCTACTTTTAGTTTTTTAAGGAACCTCCATACTGTTCTCCATAGTGGCTGTATCACTTTATATTCTCACCAACAGTGCAAGAGGGTTCCCTTTTCTCCACACCCTCTCCAGGATTTATTGTTCGTAGATTTTTTGATGATGGCATTCTGACCAGTGTGAGGGGCTACCTCATTGTAGTTTTGATTTTCATTTCTCTACTGATTAGTGAGGTTGAGCATCCTTTCATGTGTTTGTTGGCAATCTGTAGGTCTTCTTTGGAGAAATGTCTATTTAGGTCTCCTGCCCATTTTTGGATTCAGTTGTTTGTTTTTCTGATATTGAGCTGCATGAGCTGCTTGTAAATTTTGGAGATTAATCCTTTGTCTGTTGCTTCATTTGAAAATATTTTTTCCCATTCTGAGGGTTGTCTTTTTGTCTTGTTTATGGTTTGCTTTGCTGTGCAAAAGCTTTTAAGTCTCATTAGGTCCCATTTGTTTATTTTTGTTTTTACTTCCATTTCTCTAGGAGGTGGGTCAAAAGGATCTTGCTGTGATTTATGTCACAGAGTGTTCTGCCTATGTTTTCCTCTAAGAGTTGTATAATGTCTGGCCTTATATTTAGATCTTTAATCCATTTTGAGTTTATTTTTCTGTATGCTTTTAGGGAGTGTTCTAATTTCATTCTTTTACATGTAACTGTCCAGTTTTCCCAGCACCACTTATTGAAGAGGCTGTCTTTTCTCCATTGTATATTCTTGCCTCCTTTATCAAAGATAAGGTGACCATGTGTGTGTGAGTTTCTCTCTGTGCTTTCTATCCTGTACCATTGATCTATATTTCTGTCTTTGTGCCATTACCATACTGTCTTGAATACTGTAGCTTTGTGGTATAGTCTGAAACCAGGGAGCCTGATTCCTCCAGCTCCATTTTTCTTTCTCAAGATTGCTTTGGCTATTCGGGGTCTTTTGTGTTTCCATGCAAATTGTGAAATTTTTTGTTCTAGTTCTCTGAAAAATCCCATTGGTACTTTGATAGGGATTGCATTGAATCTGTAGATTGCTTTGGGAAGTATAGTCACTTTCACAATGTTGATTCTTCCAATCCAAGAACATGGTATACACTCCATCTGTTTGTATCATCTTTAATTTCTTTCATGAGTGTCTTATAATTTTCTGCATACAGGTCTTTTGTCTCCTTAGGTAGGTTTATTCCTAGGTATTTTATTCTTTTGTTGCAGTGGTAAATGGGAGTGTTTCCTTAATTTCTCTTTCAGATTTTTCATCATTAGTATATAGGAATGCCAGAGATTTCTGTGCATTAATTTTGTATCCTGCCACTTTACCAAGTTCATTGATTAGCTCTAGTAGTTTTCTGGTAGAGTCTTTAGGATTCTCTATCTATAGTATCATGTCATCTGCAAACAGTGACAGCTTTACTTCTTCTTTTCTGATTTGGACTCCTTTTATTTCTTTTTCGTATCAGATTGCTGTGGCTGAAACTTTCAAAACTATATTGTATAATAGTGGTGAGAGTGGGCAACCATGTCTTATTCCTGATCTTAGTGGAAATGGTTTCAGGTTTTCACCATTGGTAATGATATTAACTGTGGGTTTGTCCTATATGACCTTTATTATGTTGAGGTAAGTTCCCTCTATGCCTACTTTCTGGAGGGTTTTTATCAAAAATGGGTGTTGAATTTTGTTGAAAGCTTTTTCTGCATCTATTGAGATTATCATATGATTTTTCTTCTTCAGTTTGTTAATATGGTGTATCACATTGATTGATTTGCATATACTGAAGATCCTTGCATTCCTGGGATAAACCTCACTTGATCATGGTCTATGATCCTTTTAATGTGCTATTGGATTCTGTTTGCTAGTATTTTGTTGAGGATTTTTGCATCTATGTTCATCAGTGATATTGGCCTATAGTTTTCTTTTTTTGTGACTTCTTGTCTGGTTTTGGTATGAAGGTGATGGTGGCCTCGTACAATGAGTTTGGGAGTGTTCCTCCCTCTGCTATATTTTGGAAGAGTTTGAGAAGTATAGGTGTTAGCTCTTCTCTAAATGTTTGATAGATTTCAGCTGTAAAGCGCTCTGGTCCTGGGCTTTTGTTTGTTGGGAGATTTTTAATCACAGTTTCGATTTCAGTGCTTTTGATTGGTCTCTTTATATTTTCTATTTCTTCCTGGTACAGTCTTGGGAGGCTGTGCTTTTCTAAGAATGTGTCCATTTCTTCCAGGTTGTCTATTTTATTGGCATATAGTTGCTTGTAGTAACCTCTCATGATCCTTTGTATTTCTGCAGTGTCAGTTGTTACTTCTCCTTTTTAATTTCTAATTCTATTGATCTGAGTCTTCTCCCTTTTTTTCTTGTTGAGTCTGGCTAATGGTCTATCGATTTTGCTTATCCTCTCAAAGAACCAGCTTTTAGTTTTATTGATCTTTGCTATCATTCCCTTCATTTCTGATCTGATCTTTATGATTTCTTTCCTTCTGCTAACTTTGGGGGTTTTTTGTTCTTTCTCTAATTGCTTTAGGTGTAAGGTTAGGTTGTTTATTTGACATGTTTCTTGTTTCTTGAGGTAGGATTGTATTGCTATAAACTTCCCTCTTAGAACTGCTTTTGTTGCATTCCATAGGTTCTGGATCATTGTGCTTTCATTGTCATTTGTTTCTCGGCATTTTTGTATTTCCTCTTTGATTTCTTCAGTGATCTCTTGGTTATTTAGTAATGTATTGTTTAGCCTCCATGTGTTTGTATTTTTTACAGATTTTTTTCCTGTAATTGATATCTACTCTCATAGTGTTGTGGTCAGAAAAGACACTTGATAAGATTTTCTTAAATTTACCAAGGCTTGATTTGTGACCCAAGATATGACCTATCCTGGAGAATATTCCATGAGCACTTGAGAAGAAAGTGTATTCTGTGGTTTTTGGATGGAATAGCCTATAAATACCAATTAGGTCCATCTGGTCTAATGTGTCATTTAAAGCTTGTGTTTACTTATTTATTTTCATTTTGGATGATCTGTCCATTGGTGAAAGTGGGATGTTAAAGTCCCCTGCTATGAATGTGTTACTGTCGATTTCCCCTTTTATGGCTGTTAGCATTTGCCTTATGTATTGAGGTGCTCCTATGTTGGGTGCATAAATATTTACAATTGTTATATCTTCTTCTTGGATTGATCCCTTGATCATTATGTAGTGTTCTTCTTTGTCTCTTGTAATAGTCTTTATTTTAAAGTCTATTTTGTCTGATATGAGAATTGCTACTCCAGCTTTCTTTTGATTTCCATTTGCATGGAATATCTTTTTCCATCCCCTCACTTTCAGTCTGTATGTGTCCCTAGGTCTGAAGTGGGTCCCTTGTAGACAGCATATATACGGGTCTTGTTTTTGTATCCATTCAGCCAGTCTATGTCTTTGATTGGAGCATTTAATGCATTTACATTTAAGGTAGTTATCTATATGTGTTTTCCTATTACCATTTTCTGAATTGCTTTGGGTTTGTCATTTTAGGTGTTTTCCTTCTCTTGTGTTTCTTGCCTAGAGAAGTTCCTTTAGCATTTGTTGTAAAGTTGGTTTGGTGGTGCTGAATTATCTTAGCTTTTGCTTGTCGGTAAAGGTTTTAATTTCTCCGTCGAATCTGAATGAGATCCTTGCTGGGTAGAGTAATCTTGGTTGTAGTTTTGCCCTTTCATCACTTTAAATATGTCCTGCCACTCCCTTCTGGCTTGCAGAATTTCTGCTGAAAGATCACCTGTTAACCTTATGGGAATTCCCATGTATGTTATTTGTTGCTTTTTCCTTGCTGATTTTAATATTTTTTGTTTGTGTTTAAATTTTGATAGTTTCATTAATATGTGTCTTGTCATGTTTCTCATTGGATTTATCCTGTTTGGAACTCTCTGTGCTTCCTGGACTTGATTGACTATTTCCTTTCCCATATTAGGGAAGTTTTCAACTATAATCTCCTCAAATATTTTCTCAGTGTCTCTTTTTTTTTTCTCTTCTTCTTCTGGGACCCCTATAATTTGAAAGATGGTGTGTTTAATATTGTCCCAGAGGTCTCTGAGACTGTCCTCAATTCTTTTCATTCTTTTTTCTTTATTCTGCTCTACGGTAGTTATTGCCACTATTTTATCTTCCAGGTCACTTATATGTCCTTCTGCCTCAGTTATTCTGCTATTTATTCCTTCTAGAGAACTTTTAATCTCATTTATTTTGTTGTTCATCATTGTTTGTTTGCTCTTTAGTTATCCTAGGTCCTTGTTAAACGTTTCTTGTATTTTCTCCATTCTATTTCCAAGATTTTGGATCAGCTTTACTATCATTACTCTGAATTCTTTTTCTGGTAGACTGCCTATTTCCTCTGCATTTGTTTGTTCTGGTGGGTTTTCATCTTGCTCCTTCATCTGCTGTGTATTTCTCTGTCTTCTCATTTTGCTTAACTTACTCTGTTTCGGGTTTCCTTTTCGCAGGCTGCAGGTTTGTAGTTCCTGTTGATTTTGGTGTCTGCCCCCAGTGAGTAAGACTTGTTCAGTGGGTTGTGTAGGCTTCTGGTGGAGGGGACTGGTGCCTTGTTCTGATGGATGAGGCTGGATCTGTCCTGTGGTGGGTTTGGGGGTTTCTGTGACCTTATTATGATTTTATGCAGCCTCTCTGCTAATGGGTGGGGTTGTGTTCCTGTCTTGCTAGTTGTTTGTCATAGGGTGTCTGGCACTGTAACTTGCTGGTCGTTGAGTGGAGCTGGGTCTTTGCGTTGAGATGGAGATCTCTGAGAGAGTATTTGCCGTTTGATATTACATGGGGCTGGGAGGTCTCTGGTGGACCTATGTCCTGAACTTGGCTCTCCCTCCTCAGAAGCTCAGGCCTGACACCTGTCTGGAGCACCAAGACCCTGTCAGCCACACAGAATGTGTCATGTGAAGTAATGGTCCCCCAAAGACACGGACATACAAATCCCTGGAACCTCCTGGCTGGTGTGCAGTGATGGGGACCCGGATCTTCTGGAGGGACAGGGCAGTGGCCTGAGGTGCACAGGTCGACCTGGTGTCCTCGGGGTAGAGCAGGGCCATCTGTGCCACCCACGCTACCTAGCATGGCAGGGACTCAGCCTGGGCTTGACAGGCGTCTGCACCCCAGATTCACGTCTGAGACCCCACCCACACATATATCTTTAAATCTGTGTATTTCATTTACCTAAAAACTGGTTATTTATCATTAGAAACCTTCTTCTAGTTTTCACCAAACGAATTTTACTTATAATGAAGACAGATAAAATAACATACAATGCAGGAGGAAATGACTTTTAGAGCCTGGTCTTAGTTCTTTAAAAAATATACATGCTATACAAACTCACTAACTTGATTTTGCTTAATAGCAATACAAATGTGACTCCCATTTACCATTTTAAATTATCATTGTTTCATATTAGCTAATGATTTGTGTCTTTGACCTGTAGTGTGTGTGAGTTAAAATAATTGTGGCTATTATTATATCTACCAAAAATATAGCTTTCCTAGGTTTTGCCAGTATAAAGCATTTATTTTTATATACTGGGATTTAATATTTAACGGTTTATCTCAAATTCGTAATTCACTGGTCAATATACTGTTGCCAATTTTTACATTTTAATCAAGAAATATAAATTTGAAATGACTCCATGCATGTCGTAGAAGAGAAAGCCAGATTATGTTCTCTAAAGCAAGTCATGGAGAGTCTAAGTGGGTTACTATTCTACCCTGGTTCTGGTGCTGTCTTTGAAGAATTTACATTTCAAGTATAAGAAAACGTGGTTAAAAATCTGATGAATCAAAGTAGTTGCTTGTGAGAATGAGTAAAGTCCATTTTTTCCCTGATTAAAATTGAATGTGTTACTTCCCTTCCTGCTCACCAAACACATCAATACAGATGCAAATAAGACGGGGCCACTTCCTGTAAATCAGCTGTCAGTATGTATCAGGGAGAAAAACAATGAACAAGGAGAACTGCTTCTTATAGAGGCTGTGCCGTTCTTCTGTTTGCAAGAAGAATATTTATGTTCCTCCTAGCTGGCAGCAGAGAACACAAAAATATAACTTCATACACTTCCAATGCACTTTGTAAATTAAATCAATTCAAAGCATAGAATTTGAGAAGGTTAATAGAATTTCTTGGTAACTGTTTAATAACATTAATGTGCTGTTGGTCTGACGTCTTATTCAACTGCCTACTATATATTCCTAATTCTCACTCATAGGTGAGCCTTAGAAATAATAAAGATTGTTTAAAGGTTGTTAAAGGTTGCCAATTTTCCTAAGAATGTGAATACAGTAAAATGCAATTAATAAAACATTAATGAATCTTTGATTTAGGCTGTATTAGGATAGCAACAATATTGTACATATACATATATAGTGCCTTATATAGTCCCCTAAATGTGTATTTGTTCCTCTAATTTTGAAATTAAAAAAAAAATTTAAGAAAAGTAGGGCAGGTGTTCCTAGCTACCTATGAAAGGGAAACCAACTAAGGCTTTGAGTGAAGTAATTAACCTAAGAGAGCTCACTGAAGAGAAGTGAGGAACGACTAGCCAAAACTCATGTCCCTCTCCCTGATCAGACTGCCTCTTATTATAAACCGCAATTTTCATCACACCATGGATATGCAAAAGTGCTGGCAGAAAGTTCTGGGTAGTTACATATTGGATAGGTCGATTTTAATTAAGCTTTTTAAAGTATGCTAATTACAATTGTTCGTGAAATCACTTTACATTTCTGTTGTAGAAGCCTAAATTTTTGCATTTATATCGGTGTTCATAAATCATGATCTGAGGGGCTGAAATGCCACAGAGGTAGTCTGCATTAGAAAGATGTTTCTGTATCAGTTAGGATCTTTGGTTTTAGGCAACAAAACCGGACTCTGCCTAACTGGGACACACGTTGGTTGGGAAGAGGCTGGGCACTCATGACCTGCAAAGGAGGCCCAAGAGCCAGGTTTGGAGAGTCTCCAGAATGAACTCCATTTCCTCCTTGGACTATGTTGCACAAGGTTTAGAATTATAGGAGAGAGATGGGCAAAGCCTCGGCCATGTCGTTATACCAGGAAATGAGAGGACAACACAGGCTGAAGGAGCTTCCTGGGACCCTGTCTTCATCAGCCAGCTGCCATAACAAAAATACCATAGCCCGGGTAGCCTATAAAAAACAACAATTTTTTTCTCACAATTCTGAAGACTGGAAGTCTGAGATCAGGGTGCCAGCATGGTGAGGATCCTCTTCTGGGTTGCAGGCTGTCTACTTCTTACATCCTCACATGACAGAGAGCAGAGGAGGAGTGAGTTCTCCATGACTCTTAGAGGGCCACTACTTCCATTCATGAGGACTCCACCCTCATGACCTCATCTAATCCTAATTACCCTCCCAAGGGCCCCACCTCTTAGTACCATCACATTGTGGGGTTAGAGTTTCAACATATGAATTTTAGGGGGACACAGACCGTCTGTAACAGGATGAAGATGCTCCTTTCCTCTGGGTATAGAGAGGATACCTCTCCCATGAGGGTCTTATGACCTGCTTTAGGAGAAGGAGAGAGAGCCCTTCCTGTACCTGACATTTCTCAAATCCCTTCAGGTTAAAACTTTCAATATGCCAAGGTTGGCCATATTTTGGAGTAGTGTATCCTGAACTCCATCAACCCAAAGCAGAATTTCTATTTAATGTGCCAGGTGATGATGGCTAAAGGGCCATCTTTTTTTTTTTTTTTTTTTTTTTTGATTTAAAACAACACATGTTTATTAGCTCATAATTTCTATGAGTCGGCTTTTATGGGTTCTCTGGGCACAGCTTAGCTGGGTCTTCTGCTTCAGTGCCTCTTACAAGGCTGTAATCCAGTTGTCAGCTGGGGATGTCATCTCATTTGAAGAGAACTGGGGGGATTTACTTTCTTTTTTTGAATTTTATTATATTTTTTATATAGCAGGTTCTTATTAGTTATCTATTTTATACATATTAGTGTATATATATATGTCAATCCCAATCTCCCAATTCATTCCACCACCACCAGCCCCTGCCCCTCCCCACCCCCACTTTCCCCCCTTGGTGTCCATACATTTGTTCTCTATATCTGTGTCTCTATTTCTGCCTTGCAAACTGGTTCATCCTTACCATTTTTCTAGATTCCACATATATGCGTTAATATACGATATTTGTTTTTCTCTTTCTGACTTCACTCTGTATGACAGTCTCTATATCCATCCATGTCTCTACAAATGACCCAATTTCATTCCTTTTTATGGCTGAGTAATATTCCATTGTATATATGTACCACATCTTCTTTATCCATTCGTCTGTAGGTGGGCATTTAGGTTGCTTCCATGACCTGGCTATTGTAAATAGTGCTGCAATGAACATTGGGGTGCATGTGTCTTTTTGAATTATGGTTTTCTCTGGATATATGCCCAGGAGTGGGATTGCTGGGTCATACAGCAATTCTATTTTTAGTTTTTTAAGGAACCTCCATACTGTTCTCCATAGTGGCTGTATCAATTTACATTCCAACCAACAGTGCAAGAGGGTTCCCTTTTCTCCACACCCTCTCCAGCATCTGTTGTTTGTAGATTTTCTGACTGGTGTGAGGTGGTACCTCATTGTAGTTTTGATTTGCATTTCTCTAATAATTAGTGATGTTGAGCAGCTTTTCATGTGCCTCTTGGCCATCTGTATGTCTTCTTTGGAGAAATGTCTATTTAGGTCTCCTGCCCATTTTTGGATTGGGTTGTTTGTTTTTTAAATATTGAGCTGCATGAGCTGTTTATATATTTTGGAGATTAATCCTTTGTCCGTTGATTCATTTGCAAATATTTTCTCCCATTCTGAGGGCTGTCTTTTCATCTTGTTTATAGTTTCCTTTGCTGTGCAAAAGCTTTTAAGTTTCATTAGGTCCCATTTGTTTATTTTTGTTTTTATTCCCATTACTCTAGGAGGTGGGTCAAAAAGGATCTTGCTGTGAGGGCCATCTTTATAAACTAGAAATATTTACATTTCCAGACTCAAAGAACAAAGATCTAAGAATAGTACAGAAATTGCCCACATCATTGGAAAAGGATGGTTATCTACTTCGAATGTTTTTCAACTGTCATCCATACATTTTTATACACATAAAATGAGGGTGTAAGATCTAGAGCAAGACACAGACAGAACAGGTGCTGGGATGAGCAGAGCCTCTTTCAGGCAGGCCTGTCATGTCTTGAAACCATTTCTCTCCTACCCTTGTACATGCTCTTTCCTCCCCTTTCCCTGCCTGGCTCATGTGAACACTGAGTCTCTACCTATCTCTAAAGCCAACTCTACTGAAGCCTCTATGTCCTTTTGCCTGGCTCAGATTTTTGTTGAAAATTAATTTGAAACCTTCTTCTCTTGCTACTCTCAGCAGGTCAGCAATTAACTGGAAGTTTAGGGCCCCATGTTTGTCCTGTTTATTCCAAGCTGTGTCACACATTAAAAACAGGCTTATACACAATCAGAATGCTCCATGTAATGGAAAACCTGGGCTGAGAATTCTCCCCGAGTCCCCTCATTAGCTACACAGCCCTGGGCAAGGCCCCTTACCAGCCATCCAGCCCTGGACAGGGCACAAGGCCCTCAAGGCCTGAAGGCAGGCTGGGTCCTGCCATCTGTGTACACTCTTGACCACTGTTGTGGCTGGCAGGTAGTACATGCTCAGCTAGTATTTGTTGAGTGAATAATCAGATAAACATATGAATAAGCATTACATCTCTGAGCCTCAGTTTCCTCAATTTGTAAAATCAGGGAGCTGGGTTCCTTCTAGTACAATGATCTATGTGTACCATAATCACTTATGTGGAACTTTGAAGAGAATGCAAGCCTTAGGTCTTCACTGATATATTTAAGAACACCTTATTATCATTTTGAAAAGTGTTTGAGATTATGTGGGCAAATGCATCCATTTTTTCCCTAGAAATTAAAATAAACTCATCTTCGCCACAACCAAACAAGGGAGGATGACCCTGCATAGAAGTGGCTGAGCTACTAGCCAGGTACTTGTGGAGAAACAAGTTAACCCAAGTTTAAACAAGTTTAAACTTGTTGTGCAATGAGAAAAAACTTAACACTTATAGAGTATCTATGCTGTGTCATACCAAGCTATTTTCATATATGTTATTTTATAAAATTCTTAAGAATGCAGTGCAATTTGTATTATTATTTAATAAATAAGAAAATGCAGGCTCAGAGAGATGATGTAATTTGCTCAAGGATATATAGATAGTAAATGTATACAGCTAGGATTTGAATTTAAGTCTGAATAAATTGTTCATTCTTTCATACCAGCCTACTTAATGTTTCATTTCAAAGACTTCTACCTTTTCGCTTTCATTTCCTTTTATGTATTTTTACTCTGCACGATCCTTAACTTGAGGCCTTCTGTGACTTTTTCTCCTCCTCTTGATTCTTCCATTATTTATTTTCTAATTTGTCCTTTGGTGCATCTATTTTCCCTATTGAGCCAAGATGTTTTTCCTCTTCCCCTTTTCTCCTGAGGGTACAGAAGTCCTCTACTTCTTAAATCCCAGTGCCAATTTATTTATTTCTAAATCTCACTTTCAAATAATTATCTTTTAAAGTTTGTCTTCTTTTTCTTTTAAATTGTGTATTGTGTTCCCTTTTGACATTTTTAAGTCCTTTATACATGCTACTTGAATTAAAACATTTATATTTAAAATTTTCTGACTACAGTTACCCATATTTGCTGCTTGATTTCCATAATGAAATCATAGTTTGACATGAAAGATATTATTCTAAAAAGAAATCAGTTTATTAAAGCAGCAAAGTAGAGCTAAAAAGAAGACTCTAAGATAAACAAATACTTATTCATTCAATACCTGTTTGTTGATTACCTACTATGCATCAGGCATGATTCTAGTAGAATCCTGTTGATTCTAGGAGTTTAAGAATAGACAAATAGATAGGTAGAAAGGTATTAAATGAGACAGATAAATTCTTTCTATCTGCCTATCTTCTCATTTGTCTGTCCACCTATCTTTAAGAAAAAGGAGTCAAGAAAAAAAAACACGAATTCTCATTTTTGTTCTAGCTCTTGTTTCAAAGTTTAAATCAACTCTTATCTCTCTATATATTTTAGAAAATTTAATTTTCACTAAAATAAGCTTTCAGTTCCTACAAATGTTGACCTTTAGCTCCAAGAGTACTTTAGTTGGTTGGGAAATCATTTCTGGTAAACTCAGTACTACAGCGGGAGGAGGCTTCTACACCTTTGTTACTCCTACACTTTTATTGAGTACTGACTATATGTGCTCAACATTTGTTGTTAGCAAGTTCCATGTATGATTTTATTGTATTCCTACAACTGATCTATAAAGTATATGCTGTTATGTTTTGTTTCATGTCATATCAAAGAATTTTTCAACCAAAAAATTGGGGAGAAACACATTTAGACTTGCATGGTGATTGTTAAGAGAAAGATCTGTGTCTGCCCTGAGTTTTCAGAACCTCGAATGAATCTCTTACTAATTACTAAATGTTAACTGAACATTTATGAGTATGTGTCATATACTCCCTCTAGGATAGTATAAAACCTCAAGAAGTCTAGGAAAATGGCCAGATTCTTGCCCTGGATGGTTCTCAACATATTTGACATACACTAGTTATTTAAGACCTTGTAGGCTCCTCCATTCAGAGTACTATTTGACACATAAATTTGTAGGGTATCTGTCCAATCTGCCTTGGCTCTTACAAAATTAAGATTTATTAAGTTGCATAAGTATATTGAGAAAATAATATATTTCTTCTGAAAATGCTAGTTTTGCTCTTTTACCTACTGTTTGAGAATTTGATAATAAGGATATAGCATCTTAATATACTTTACATTAAAACTTCTCATGGTAAATTAAAATGGGTGTTGAAACAGAATTCTTTTTTATGTATATACCAAGTTTCAACTATATTGACTCATAAACTTACTGAAGAAGATTGTAAAAAGCTTAAACTGTAGCTATCCAGATTTGTAGTTCTGCTAAACCCTGTTATTTAATCCTAAAAATGTTTAAGTACATCACATATGTAATTTAAATTATTTAAAAGTTTATTTTACACTTCTTGGAGACTCAGCACTCCTTAAATTTATTTCACAAAAGACCCATCTTCTCTAAGATAAATTTAACTTCCCTCATGCAATTAGTATTTGGAAAGACCCTGCAAAGGGACCTTCACAACAGAAGGAGGATGGGACTCAGACCTTTCCTCTGGTCTTCCCCAGCAGGCCCTGTTCCGCAGTTAAATACCACTTATAATCATTATTCAGCATTCAACAAATATTTATCAAACGCCTATCATGTGACAAGGCCTGAGACAAGAACCACAGAGGAAACACCACTTGAAGTTCAGTCCAGAGAAAATGTTTGGTTTTCGTGATGCACTGATTTACTTCCTTTAATCAAACATAAACCATGGAACTCATCCCATTTCCTTTTTTTTTTTTAAATAAATTTATTTATTTATTTATTTATTGCTGTGTTGGGTCTTCATTTCTGTGTGAGGGCTTTCTCTAGTTGTGGCAAGCGGGGGCCACTCTTCATCGCGGTGCGCGGGCCTCTCACTGTCACGGCCTCTCTTGTTGCGGAGCACAGGCTCCAGATGCGCAGGCTCAGTAGTTGTGGCTCACGGGCCCAGTTGCTCCGCGGCATGTGGGATCTTCCCAGACCAGGGCTCGAACCTGTGTCCCCTGCATTGGCAGGCAGATTCTCAACCACTGCGCCACCGGGAAGCCCATCCCATTTCCTTTTTTCCCATCCTGTTGTGAATATCAGTGGTATCTTTTGGTTTGGGTGCAAATCGCTTTCCTTAGCATCATTTTTCCAACAGAATCCTCCTCCCGCCAGTTCTCTCCCTTGCCTATTTAGACTTTTGTTGTAATGGTTCCTTCAAAGTCTTTTCGGAAGTAGGAAAGCCAGTAAGTAGGTGAAATTAGGGATTGACAAATCAGAATTTTAATTTAGAGATTTTTTTCCCTATGTGTTTGGTAAACCTTTCTTGAAGAAAATGGAAAAATGAATTGTCTGAACCTGCAGATTCTGAGGTGCAGAGAACTATAAGAAGTTATGGCAAACGAGCCAGATCTATAGGAAGTAGGGTTTCTGTTACTGAGGATAATACCTTGCACATTCATGTTGTCAGACTGTATATACTTATTTATTTTAAATGTTATAATAAAGACTAATTGGAGAAGAGTTGGTTAGAGAGCCTTGGAGGCAGGAGTTGTCTTTAGACGATTTCTGAAAAAGCAGATGGGTGAAACCAGGGCCTAAGAGAGATCAGTTGGCAGAGACTAGAAGAAGCTTATGCTGCTCTCAATAAACGCGTAGCTTTCATCACAGTTATGTTAAATGAGCAGTTTCTCTAACCAAAAGTATTTCCTCTGTTTTTCTCCCACAAGTATTTTTTATCTCTTACCCATCCATTTGTTAATCCATTTGATTAATTAGAATGCTCGTGTAAAAATTAGTTTGGGTTAATCTAGTTTCTTGTTTTTCAGAGTGATAACTAGAAAAACAATTCTGATTCAGCCTTTCATTGCTGAAAGTATTCTCAACATCCATTAGATCACTTTTCTGCCTTAGCAAATGACAGTATATCAAACAAAATTTAGACTTCTTTCAAGAGTCATAGAACATTGGTATCTCTGTTTCATTATTTTAAATGAATCCTAACTTTATGGTTTTGTAATATGAAAAGTGGGCTAGCTGTTTGCTGACCCCAGCACCAAGCTTGTAGGCTGAATTTTAAAACAAATCCTTGTTATCTTGTTTGTTTTCTAGTGATTTTATGCTCTCTCCCTAAAAGTACAGCAAAAAGGAAAAAAAAGTCCAGTTAATTAAAGGTTCTATTTAGCTATGTTCTAGTTAATTTGGGTCTTTATAAATACTAATTGCATGAGGCAAGTTAAATTTATCTTAGAGAAGATGGGCCTTTTGTGAAATAAATTTAAGGAGTTCTGAGTCGCCAAGAAGTGTAAAATAAACTTTTAAATAATTTAAATTATATATTTAAACATTTTTAGGATTAAATAACGGTTTAGTAGAACTACAAATCTCGATAGCTACAGTCTAATCTTTTTACAATCTTCTTCAGTAAGTTTATAATGAGTCAGTATAGTTGAAACTTGGTATATACATAAAAAAGAATTCTGTTTCAACGCCCATTTTAATTTACCATGAGAAGTTTTAATGTAAAGTATATTAAGATGCTATATCCCTATTATCATATTCTCAAACAGTAGGTAAAAAAGCAAAACTAGCATACTCAGGAGAAATATATTAATTGGGTGCCCGGGTGGGCTAGAGGACCCACCCGGGCACCCAGTTAAGATGGTCTGAGCCTTCATCTCACATCCTCTCAGAAGCGTCAGAACCTGCCCAATGTTTTCTTATTTGATGTTTTATTTTCTTGTTTTGTTTTGTTCTGTTTTTATTTCGATTTGAAATTCCTGCTGTGGGATCTTCTTGGTTGTCCCTTCATCACATTTGCCATTTCTCCCCCAAATCTCTGGTAACAGAAACTATGGTAGCAGATCTTTTTCATTTTTACTGAACCCTTGGAGGTAGCAATGGGGGGATGATGTTACAGAAAGGATGAGCTCTAGACATCACTGAAGTAAAGACCATAGCCATCTCTCCTCATCTGTGGCTTTCTGCAGAGCTGCAGGGGCCTCTCTTTTTCCATCCTTACCTTGGAAGCACTTTAGAATCCCTTGTTGCTGTGCAGAGCAACTTGACTCTTTTGTCTCTTCCCTCCCATTCAGGTGGTTCAAAGGTCCCATCTTTGCATAATCAAAATGTACATGAGATATTTCCCAAACAAAAACAGGAACTGTCCCCAAGAGGAACATAGTCCTCCTGGAGCAACTGGCCCAAATTGGAACCAGATTTTAAAATGGTAAAGTTTTCTCCCTGCTGCACATACATATCTCACTGAATGGGGTCCTGGGAATCAGGTCACAACCCTCCAGTATCCTGGAACATCCACCAGTCCGATCTCACCCATTTCCTTCCATAAGTGAAGAGGCCTCTAAGGAGTTGAGCCCTAGCTGTGGCAAAACCACAGCATACACTTAAAGAACCTGAGTGGGCTGGCTGGCACCTTTCCTTATTCTTCACATTTAGGTACTGCTTATGTAGAGAAGCATGATGAGATGAGTACCCTCTGGTCAGTATTGTTTTAGGGCATCTTTATGGAATGAAGAGAAAGAGAATGGCCAAGAGTTGTTGGTGTTTGCTGCTGAATAATCACAAGGGAAAACCCCAGAATAATTATGGACATATTTTGGTATCAGTAAAATGAAGGGGTTTGGTTAGACTGGCTTCAGGATCCCTTCTGGCTCAGAACATTCTTTGATACTGTGATTCAATCAATCGTACATATCCTTAAAGTCTTAGAGCATGTTTTCTGAGTACATCCCAGTAGAATACCTTGTCTGCAAAAGACTGAAAGTTATTATTTGGGAATAATAACTCAGACCAAAAAAGATGTAGAGTCCATGGTATATTATTAGTTTCGTGTTTGCTAATCCTTATTTTATGAGATTTAATTTTCATGACGTTTACTTTTCCATTCAGCCTGTTGTCAGAAAAAAAGAATGATTTTTTTGTTCAGTGAAGAGACAGGCCAGAGACTAATGCATGTGTGCTTTGCCCTTGCTCAGATAAATGCTGTAGTTATAAGAAGTCATGGCGGGGTGTGGAGGCCTTCTGTTTACTGTGATAAAGTTAATACCTTACAATCTTTCTAAGGAGTTTGTAAGATGTCACAGATTTATTTTTAATATAATTTCAAAGTTGGAAAACTAAGAAATATGAAGCCTGATTCCTGATAAATTCATTATCATAATACCATATTCAGAACAAAATTACATATGCAGTAAAAATATTATTCCATATTTTATTATTACTCTGAGACTATACATTATAATTTGCAAATTATTTAAAATATACCTGAAAATAAAGATCCTCTTGAAAGTATGTGGAACATTTTATATGATTATTTAATATTCTCTCTTATTTCTTGATCACTATATTAGGGAATTGGTTTTATATCTATCTGGTTTTATAAAAGTAAAGCAAATCATAAAGTAATTGAGCTAGAAGATGCATTAAGAGATCGTCTATCTCTATGAAATGTGGGTCCTCTTTTTAAAGGCCTCTGGGGATGGAATGGAGACATTCTTGGGTGCTGCTCCAGAATTTTATTACCCTGGACATCCAGGGTAACTGTTACTCCCTTCACTCTAACATGGCCCTGCATTACCTACGTGCATTTTCACCTGTTTATTTTTTATATACAGCGAATGCTTGCAAAGAATTTGCACACTGCCTAATAATTATTAAATGCTCAACAAAAGATATTAGTATTGTTCTCTGTACAAGAATTTTTGAGAGGCTAACCAAAATCTGGGGGAAATATTGGTCAATTAATAAATGTATTATTAAAATATCTTCATTTGATAAATATAGATTCATAATTCTAAGTAAATATTTCTAATAATTGAATACTAGAATGCTATTAATATTACAAACAAAAATTAATATATCAACATAGCAACAAAAATTAATCATGTTGAATTGAGACTCAAGAAGGAAGCACGTATTTAAATCTACCATTCCCCACTTCTGTCTATGAAGAAATTGCCCATTTCCAGATATTTCTTCCCTGCTCAACCAGTCTTTTGGCTTTAAACAAATAATAATGTATACATAATTTGAGTGAGCTACAATTTAACGTTCTTGTATCCACCAATTTTTTTCACAAATTTGGGGGAAAAATAACAAGCAGAGCATGATTACATTAATAAAATGCTGTGATTATATTTACTTACATATATGTAGATGTACATTTAAGAAATTAGAAACTACTGTAAAAAATTGTAGTGACACTTGTACAGATTATAGGAAACCTTCACAGGAAAGAAGAGACAAGTAGGTAATTTTTATAAATGGATTATTTGGGGAAAATCTTATCAAGAAAAGTTTCAAGTACAGACATCCAAATATTCCTAGCATCTACCTTTGGTCTCACCCACCACCAACCCCACCAAATATCCCCCCAGATTCAGATTCCAGTAATTTCTCCTGAGCCTATGCTTTCTACCTGATATGTTTTCCTCCTGATCTAAATATATTATTTAGATTATGAAATTTGATTATTAAGAAATAAATAAGAATATTGAATTCCAAGAGTAGTCTGTTCAGGTAACAGATGAAATGAAGTTGCCTGATGGACAGTTAATTAGCTGGACCAGGTGAGCTATGAGGGCATGTGTCTGGTTTCTCTAGCACCTGGTACAGTGCCCAGTCCATGTAAATACTTAACAAATACTGACTGCCTCAATAATGGTGGGTGGTCTCACGTCTTTATTTTCTAAACTTTAGTGGTAGGAACTACCTCTTACTAGACCGTCACTTTCATTCACTCAGCAAATATATGTATGTCTTAGTTTTGAGTATGTTATTGTAGGTTAGCAAGAAATTGTTTAATTGCTCTTGACATAATGCAATGAAATTATGTAATCTGATCAATAGCAGGGAAGCATAAATTTGTCAAAATGTCTAAAGCGAAGCCTATTAAGAAATCATTAGAGATCGTTGCTAGATGTCACTGGTAATTGTTTTGGCACCAAACCATCAGTGAAGCAAACCAGGATGACCTTCTTAGATCCCAACTAGATCCTAAATGCCATTAAGTGCACAAAAGCATAAATACATTATATTTCATTCTAATCATCCTGGAAAGAGTTAATGCTAACTTCTAAAATAGGCTAAATATTCTTCTAGACACTAGCTGGCTTAAAACCCAATTTGGCACCAAAACTTTCAGTGACTAACATGTTATTATCAGGCCACGTTTAAAACAATTTGATATGCTGGCTGAATACTATGCATGAAAAGAAAGTAAGGTTAGCCAGTGTATTGTTGCCTACCATTCAACTACAAACAGAAGAGCCAAATCAATGCACGTTCACTCAGATTTCTTGTAACTCGAGTTATCTTCTTTTTCATTAATTAAACCAAGCTAGAAACAGATTTTATTGCTTACAAATGAGTGGTCCTTCTGCTTGTGCACTTTCATGTTAGACCTCATATTAACAATATTGATTATTTTAGGGATTTGCATAAACTCAATATTGTAGTGGACTGTTTTACACTTGTTTTGTATTCTAAATCAGACAGATAAGGCAAAAACATGAGGGGTGAAAAAAATGCTCTGATGAAGATAGGTTGTCAAATAGTTCAGAGATTTTTTTTAAACTTTGCTTCCACCGCCCCTGAAAAATGCTCAAATACCCTAAAGAATTTTTATTAACAAGACAAGCTGCTTTAATCTTTCCTCTCAAACTTTATCTGCCAGTTTGCCTATCATTTGTGCTGTTGGAATATAATTTCTTATTTCTTTATGTTAGTTATGGCTTTGGGCTAGAGTTTGGGGGCATGAATCTAATACTCATCCATCTTCCTTCTTAGAGCCAAGGGGTCTGTACACGAGAGAACAATAGACAAATAATAAACAAAGTGCCAGCTAATTAATTGGACCAGGAAAGTGCCCAACAATCTTCAAATTCAGGACTCCTGTGAAAAAGTTGCCTTGGCCGGAAGACTCCTTATTTCTTTCCCCAGTTCTCCACCAAATGAACTCCCCAAATATAGGCATTGGATTAGATTGCTTCAATGTGGAGAAAAGCCAGTCAGAACTGGCCCACAGGCACCTGGCAACCGAGGGTGGAAATGGGGTGTGACATATTCACAGGTTGACACACACATACACACCCACACACACATACACAAATATAGCTCCTTCAGCTACAGCTCCTGGGTAGTGTGGTGTTTGGACATCCCCCATCTGTTCTCACTGAAGATTTTTTAAACCCTTAGCCAAAAGTGGCTGGGGAATACCTTCTTTATTATTCTATACTTTTTTTTTTCTTGTGCAGGTTCTGAATTAGCTGCCTGTCCTCTTCCTCTGTGTGACATAGATCTATGTCCAAAGCTGGTCTTCTCTGCAAAATTGTGTGTAATACTTGTGTCCTTCACTCAGGGGGCTTAATACTAAATGCTAAGAATTATCAGTCTTGAGATCTGTTAACTCTCCAAGTTTTATTTTAAAATAGTCTTCAACAATTATATTTCCAGGAGTTTTTCTTTCTCCAATATGATCTGCTAAATGCTTCCTGACTGTTCAGTCTTGAAAATTTCTTCCCCCCCCCCCTTTTTTTTTCCATTTCCCTGAAGCTTGAGCCCCTAGGTCTGTCTCTAATTATTATACCTCATGTTTGTTTGAGGTGAACTATGGTGATGAGAAGGAACATTTGTATTCATTTCCTTCCCTAGACAGAGCCCAAGCTTAGAAATTGTCCCCAAGCAATTGCCTCTTCACCACCTCCCCTGCTTTCCTATGCAAAAGCCATGCATGTCATGATGCTTCCTGGGTGTCACTAAAACCACTTGGGATGCAGCCATCTGGGGTGTAGAGTTTAAATATCCATGGTCACCATCATAGGTGTTAATCACAAAAGAAAACAATTTCAGGTGGAACCTCACTTTAGGTGCATTTCCAAGAGACTTTAAATCACACTGAAGTTTTCTTCTGATAAGGGGGAAGTCATGAGTGGGAGGGGAGACTCCATTGAAAACCATTGTCTTCTCTTCTTGCCTGCCAATAATGCAGAGGAGAATATGGTGACAGCACCTTCCAGCAGGTAGGCACATCCAGAACCAACAGGGTGGCTTGAATCCTGTGAACTTTTCCTTCTTTACTGTTCACTTCAAAGCACTTTAATATTCAGGAGTCCACAGTTAGATGTGGACTGATTGAGACCAAATGTATAGCAATTGTATTTATATCTTATAGAAATGTTTTAAGTAACCTGTTGTATAATATCCTTTGGCCCAGAAATGGTCTTTCCCCTTCTTGCCTAGCACAGAAATAAAGTATCAGAGGGGTTTTTTTTTTTTTTTTTTGCTTTTCTTTAGAAAGATAAAGATTGTTGCTCTTTTTCTTTATAGAATTAAAGTTAATGATGAATAATAATAATTTCCCACCCCTAAATTATTAGATAGCAACAGTCACCATGGTAACTAAATTGAGTGCTTTAAATTATTTCTTATAATATTATTTTTAGAATTTAACTAAGGTGGGACGTAGGTTCATTTGGCTATTTAAATACTAAATTTAGAATGTAGTTGTGTGTTATAAATAGTATGAACAAAAGCATAGAATTTGTGGATTAAAATTCTGTGACATTTTTATATTAGAGAAATTATAAACACAATTTTGGATGTTTGTGCCTATTAGTGTGGGTGAGATGCAATATCACAATTCATATTTTTATAATAAAATTAATAATTAATGCTGTAACACCAAAATCAGAGATACTACATTATAACAAGAGTAGTTTTTAGAAGTCATGTATGTGGGAGTTCCCTGGTGGCCTAGTGGTTAGGATTCCGGGCTTTCACTGCCTTGGCCTGGGTTCAGTCCCAGGCAGTGGGAAAGTGAGATCCCACCAGCCACATGGCGTGGCCAAAAAGGAAAAAAAAATACAAGTGATAGAAGATTGTTTAAAAAAAATTAAAAAATAAAAAATTCATGTATGTGAATAATAATAAGAAAATTATTACGATGAACTTAATTGTTAATGTTTATTCTGTAAGTAAAATTACACCAATGTAACTATCTTAATGTTTAGTTCTTTTTTGAATAGAGTAATAACAAAAAATGTCTTAATAAATAAGAGCTAAATATTTTACTTTTGTGGAGTGTTTGACACTTTTAAAAATACTTTTTTGGTGATTTTTAAGGGTAAAGATATAATATCAATATCTATCTGTGTATCTGTGTATCTATCTATATTAGAAATAGGAATTAGGAATTAGATAGTCATGTTATACATTAAGATATTTGATCAATACTATTAGGAAGTTTTCTGGCCTTTGAGTTTAGAGATAGAGCAAATTCATGTAGGGCAAATTAAAAATCAATCCTCTAACTTCATACAGTATACCATTTTTAGCTTGTAGTTTACTGTGTGATTCATAGCATGTTAAGATTAATATATATACATAAGCCCCACATTGTTCTAAATCTGAGTGGAGTGAATGATTACGGTGACAAGTTTAATTAAAGATGTCTTGCTTTTCTTCTTTTGTGTTCCAGAAATATTGCTATTATAGAATGGCTCTTTGTATTTAATATTAAAATTTTAACACTACTTAAATTTTTATTCACTGAATATTATGTTTCCTGTGATATGTAATTGTATACAAAGGAACTTCAGACTGTTCCAACAGAGCCTAAATGCTTTCCTTACCTCAAAAAAAAAACCTTGTAGTTTACACGATGTTCCTCATAAATTAAACCCTGATATGATTCTCTATTAGTTCACAAAAGAACAATATTAAGCTTCATGTAAAATACATACTATAAAATAAATACTTTATTGCTAGTTGTACCAGAAGAGGCAGCCTATTTTTAACATTAAGAGTCTCAAGTCTTCTTTTCTACAGAAATTGTCCTTTAGTGAAGGGAGAAGATAACACAAAAGTTAACACAACAAAATTATGCATTTAACTTCCCTTTGTGCTCAGAAGTTCAAGTTTTAAAAGTTTCATTTTTATCCGTTGGGCAAAAAGTAACATTGCCACTGTGTGAACTTGGGCCTGATTGACCTGGTATTCAGGTCTCTGTCTCAGCATCTTGCCTCTACATTCAGGAATCCTTGGTGTTAATGCACAGGTGATGCTGAAACTTATCAGTTCTGTTCATTTGGATCAACTGATACATTTGTAATATACAGCTTTTAGGTGAATTCAATAAAGGACATAAGAAGTTAATCTAGTAAAGGTTTTAATCAGTGGTTAGGGTAAATGGGAGAATTCATTCGTTTGTTTATTCATTTAACAAATACTTGGCAAGGCAGAAATAGAGACAGATGTAGAGAACAAACGTATGGACACCAAGGGGGGAAAGCAGTGGGGAGAGGGATGAATTGGGAGATCGGGGTTGACATCTATACACTGATATGTATAAAACAGATAACTAATAATAACCTGCTGTATTAAAAAAAATAAAATTAAATTAAAAAAAATACTTAATTGAGCATCTGCTGTGTGCCAGGCCCTGCGCTAGTTGAGGCAGATAGGTCAGTGATTGAGATGAGACCAATGTAGCTTTTAATCTATGGGGAGATGAGGAGAAACAGTGGTCAACCAGCTTACAGGGAGGTGTAGTGCAGTGGCCCTGAATGAGGTACTTCTCTGTCTCTGATGCATCTGTAAAATACCTCTCTCATAAAATAAGAGTGTGTGTGGGAATATCTTTTAAAGCATTTAGCAGAGCACCTGGCATATGGTAGGCACTAGGTACTTGGTAGCACCCTCTCTCTACTGTGTCAAGGTCAAACCATGCCCTCGGAAAAGACAAAGGTCAATTCTTTGTTGCTGCCTTTGTCCTTATGGAAACCTTGTGTCCTCCACACTAGGCAGCTGTTCTTTCTGGTAAGGGGACAAGTGATGGGAGAGGCTGAGCAGAGGGAAGAGAACAGGTCATGGAAAGGGGGTCCTGTGAGAAAGTGTTGCCTCTAACACCCCCTGGTGCAGAAATGAATTTTCAGCTGGTGAGCATGTTCTGGGAGAAAGAAGGTCTGATCCCCTGGCCTCTGATTGCAACTTGTTTTGTTTTCCCTGTGTAAAATGTAGTAACCCTACATGCTGTTAAATTTTAATTCAATTCAGCAAACACTTATTTAGCACCCACCATATAAAAGACTGTGTAACTTGCTTAGGAATTTGTGGGTGACATGACCCTTTCCTGGAATCTTACAGGATAGAATTATCACTTAGGTGACATTGGTTTTTGATAGATTTACTTGGGATCTTTGTTAGATAGATTAAAATACCAGTGTGTATTTCTATTATATAAAAAACAAAGGAAGAAAAAGAAGAAAGCCTCTCACATAATCTGCTGCAGAAGAATGAGTGTCTTGTAGTGTTTTGAATGTCTGTGGTAGAGAGTGACACGCAGCCAAATGTTCTGAGTGTCTGTGAACAAAATGGCAAAATATAATGCTTTGTACCTTTCAGGCAACTCTAGACTATATGGAGTAAGGTCAGTCATGATTATTAAACAAGAGTACTTTAAAAAAAGATAAAATGAAAATTTATATTCCTTTTAGAGTAAAACATCTTAAATTTCTATGAATTGTTATGCCTCATGCGTATTACAAAAATATGCAGTAAAAATAAATTGCACCTATCTGAATTCTTCTTTCAAAGTACCCTAAAGCTACAAATCACTTTAATCTTAATGGGACATCATATAAGCTAGTCTACATTTTATACCAGTCAGATCAAACGTGCAGAAAGCGTGCATCAGGATTGCAGTGTTTAGTCCTTGCCCTCAGTATTGTATTAGATGGAGTAGGTACATATACAACCCAGTGCATTTATAGAAAGACACAACTATTCTAGATGTTGTTTAGATACAGATAGCATTGTCCTGGTCCTGGTAGCTGCTAATGGTGATGCTGACATTGGTACTCAGGTATAAAATTGGATTTAAAAAGCCACTCTATGGACAACAGTCTTGGCTTCCTTCAGAGCATATATTATACTATATTATTTGGATTGTGCCTATTGACAGTATATTAAAACTTAAAACCTGTATTTTTGGCTTAGAGCCTTGCTTTAGGGTCTGCCTAACATCTGGCTCCAAAATGAACAAACTTTCAATGACTGTTGCTCATTAATGAACCTACTTTCATTTGGGCTTAAATGAGGTCTAGATTTCATGTCTAAGTCACACAGACACCTACACAGAAGGTAAGTGCTTTTGAAAAAAATTGTATTAATGGCTCTAATGCTGTGGGAGTTTAAATTAGGAGTGCAGAGAGATGTGTATCAATGCTCCAACTGCATGTGAATAAAGAATTAAGAAAGTGGTATCTCCAGTAATAATGTTCAAGAGGTTTGCAAAGCTGTGCACCTATGGATTTTCATTTGGGCTGAAGAAAGGGAGTCCAGGGCGTGCTGTCCACACACAATAGACCTTGTTGCCTGGCGCATAAAGCACTCCTACTGGGCAGGAATCCTGAGGAGTGGATGAGTTCAGTTCTGAGACTCACCCCTCTGAGCATCACACCTGGAGAAAACTGTTCTCTCCTGAGTCCAGGCCTTTGCCCGGGCCATTTCTTCTGTATCTTCTTTGTATTTCGAGCTCACAGGACTCTTGTCTAGGAAGGCTTTTTTGACCTACCTACCAAGTATCCCAAAGCCACTTGGTTGTTCCCATGTAAGGGCTCACTACCCTGAATTGTTATTTTTTTTAGCCCCAGCAACTCTGAAGCAGTCTGGGGTGGGTCCCAAGAATTTTTATGAAATAAACTGTCTGAGCTGTGACCTTCCTGGACAGGGTCATCTTGGTTTCCCTCATCATTGTATCCTTAGCCCCTGGAACAGAGTCTGAAAATAGGCATTCAATTACTATTTACTAAATGAAACTAATTTTTAAATAGTTAAAACAAGAGTTAAAGTCCTATGTTTCTTTCTGTCACTACCAGATTTTTAGCTGACCACTTATTTATTTGTTAAATCATTTAAAATATGCTTTCACATAATTTGCTGATATGATATTAGCCATAGTTGCTGGTGTTATATAAACTGGCTGACAGACATGAAACGTCCAATAAGCAAGTTTTCTCTCTTCATTCCTTTCATGACATAGATAATTGGTGTCTGCTACTTTTTATCTGGCCATTAATTTAACTGTTAGATTTTTTTAAAGTATGATTTTACAAAATTATAAAGACATGTTTTCTGATGGTGTACAAACTGTCTGGCACATTACCCCTTTCATTCCTCTCATGTCATAGAGGATGGGGGTTCTCTGCTCATTTACACTGATTTCATAATTTAACTAGTTTAGAATTTGATTTTATATTTCATATGTTAAAATATATCTTTGATTTTATCAGTCTTTATATTTTACAGTCTTGCAAGAAGTTCAGTACATTTGATTTTTATTCAGCAAGAGTAAACATCAAATGGTTCAGAATGCACCAAAATATTTTTTTAGAAGTATGTATATGTATATACATATATATACAATATACAGAGATAAATGATGGATGGATCAATAAATAGGTAGATTGAAAATTATAAAGCAAATAGGATAAAATATTAACAGTAGGTGAATATCAGTAAAAGGTATATGGATGTTATTTCCAATATTTTTATTTTTGCAACTTTTAATGAATTTGAAATTTTTTCCTAACAGCTACTTGGAAAAAAAAGCAAACAGCAAACTTCCAATTACTTCATCACTCTTAGTGACCAGTGGTACATGATATAAATGCTTCATACCTAATTAGGAATAAAGTGGTGTTCATGATGAGCCTAAAATACAAAATGACAGTGTTAATATGTCACTTTCTCTTCCATAGAGAGATGTGTGTATGTGAGAGTGTGCTATGCCCATGGGCCGTGGTTCATATTTATGTGTATTTCATCAAATTCCCCATGTCTAACTTGTCTCAGCAGTAAAAATTCAGTGAGGCCAAAGATTTCAGGGAGCAAGACTTATACATTAGCGTAACATGAACCAGGCCTAGGCAGATATGTTGAAATTGTGCCATGTGATCCATACTTCCTGCAACAGAGGTTCTCTGTTCTCTAGTCACAAGAAACATTTGTTGAAGACCTTGCTTAGCTTCAAGGGTGGAGTAGAGGCTAAAGGTTAACCAGGTCACCATGTCTATCAAAGATGCCGCCATGGCCATGATATCATTTTCTGAGTTAAATTTTGTTCTTCAAACCCTTGTTGAGGTTACTATACACATAGCACTGCACTAAACGCTGCAGGGATTGTAAACTGTGAAAGAGAAATGCTTTTTTCAGATCTTCTATAGCATTTAACCAGTACCTCTTTCTGGAAGCTCTCTTTTCCCTTGTCTTTCTCCATAGCTCTCTCTCCTTCTCCTGCAGCCTCTCGGGCCAATCTTTGTCAGGCTAAGACCGAGGTTCTCCTCTGTCCTCTGCCTTCTCACCATCCACATCTTTCCTCCAGGGCCACTCTTCTGTACTCATTTATTCGGAGTTGCTCTTTTTCAAAGGCCTATCTCATTCTTATGTATCCTGTGAACCTGATAAAGCCTTCTGTAACTTAAAATAAATACATGGCACAGCTTCTCCTGAAAGTTCAGAGATCAGTTCCTTAATTGCCTCAAAAAACTATCATTTTTGAGCCAGCAGGATTGTGAGAAGTAGAAGCAGAAGACGTTTCTCATAGTTCTTCTGCTCATTTTAATTAAGTAATTATTTTACAGTTTTCAAGTGTTTGCTGATTTCTAAAGTTTCGGCTATCGGTATGTCACAGAGAGAAAACTTATTTTCATATCTTATGCTTGTTACACACAGCTGGAGGAAAGTGTGCCAGTGTCTACTCCCTTACAATTATTAGTCACATCCATTTGCTTTTTCCTGGAGATAAGCATGCAGGGATGAGAACTATAAACTCTAGATATTATTAATTATTTTTTGTAATTTAAATAATTTCTAAGGGAAAAGGAATAAATGTTATCCATAAAATAATTATGCAACCTGAATTATATTTGAATAGTTGCTTTGGTATTGTAGAAGTGTTCCTTATCAACAACCAGACTGGAGCAAGTTCTGCCCAGATGGTCATTGCCAATTAAGTGAAAGATAACTTGAATGGATAATGGGTGGGTTACCTCCAGTGTGTTTTTGGGATTGCAGGGGAAAAAATTAATGGCAGGTACTGTTCTGAACACATGATCTCCCTTGGTGCATGTGACTACCAAAGTTTTGGGGAAGGTATTGCATGTGACTTGTGTAATTGTTAAGGTATTCCCAGGAAATTGCCAGTCACTGTCAGAGAGAAAGAACTAAAGATATTTCTGAGTAGACTTATCTCAGGACATAATATAAAATGTCAAGAAATGTAACTATTTAAGAAATCTAAACTGATGTTGAATCTTGAGAAAATCCTAGAAATCTCTGGCCTCGCCCCACCCTTGAACATGTTCCCTAGGGTTAGGTTTAACCAGTCTTGGTTGAGGGAGCCCAGTCCCTGAAGGTGGGATGGGGGTTTGGTCCTCAGTCTTCGTGGACAGAACACCCAGTCACTCAGCATGGTCTGCGGAGCTGATCTTCATCTGTGGGCCATCCGAGCTAGTGCACTGAGACAGGCATTTGGGTCTGAATCCGTGACCGCATCCCTCACACCAGTTTGGGTCCACTGACTCTTCTTTCTTGCTGTGCCAGTGCAGGCATCCCGCTGGAGCTTCAGGAAACTCTGTCTGCACTCCACTTCCACCCGTGGAGTCGTTTGGCTGCTCTGGGGCTTAGCAATTTTCAGAGACCTTGAGCAGATTGCCTAGATGTAAGGCACAGCCATTTCTACTCCCATGCTGCCAAGCCCTGCTGGGCTGCAGAGGAAGCCAGGACTTTGCGCCCTCCCTGGGCTCTTCCTGGGAGAGAGGCTACAGGTCCCTTCTGCTCTTAACCTTGGGTCATCTCACTCCCTGACCTCAGCTTATGGGAATGTGGGGAGTAAAGAGGGTCCAAGCACAGAGTCTCTTTCTGTGGTCTCACCACGGCTCCCCTTGCCTCAGCCTGGAGAGCATCCTCTGCCCTTGGAGGAGAGAGGGATTAGAAGCCTTTCCTTAACCAATCATTTTCGTATGGAGCTCTAGGTTGACACTGGTATCCTTCTGCTTTGGAATCACCAGTGCCCCGAATTTAAGACAAAATTTTTTTCTCTAATTTTCTGCTGTAACAACCCTTCCCTAAGGCAACAAGATCTAGCTGCTGCACTAGTAGGGAAGAGGATCAGAATTTATAAGAATTAGCAAAAAAGAGAGCATAGGTATATATTTCAAAATAACATCCTTCTATGGTATCATTACTATAGCCATGGTTATCAGATTAGAAGCTCACTTATTAGGCTAATTTGGGCCCCAGTGATAGAGAAGTATAAACTTATCAAAACCATGAGCATTATAATAGCAACATAATAATGACACTGTGAGAGTATCAAACTGGATAAAATGAAGTATGCATCTCACCTGAAAATTGGACTCGATAAAATATTCATCTCACTTCATAAGCCATTATGACCCTCAGGCTTTCAATGTACATTTTTAGCTATTATTCATCAAGGTAGTTATAGTAATGAAGAACTCTGTATTGTTCTATAATATATACTCTATTTTAAGTCTGCTCAAATGATACCAAATTTTCTACACCATTGATCCATTACCAAAAAAATCTTTCCTTGAATTCTGCTTGCCACTAATCAGGCTGTTATATTCAGTTTTTTAGATAGGTTGACAAATTGAAAACCCAGCTTTAAATGTTGCAGTAGTTTAAAAATAGAGGTCTTTTACTTCAAACTATTCTGAGTTGCTCCTTTAAGCAATAAAAATATACTTTATAACTTGTTAACCTAGATCTCATGGATATTCTTTCTACAATGATATAAGCAGACCATTGTTTACTGTCTAAATCAGCCTTGTCAGAGTAATGCTCTCTAGCGATTTTTCTAAGTCAGAGTAAACTGATACATTCAGTCTTCTGTGATTATCCAGCCTGGCATGGTGTTCTTCTTGTATAGTTGTATTTTGAATATGAATAATAATCTTTAGCTGACTTTAGAATTTTATAGAAATTTTTATATGTAACTTCTATATCAGCATCTACCAAATATGTTAACTGACTTTTATAGCCCGGTTATTTTGTATTTCAGTTGCTTCTAAGACTTTTGAATACACACTCATATACTTTATATTCATTAAATCAGAATATTGGAAGCTATTTTGAGGTACAACATAAAGTACTAGAAGAGTTCAGGTACTACACATTTTAACATAATTTTCTCAAGGTTAGGACATGTTGCAAAAAAGCAGAATGCATCAGGAGACAATGTAATGGTGACCTGGAATTTTATGACCTGAAATAAAGTATAACAAACCGATTAGAAAGGTCTAAGTACATCTTGAAAACTGGCAGATAATTTAGGAAGAAATAAGTCACTAGAGCTCAGACCAGTTAAATTAGGAGATTAAAATATATCGCTTTGAGAAGCTATTGCCATAAATTGTAGCTTAATATTGAACACAAAGTCCAGTCTAGTTTTGAAACTCAAATGATTAGCCTTTACCTTGGATTCTTACCGTCTTTCTATTGGTCCTCAGGAGAAAAAAATAAAGCAAGTAATAGTTAAGTGATAAACAATGTCTACTTGTAATATCTATATCATATCTATGTCCATATCTGTGTCTATATCGATATCTGTATCTATCTATCAAACAAAGATAATATGTAGTGAAAAAATCATCCTCTCTGGGTTCTAGTTCTGAAATCCTGACCAACCGTCCACCTCTTCTTTTCCTTTTTCTTTTTTTTTTTTATCCTGGCTTCTCACTATCAACAGTTAAAAGCTTTAATATTTACAATTACCACAATGAAAGTTGTTTCCTTGACCTAACTTTCTCTCGGGTACTGTCCCAGTGCTCTTCTGTTCTTCAGAGCCAACCCCGTTCAGTTCTTTTTACACTCAGTGCATGCATTTCCTCTCTTCAAGATACTCAGGGGCTTCCCTGGTGGTGCAGTGGTTGAGAGTCCGCCTGGCGATGCAGGGGACACGGGTTCGTGCCCCGGTCCGGGAGGATCCCACATGCCGCGGAGCGGCTGGGCCCGTGAGCCATGGCCGCTGAGCCTGCGCGTCCGGAGCCTGTGCTCCGCAACGGGAGAGGCCACAACAATGAGAGGCCCGCGTACAGCAAAAAAAAAAAAAAAAAAAAAAAGATACTCAGATAAGGAAAAAAAAAAAAAAAAAAGAGGCACAGAAACTTGTGCCTCTTTGTCCTCACCACCAAAAAGGAGGCCCAGTGCCGTTTTTACTCTTTGGATATTAGGGACAGTATGTGCCCCACTTAGGCATTCTCCTTGATCTTTACATCACATAACTCAAGATTCAGCATCCTTGGGGTGAGACCTAAACCAACAGGCTGTGTTGGAAGCCATCCAGCAAGCTGTAGTTCATACTCTGCTCTGGAGGCCCCATGACCTTTGTGACCCCTTGAGCTCCACATCTCTGTGACTGATGGCTTCGAAGACCAGAGCCTGGAAATGGTGGCAGCCTCTGCCTGGAAGCACCCCTTGGAGTTTTGTTCTTATACCTCTCTGACTCGGCTGCCAGAAACACCTTTTGCAAAGCAGCTATTAGCTTACATCTGGGCTCTTGCTAACTCAATGACTAAGGCGTGGGAAGGGCCCAACAAACTTTGCTTGTCAAATGGAAATAATATTTTCAGGAACACATCTAGCCTGACCCCAGTGGCATTGTAGTTTTACATGAAAAAATGACAGCTATCCATTAGGGGAAATATGTCTCCCACTTTGCCACCTGAAGCAAAGCTGGTGGCTCAATGGGGCCTCTAATTTATAGAGTTTCCCCTAAATGCCTATGTCTGGACCTGGTTCACTGATGATCAGGCTAAGATTAGACCCAATGGTGTCCACTGGGCTGCCGCAGCTATTCAACTCCAGCTCCGATTTGTCAGAAACAAATACAAACAGGGTTGCTCCTTTCCGTGGGCAGAACTCAAGACCAGCTCTAGCCAATACTCCTCTCAATCGGCCTTGTTATATTTTTCCTGACACTTATTTTAGGCTGTTGCCAATGGCCTAGCTACTTGGTCTGCCACTTTTGGAAAACTACAGCCTGGCAAAAAAAATGCACTTACTTGGGGGACTGAAGACCATGGAAACAAATCACACTGTTGATCAAACCACCTGGGTCACTCATATAGGTGTGCGTAGTATGGACCTGTTCTCTGGCTAGACCGACTGGACTCAAGCTACTGATGGAGACTGTACTGCCCAGATGGCCACCATGGCTGCCTGAACCCATCTTCATACTGGGCATGGCAATATGTCTACCATCATAGACTGGGCACAAAGTGAAAAGTGAAGAACTCTGTTTCTGCCACAGAGCTACCACTGCCTGCCAGACTTGAGACCCATTTGTATCACAGGGGCATTTTCCCACAGGACATTGCCCCCACCTGATCCTAGAAGACTGATCACACTGGACCTTTGGTCTCCTCTTGATGCTGTTGGTGGGTGGCTCTTCATCATTTTTTCAGGTTATGGTGTTGCTGTTTCATTCTAATCAGCTCACTTCAGCCACACTGCTGGGCCCTTGAAAGACATTTGTTTGTACTTTTGGTTCATGTTTGCAGTTTGAAAAAGTTATGCTTTTTATCACAAAACCACTCAAGAATGGTCCGATGGGCCTTCCATCCTGCCTGCGATCCACAGGCATTGTTAAACATTGGTACAATCTCTTCAAAAACTGACTCAGAAAAATTCTTTCATCTCCTCCTGGTCCACACACTTTAATAAGACACTTTGGTCACTGAATGCAGTTGTCCCCAGAGAGGAATCATCTTCTGTCCACTTCCTGGGTAAAGACCAGAATGAAAGGTTAAAGAAATGTGTAGACCTATTTTGAAAATTTGATAATCCACCCTGATCATTTCTGGACACAATGCTTCTTTCTTTAGCCTAATGCCACCCGCCAGCCCACCTAGTTGGTGCACCTTCCAGGACATTGTGGGTTCAAATCTAATTCTGATTCACCCACCCAGATTCTCTTGTGGGGTTGCTATCGACTTGGATCATTAGGAAAGTGGGCACTGGCTCCCTGAGTGCGTTCTGCTCCCTGAGTCACACAGTATGCACCTGTCCTCTGACGAGACCACAGTATGAAACTGTTCTCACACCACCAAAGTGGTGGCCCTAAGGGGTGTCTGTAAATTTTATAAAAATGCCCTTGTACCTCTTGTACTAGCCACCAGATGAAAGGCCTAGAGTGAGTTGGGGATGTTGGAAAACAAGACATGGGGTGTACCAGTTCTGTGAGGTGAGAGAGAACAACAACCTCAGAGCCAAGGAGGCCTGGGGAGGTGAGGAACATTAGTGACCTTTGCCCTTTAGAATCATCCCTGGTGTCTTCTCATGAAGGAAAATGACATAATGCACCTCACTCAAATTGTCATAAGCACCTCAAATTTAACTGACTACTGAGTATGCCATCTGTCACCAGACAGATCTGACCAGGACTGAGTTGCCATTCCCCTTAAGTTATTGAGAAATTTTTTGAAAATGGCACGGGATGGCCCCAGATAGGCTAGTGGTGTGGATAACAAAGCAGGTGGACTGATGGCTCTTGGACAATTCCTGCAAAACCAAGGACTTAACTCAGTTATTCAGACTGAACTATAAATCTGAAATTTTACCAGCTTGCCAGCAGGTCATATGCATTGCTCAAAGTACACCTCCCAATTCAAATAAATCCAACTTGAGGGACTCCAACAGCTGTAACTGACACAATTTTCAGAGGCACCACACGTGTCCCCAAATCTGTACCTCCTGTGTGAGAGTCAAGCATTAACTTGCTTTCCTTCCTCCTTACACCTTATGGGTGCTCATAAGAGTTTAAGGAAACACCGGCAATAGGGCACATAGCACTCAGATGACTAGGGAGACTTCCTAAAATGAGGCTGCCTTTGGTTACCCTCACCCTGTCGGAAGTTATCTGTATGTTGGGAGTGATCCAGTTAGGAAAGTGATGTATAATGTGTCACTGACCTTAACTGAAATAATCAATGGCATTGCTCTGGAAGGCAATCAAGTCATCTTCAGCTTACTGGCCAGAGTTGCTATGGATGATAGAGTTGCCTTAGACAGACTCATAAGGAGCCAAGACAGAGTCTGAACAATCACCAATGCAATCACTAACACCTTGGGACAAGCAGAAGTCAGTTATTTTGTCAGCAGTAACATAAGCACAAAATGGCAGGTAGACCCAAGCTAGGTGCACGATTGTACTTTTTCATTCTGATTTTTTTTTTTTTTTGGCGGTACGTGGGCCTCTCACCACCACAGCCTCTCCCATTGTGGAGCACAGTCTCCGGATGCACAGACTCAGCGGCCATGGCTCATGGGCCCAGCTGCTCCGCGGCATGTGGGATCCTCCCGGACCGAGGCACGAACCCGTGTCCCCTGCATCGGCAAGCAGACTCTCAACCACTGTGCCACCAGGGAAGTCCTCATTCTGATTTTATGAAGACGTTGTAGTAGACAGTGCTTGAAGCAGTTTGGGACCTGAGTGGGTTGAACCTCCTATCCCTGATAAAAAAATGGATGAATATAAGGATATTTCTATGATAGCCTCTCTCAAGCCCAGAAACATGATCTGGAACAGCATTTGCATAGAATGACAAATTATAGGCTTTAATCCAACAAGTATTTCTTGATTATAAGACTCTATTCTAGGTTAGGCAGATAGAAAATGTAGATGAATACAAAGCATATGTCTTGCTCTCTACCAAATTACAGTTTGGTTGAAAAAGTAAGACCAAGATGACTAACATGATTAAATAGTATCTTTGTATTATTATTTAATTACAAAATTATATGGGACCAAAATTTACTAAAGTTCAGAAAGAGATTGCAATCTCTAAGTGGTTAAAGGGTCAGGATGGATTTGAGGAAGAGATCCATTTGGATCCATGACAGGTCCAGCTGGCCCTGTGTCCACCTGTGAAAATTAGACTAATATCTGTGCTCTGCAGACTTCTTAGATGTTCTCAGCTGATATGGATTGCATGCTATTGCATTATTTTTCTTAATGGCAAAGTCACCAGTTAAGTGTTTATAGTTAAATGTTTCCTTTTGTTGATTTGGAATCTTTTTTTCTGTTTGTTTATATGTGAAACAAACTTTGTGGAAGAAATTACTCCAGTTTTGCAAAGTAGGTATTTTTAGAGAGAACATTTTCCTTGAAACAGAAGCACAAATTTAACAACAAGATACATCTGGGTTTCATCTGCACAGGCTCTTTCCTGTGGTCAAGTCGGAGCTAATTCTGACTGGAGGAGGTTGACCACTGTATATCTCTTGAAGTACAGCTGCATCTCTGCCAAACATCAGTCTATAGATGAGAAAACAGATACTGAGGGACAGAAAGGTTAAGTCACTTGCTCAAAATCACATAGGCACCATGTGCCTGACAGGGTCTCGGTGCTCCTGCTGGGTGTCAGGCCTAAGCCTCTGAGGTAGAGGAGCCAACTATAGACCATTGGACCACCAGAGACCTCCCGGCCACAAGTAATATCAATCAGCGAGAACTCTCCCAGAGATCTCCGTCTCAATGCTAAGACCAAGCTCCACTCAACCACCAGCAAGCTTCAGTGCTGGACACCCCATTAGCAGAGAGACTGCCTAAAATCATAATAAACTCACAGACACCCCAAAACACACCACTGGATGTGGTCCTGCCCACAAGAAAGACAAGATCCAGCCTCATTCACCAGAACACAGGCACCAGTCCCCTCCACCAGAAAGCCTACACAACCACCTAAACCAACCTTACCCACTGGGGGCAGACACCAAAAACAAAGGGGACTACGAACCTGCAGTCTGTGAAAAGGAGACCAAAAACACAGTAAGATAAGCAAAATAAGAAGACAGAGAAATACTCAGGAGATGAAGGAGCAAATTAAAACCCACCAGACCAAACAAATGAGGAGGAAATAGGCAGTCTACCTGAAAAAGAATTCAGAGTAATATTAGTAAAGATGATCCGAAATCTCAGAAATAGAATGGAGAAAATACAGAAACGTTTAACAAGGACCTAGAAGAACTAAAGACCAAATAAACAACATAATAAATGAAATTAAATATTCTCTAGAAGGAATCAGTAGCAGAATAACTGAGGCAGAAGAATGGACAAATGACCTGGAAGATAAAGTGGTGGAAATAATTACCACAGAAAAGAATAAAGAAAAAAGAATGAAAAGAATTGAGGACAGTCTCAGAGACCTCTGGGACAACATCAAACACACCAACATTCGAATTATAGGGGTCCCAGTAGATGAAGAGAAAAAGAGAGGAACTGAGAAAATATTTGAAGAGATTATAGTTGAAAACTTCCCTAATATGGGAAAGGAAATAGTTAATCAAGTCCAAGAAGCACAGAGAACCCCATACAGGATAAATCCAAGGAGAAACATGCCAAGACACATATTAATCAAACTATCAAAAATTAACTACAAAGAAAACATATTAAAAGCAGCAAGGGAAAAACAACAAATAACACACAAGGGAATCCCCATAAGGTTAACAGCTGATTTTCAGCAGAAACTCTGCAAGCCAGAAGGGAGTGGCAGGACATATTTAAAGTGATGAAGGAGAAAACCCTACAACCAGGATTACTCTACCCAGCAAGAATCTCATTCAGATTTGATGGAGAAATTAAAACCTTTACAGACAAGCAAAAGCTGAGAGAGTTCAGCACCACCAAACCAGCTTGACAACGAATGCTAAAGGAACTTCTCTAGGCAGGAAACACAAGAGAAGGAAAAGACCTACAATAACAAACCAAAACAATTAAGAAAATGGTAATAGGAGCATACATATTGATAACTACCTTAAATGTAAATGAATTAAATGCTCCAACCAAACGACACAGACTGGCTGAATGGACCCATATATATATGCTGTCTACAAGAGACCCACTTCAGACCTAGGGACACATACAGGTTGAAAGTAAGAGGATGGAAAAAGATATTCCATGTAAATGGAAATCAGAAGAAAGCTGGAGTAGCAATTCTCATATCAGACAAAATAGACTTTAAAATAAAAACTATTACAAGAGACAAAGAAGGCCACTACATAATGATCAAGGGATAGATCCAAGAAGAAGATATAACAATTGTAAATATTTATGCACCCAACATAGGAGCACCTCAATACATAAGGCAAACGCTAACAGGCATAAAAGGGGAAATCGACAGTAACACATTCATAGCAGGGGACTTTAACACCTCACTTTCACCAATGGACAGATATCCAAAATGAAAATAAATAAGTAAACACAAGCTTTAAATGACACATTAGACCAGATGGACCTAATTGGTATTTATAGGCTATTCCATCCAAAAACCACAGAATACACTTTCTTCTCAAGTGCTCATGGAACATTCTCCAGGATAGGTCATATCTTGGGTCACAAATCAAGCCTTGGTAAATTTAAGAACATTGAAATCTTATCAAGTATCTTTTCTGACCACAATGCTATGAGAGTAGATATCAATTACAGGGGAAAATCTGTAAAAAATACAAACACATGGAGGCTAAACAATACAATACTAAATAACCAAGAGATCACTGAAAAAATCAAAGAGGAAATTAAAAAATACTTAGAAAGAAATCACAATGAAAACATGATGAACAAAAACCTATGGGATGCAGCAAAAGCAGTTCTAAGAGGGAAGCTTATAGCCATACAACCGTACCTCAAGAAACAAGAAACATCTCAAATAAATAAGCTAACCTTACACCTAAAGCAATTAGAGAAAGAAGAACAAAGAAACCCTTAAAGTTAGTAGAAGGAAAGAAATCATAAAAAACAGATCAGAAATAAATGAAAAAGAAATGAAGGAAACAATAGCAAAGATCAATAAAACTAAAAGCTGGCTCTTTGAGAAGATAAACAAGATTGATAAACCATTAGCCAGACTCATCAAGAAAAAAAGGGGAAACTCTCAAAACAAAAGAACTAGAAATGAAAAAGGAGAAGTAACAACTGACCCTGCAGAAATACAAAGGATCATGAGAGATTACTACAAGCAACTATATGCCAATAAAATGGACAACCTGGAAGAAATGGACACATTCTTAGAAAAGCACAACCTTCTGAGACTGAACCAGGAAGAAACAGAAAATATAAACAGACCAATCACAAGCACTGAAATCGAAACTGTGGTTAAAAATCTTCCAGCGGACAAAAGCCCAGGACCAGATGGCTTCTCAGGAGAATTCTATCAAACATTTAGAAAAGAGCTAGCACCGATCCTTGTCAAACTCTTCCAAAATATAACAGAGGGAGGAACACTCCCAAACTCATTCTATGAGGCCACCATCACCCTGATACCAAAACCAGACAAAGATGTCACAAAAAAAAAACCCCAAAAACTACAGACCAATATCACTGATGAACATAGATGCAAAAATTCTCAACAAAATACTAGCAAACAAGAATCCAAAAGCACATTAAAAGGATCATACACCGTGATCAAGTGGGGTTTATCCCAGGAATGCAAGGATTCTTCAATATATGCAAATCAATCAACGTGATACACCATATTAACAAACTGAAGGAGAGAAACCATACGATAATCTCAGTAGATGCAGAAAAAGCTCTCGACAAACTTTGACACACAGTTATGATAAAAACTCTCCAGGAAGTAGGCATAGAGGGAACTTACCTCAACATAATAAAGGCCATATATGACAAACCCACAGCCTACATCGTTCTCAGTGGTGAAAAACTGAAACCATAACCACTAAGATCGGAAACAAGACAAGGTTGCCTACTCTTACCACTATTATTCAACATAGTTTTGGAAGTTTTAGCCACAGCAATCAGAGAAGAAAAAGAAATAAAAGGAATCCAAGTCAGAAAAAGAAGAAGTAAAGCTGTCACTGTTTGCAGAGGACATGATACTATACATAGGGAATCCTAAAGACTCTACCAGAAAACTACTAGAGCTAATCAATGATTTTGGTAAAGAGGCAGGGTACAAAATTAATGCAGAGAAATCTCTTGCATTCCTATACACTGATGATGAAAAATCTGAAAGAGAAATTAAGGAAACACTCCCATTTACCATTGCAACAAAAAGAATAAAATACCTAGGAATAAACCTACCTAAAGACAAAAGACCTGTATGCAGAAAACTATAAGACACTGATGAAAGAAATTAAAGATGATACAAACAGATGGAGAGATATACCATGTTCTTGGATTGGAAGAATCAACATTGTGAAAATGACTATACTACCCAAAGCAATGTACAGATTCAATGCAATCCCTATCAAACTACCAATGGTATTTTTCACAGCACTAGAACAAAAAATTTCACAATTTGTATGGAAACACAAGAGACCTTGAATAGCCAAAGCAATCTTGTGAAAGAAAAACCGAGCTGAGGAATCAGACTCCCTGGCTTCAGACCATACTACAAATCTACAATAATCAAGACAGTATGGTACTGACACAAAAAGACAAATATAGATCAATGGTACAGGATAGAAAGCCCAGAGATAAACCCACACACATATGGTCACCTTATCTTTGATAAAGGAGGCAAGAATATACAATGGATAAAAGACAACCTCTTCAATAAGTGGTGTTGGGAAAACTGGACAGCTATATGTAAAACAATGAAATTAGAACACTCCCTAACACCATATGCAAAAATAAACTCAAAATGGATTGAAGACCTCAATGTAAGGCCAGACACTATCCAACTCTTAGAGGAAAACATAGGCAGAACACACTATGACATAAATCACAGCAAGATCCTTTTTGACCCACCTCCTAGAGTAATGCAAATAAAAACAAAAATAAACAAATGGGACCTAATGAAACTTAAAAGCTTTTGCACAGCAAAGGAAACCTTAAACAAGATGAAAAGACCACCCTCAGAATTGGAGAAGATATTTGCAAATGAAGCAACTGACTAAGGATTAACCTCTAAAATATACCAACAGCTCATGCAGCTCAATATCAAGAAAACAAACAACCCAATCGAAAAATGGGCAGAAGACCCAAATAGACATTTCTCCAAAGAAGATATACAGATTGCTAACAAACACATGAAACGATGCTCAATATCACTAATCAGTAGAGAAATGCAAATCAAAACTACAATGAGGTATCACCTCACACCAGTTAGAATGGCCATCATCAAAAAGTCTAGAAACAATAAATGCTGGAGAGGATGTGGAGAAAAGGGAACCCTCTTACACTGTTGGTGAGAATATAAAGTGATACAGCCACTATGGAGAACAGTATGGAGGTTCCTTAAAAAACTAAAAATAGAACTACCATTTGACCCAGCAATCCCACTCCTGGGCATATACCCAGAGAAAACCATAATTCAAAAAGACACATGCACCCCCAATGTTCATTGCAGCTCTATTTACAATAGCCAGGACATGGAAGCAACCTAAGTGTCCATCGACAGGTGAATGGATAAAGAAGATGTGGCACATATATACAGTGGAATATTACTCAGCCATAAAACGAAATGAAATTGAGTTATTTGTAGTGAGGTGGATGGACCTAGAGTGTGTCATACAAAGTGAATTAAGTCAGAAAGAGAAAAACAAATACAGTATGGTAACACATATATATGGAATATATATATATTTTTAAAAAAAGGTTCTGAAGAACCTAGGGGCCGGACAGGAATAAAGATGCAGATGTAGAGAATGGACTTGAGAACATGGGGAGGGGGAAGGGTAAGCTGGGATGAAGTGAGAGAGTGGCATTGACATATATACACTACCAAATGTAAAATAGATAGCTTGTGGGAAGCAGCCGCATAGCACAGGGAGATATTCTCTGTGCTTTGTGACCACCTAGAAGGGTGGGATAGGGAGGGTGGGAAGGAGACGCAAGAGGGAGGGGATTTGGCGATATATGTATAGGTATAGCTGATTCACTTTGTTATACAGCAGAAACTAACACAACATTTTTAAGCAATTATACTCCAATAAAGCTGTTAAAAAAAAAAAGAAATTTAACAACGATTTGGGTAGAAATTGTTATGGTTCTTGCTGGCATATGTTGTTATTAAAGGCGTTTATTAAACATGGTGATAGGATTCATTAGGTATATCAAATATGATAATATTGACAAAAAGACATCAAAAATGTCATTCCACCATGTTGAAGATTAAAATTAAACAATATATACCATCAAACAAAATAAAGTGTACTTTCCAGGTAATTATACAATATGACTTCAAATCAATTTATACTCTATTTCAAGTGAAAATTCCCAATAATTAAAGGAAAATATTGCAACTATACAACATAACTCTGTCTTTGATCTTTCACCCAAACTTCAAGGCCGTAGGGTTCTATGTCTGTCAAAGTTACCAATATCTAAGGAGCATTAACTACATGGTCTTACATCTTCATCTTTATTAGCATCAGATGAGATTATTGCTTACTTCTTTGTAAATTTAAAAGCTTTCTTATGAAAACATATTTTCTTTGCCTAGCCTAATCTTGACAATAATGCCTAGCACTAAGCAAGTCAGTGTTTGGATTAGTTTGCTTAATCTTTCCAAATATAATGGCTTAATACCTGTATAATCTGAAGATAAAACCTGCAATACTTTTTATATATGAATAACAATCTTGGTTCTTTCTGAAACCTTATAAGAATCTGCATAGATGCACAGACTGCATACCATGCATCTAGCAGTCTTGATTGGAGTTGTCTGATTATTACTTACAGGATACAACAAGCTTTAAACACATTTACTCTACACTGCAGGAAATGTGTTTTGTTTACCTCCTCAGTGAATTTGTTGTTGCCTTTGCCCAAGTCAGAATGACTATTTCATTGTAGTATTTTACTGTGGGGACAGTTGAATGCTTTTGCCAGGCTTTTTCTTTCTTATACAGGATAATATTGTTCATGGTTAACATAGGGAGAGGTTATCCAGATAACAGCACCTGATTGATCCTGGTGGATTTGATTATGTCTGTGCAGAGATGGATTTGCCATGAAGATCAAAGGGCCACTTGCTGGCATGACCCCTTTCCTCAGCCCTGGGAGGGCCTAGGCAGGGTGTTCACATGGCCGTGTGTTTTTTATAAAAATTGCAAAAGTAGATATTTTAACTGCAGTCTGTTATGTTCCTGCCTCTTTCTACTCTGACTTCTTCCATCACATTTCCTGTGTCCAGTTCAGTTAGAGTGGCACTTGGCAGTTTGAGATCTGGCTAAGTGGAAATTGTTGTGGAGATACACTGAGTCTGAGTTTAGTGTGATACATTTTGTGGTTCACTCTTCCTGCTGACTATGCCGACTCAACAAAGGGCACTATGTGAAGGTCCAGTGATTGTATCTCGGTATGAACATGTCCTGTGGTGCAGGTAGCAGACCCATGCGGGAAACAAGTTAGGAGAAAAAAGAGGAGAAGCAAGATTAGGAATGTGCGGAACCGGAAGCAAGTCTCTGGTAAATTCTTGGATATGTAAGAATTATATGATGTATTGGATGTGTAAGAAAATTGTAAGAGGAGGATTGTGTTCTCATCAATAATGCAGTACATACTATTATAAATGTATCCATATATTGATTTTTCTCATGTGAATTATGCAAAACAAAATTTATCACCATTTCTTCCTTTGTAGGACAGCAACCTGTAGTAGCACTTCAATGAGCAAGTAGTCTGTGTGAAGGTGAATGTTCCATACCTTCCAATATATTGAACCATGTCTTAACATGTCTGATTATCTTGTCCCAAAGCAGTCTGGGACTTCCAAGCAGCACATATGCTATACCAAAGCCAGTAATTCATTGAGAAAGAGATAAATTTTAAATAGCTCTCAGATTGTCTGATAACCCAATTAATGAAGAGAAGTGATGCATATGAACCCATAGGGAAAAGATTTGAATATCCTGCTGTTTTTACATAAAGTTCTGACATCAGTGAAGATAATCTAACATGTCATAGATCTATGCCAATAAGCCACTACCACAGGGGACTGACAACGAGCTAATGAGTGTCATCAATTCAGAATATTTAAGATTAATTCATGTTCAAGAAAAATTTTGTATTCTACTCATCAAAGAGAGCCCCCCAATTTTGTAAGCCTCAGGCTGTACAGAACTTGGACCCGCCTTGTGCCTGAGCATTTTGCATCCTTTCCAGAACTTGAGGTCTCATAGTTAGACTAGATAGTGAGATGGCAGTTAGCACAGAGATTCACTCCTCCATGGGGTAGACAAAGCAAACTTATCAAGGAATAAATGTGTAGATATAATAGAAGCCGTTGTTCATACCAAGATTAAAAAACTGTGTTCTGTTGAAAACAAATAGTGTGGTTTCCTTTTCAATAGCTTCTGGTCACCATCGCAGAAATGTTAACACTGAGATGTTGGAGCCTGTGGTCACTTCAGATCTAAGGTTTACTGATTCTGTTGATCTGTCATCAGCGAATTTCTTCACTTCATACCAAGTATCAGTGCACTGGGAATGGGTATGTGTGACTATAGCTTGGTTGTATGCACAGTCTCTGGCACTATAAGCTTCAGGGCACAGAAAGGAGATAGCATAAGGGATGTTTTTGGATGCACTGTCAAGTCTGCACTTCTACATGAAGTAGGGTGAGGGGACTTTCATGCTACAGGTGGGTCCCAGGCAAGCCGGGATGAGTTGTCACTCTGGTGTGAAGAGAGCTTTCAAAGGCAGGACAAGTCCTGGTGCTTCGTTTCACACCCCCCTACCCACAGCTGCATTCATAGGTGCTCCCGCTCTCCAGGAGAGGCACTGAAGAGTACTCTAAGAAGGGGGCTAATTCTTCTCCTAAGACTAGGTTTCTGATGAGATGAAGACCATTAGAGGGTAGGTGCCTGGGGGATAGGCTCTGCCTGCTCTTCCCTATTCAGCCCAGCATTTAGCACAGTGTGGGTCTCCTCACAGATCATAAAGATCAGTGGCATTAAAGGGAACCCCCTTTCTATCGAGTAGCCTGCTTAGTGGAAGAAACACTGAATAGAGTCCCGAGATCAGGCTGAGAGTGATGCATCTGGGACTTACAGTATGTCCTATGGAGAGGAACGGAAGCAGTCTGAGCCTCTCATAGTAACAACTGTCTTTACATTGAAATGAGATGGTTGTATGAATACTCTCTGTATGTGGGGATGCACCACAGAATTATATATTGCTTTGATGAAATATTTTAGTAAAGAAAAGATCCCTAAATATGCATAACAACGTTTCAGAAATTTCAGCAAAAGGCAGGTGCTGGAAAGGTTACGAGCACAGGCTCTGGAGCTAGACTACGTGCCAGTCCCACCTCTGCCTCTCACCAGCTGTGTGACCTTCAGCAAGTTCCTTTGTCTCTTTGTCTCTATTGCTTCACCTGCAAATAGTGATAATAGAACCTACCTCACAGGGATGTTGTTAGGATTAGATGAGCTCATGCAAATATAGAACTTAAAAATAAAACTTCAAATAGATGAGCTCATGCAAGGATACAACCTTCCATAACATCTTAATGGAAGGACCCGAATGAACTTTCTGGCCAGCCCCATATTAGCTATTATTATTGCCGTTAATATTATTATTGGTGCCTGAAGTAATTTTGAACTAAAAATCAGGATAAAAAATTTTGTTTTGTTTCAGATATTTGGGATTATTACTAAAATCCACCCGATCTTGATAAAATATTAAAAGAAAATAGAATTTTTGGTAATATCTCTGTTTTATTATTTAATATCTAAATACATTATTTGACTGATAACTAGTATGTACATTTATAATTCCCAAACCAAAGAAAGTAGCTTTAAATCTCATTGGTTGTTAAATGTAAATAACTGTTTAATTCCAAGAGTGATTATCCCATGGGGTGAACAAGTACCAGGGTTATCTCAGCTGCACCCCAGCCCTGAAAGTTGGGCAAACCCGAGTAAGTCTCTAAAGATATTCCTTCTTGTGTGCTGCGTGTTTCCCAGTTGTGTGGCTGTCACAGCCCAGTGTTAGTTATTGACAATTAGTGGCAGTACTAGGCAGTATGAAGAGGGGGGTACTGGTGTGAAGGAGGCTTTGGAAACAACCAGAAACCAAGAGGGGAGGCAGCTTACCAGCAATCAGTCAGGGCATGTAGGACTACGGAACTTTCTAGATCCTGCGTGGGGCACGGCACTGGCATCATTAGGCGCTGTTGCAAATGCAGAATCTTGGGCCCACCTCAGACCTTCTGAATCAGAATCGGCATTTTTTTGCCTCTAGTGGTCAGTTACCATCTGGGAAGCCCTGGACAGAAAAGCTTCCTTCCATTCTCCTTCTGTCTTACTCCTCTGATGTCCTCTCTGTAAGGAAGGCCTTCTTCCTCCACCCAGGGTAGGCCTCAAACACTGAAAAGATAAGATGCAGATGAGCAGGACCTGAACTAAAGTAATCACACCAGGCATGTAAGAAATTGCTGGGTGTGAAGAGTACTAAGATTTTAGGATTATGAAACCTTGCTGCCTGGGAGACAGGTGATGAAAACAGCAGCTAGCATTTATTGAAGCATTTGGATACTTTCATTAACCCTGTTTTACAGACAAGGAAACTAAGGCAAGAAGTTAACTTGTTCATGGTCTCAGAACTAGGCAGTTACTAGGAAGAACTAGGAAGTTTCTCCCAGTTACTCTAGTCACCTTGACTAGAGTAATCTTGTCACCCTGTTTATTTTATTCAAAAGATTTATCATGAGCTGAAATTGTTTTATTTGCTCATTCTCTTTCTCCCCAACTAGAATTCTTGATATCTGCACTACATCTATCTTACTTGTTTCAGTATCTTTCATGATTAGGATGTAGGCTTGGTGAATATTATAAGCTTACTAATATTTAATCAAGTGCATATATATACTAATGAATATACAATTCATAGATATATAATATGAACAATTTAACCTGGGACAGAATAGACAAGGAGAGATATGACATCTGTCCTGTAATAGCTAAAGGACTGCCATGAAGAGGAGAGACTTCATTTATGCTAGTGATAAGAGCTGTCCAAATAGGTAATGACTTGTTTGGGGAGGTGACAAGTTCCTGGTCACTATAGCAGATCTCAAATAGGCAGGGTGGTTTGGGGGCAGAGATATTGTAAAGGAGATTCACAATTTTGTGTGATAATGGCTTTTAGGGTTCCTTTCAACCCTGATTGTCTTTAAGAAGTTGAGTGCAGTGATTTTCCTTAAGATGCCTATTGTTCTTGATGGGAAAATGGACTAGGTTCTTTAGTTACATCCCAATGCTCTTCCTCAAAGGCTAGGTTGGGCACTTACATTTTTTTTTTAATTAAAATGAGGTGGAAAGAAATCAAAACAACAACAACAACAACATATTTCAATACCGTGGAGCTGCCTTTGCTCAATAAGTCTTTAGAGTTTCTGCTCCAGAATCTCATTCAGAGTCAAGTAAAAGGAGGAGTTTGATTACTTTGTAGTTTCATTATAATTTTTACAACAGATTTGATTACCCACATTTGTTACACATTTTACTCATTAGATTTCAAGTCAAATAACTTTTGCCTTGAATCCATCCTTGATGGGTGAAGTGTGCCTCCACTGAGGATATTTAAAAGAACAGGTTCAAGTCTCTGAAAGCAGATCTCTCCAAAAATATTTTGTACAATGGCAGAACTAATATACGTAGAGTTCCTTCCAAGGTGATTGCTCAGAGATGAACATCTATTAGATATATTGGTTCTGTTGGGAGTGCTAAAGAAAACACACAACATATTTCATTAATGTCATGTGATATGTGTATTTCAATGTGTACATGCATATCAAAACACCAAAACTCTTTTTTTAAAATAATTTTTGTTTTGTTTTGTTTTGACAAGAAGATCCGTACTGTATGACTTTGCACAGTGCACAGCTCAATACTTAGGCCTTTGCAATTATAATATGCATTTATTCTGCCATTTCTGGAGATATTTTCATAGCATTTAAAAAATTATTATGTGTTTCCTCTGCACATGTACAATCAATGTGTACTAAGGCTCTATATGTGATTATAGTATTGCACTCACAAAGAAAATAGCTGTAAGTATGAAATGATCAATTTGGATGTTCCGAAGAGTAATTTGAGTGGTTTGAAAACTTTCAATGTTTTGCGTAAAATATATGGCTGATTGTATACCTTTAAATCACCCTGAAACAACGTAGTTTATTTTCTATGAATGACTGTAGAAATTCTAAGCATATGCTTAGCACGTTACATATTCCATATTGTGTCCTTTTCTATTTTTAAGAAATTAAATGCTTTTTCATGTCTAGTTCTAATTTATCATTTTGTAGTTATGCCCAATGAACTGATAGACCATTTTCCTATCTTATTAAAACACTCAAGGCTTGCTCTTCTGACAATACATCAAAAGAAGAGCAAAACAAGTAGATGTATACAGAACACCTAAGTCAATGTCACCGCTAATACAAGATTTTTAGGTCGAGATAGTATAATTCTTAACAATAAAGGTACAACATAGTTTGGTTTTGCTTTAATTTTCAGATCAACTTTTTAGACAAAAATTATCCTGTAGTTTCATATTTGACCAAATTATTTTCTTCTGAATCTCCCAAAAGGAAAATAAAGCATTCCTCGTATCAGTTTCACCCTGCTACATATGTTGCCCTTAAGGTTTTGTTCTTCAATTTCAAAGACATTTAAAAAAAATTTTTTTAATGGAGATATAATTTATGTATAGTGAAATGCTCAAATCATTTTTTTAAATTTATTTATTTTATTTATTTATTTTTGGCTGTGTTGGGTCTTCATTGCCGCTCATGGGCTTTCTCTAGTTGTGGCGAGCGGGGGCTACTCTTCATTGCAGTGAGCGGGCTTCTCACTGCGGTGGCTTCTCTTGTTGCGGAGCATAGGGTCTAGGCATGTGGGCTTCAGTAGTTGTGGCACGTGGGCTCAGTAGTTGTGGCTTGCTTGCTCTAGAGCTCAGCCTCAGTAGTTGTGGCACACGGGCTTTGTTGCTCCGCGGCATGTGGGATCTTCCCAGACCAGGGCTTGAACCTATGTCCCCTGCCTTGGCAGGTGTATTCTTAACCACTGCACCATCAGGAAAGCCCCGAAAGACGTTTTAGCAACCGTAATCCAAGAGAGAAGATAATATATTTATCATTTGATCATTTTCATAGCTTCTACATTTCTGCTGTAATAATATACCTTAATGTTCATCCTCCCCAGCTATCAGTGTTAAGCTCTTAGATTAAACTATGTCTGGTTATTTAAACATCCAAAAGCTGAAATCTTTGATTATTTCTGCCTTTCCATTAAAGGAAAGCTAAAATTTGTGCAGATCTTGATAAAATTGGTATCAGATTAATGTGAATTTCCCCAACACTATGGTTTGTTGCATATTCTAGGTAGTAATATTGTTACAATCTGATTCTTCCCCTCCCCCCAACGACATAAGTAAGAAATGTCACTTTGTATGCAAGGAACTGAATGGAGGATGAGGAATATTGGAGAATATGTTTTTCTCTGGGGGAAAAAGAATGATATATTAATAACCTAATTAAAATACCTAAGTGTTTAAGATTGGGGAATATATAGATGTCTTTTACTTTTTTGTCTCCCTGCTTCCCTTAATTTGGGAAACTTTCCCAATTCCCCTTCATGTAATTATGGTAGGTTTGTGAACTAGAGGCTTTATTCAACCTACCTCTGGGTGAGCCAGGATGTCACTGAAGATTCTCCAGAGAAGCAGAACCCATAGGATATACAGAAATAGACTTATTTTAAGGAACTGGCTCTAATGATTGTGGGGACTGGCAAGTCCAAAATCTGTAGGGCAGACTAGCAGCTTGGATATTCAGGTAAGAGGAAATGCTGCAATATTGAGTCTGAAATGTATAGGGAGGCTGGCAGGCTAGAAACTCAAGCAGGTTTTCTATGTCACAGTCTTGAGGAAGAATCCCTTCCTTGCTTCTCTGGAAAACCTCAGTTTTCTGTCTTAGTGCCTTCAACTGATTGGAGGAGGCTCGCCCACATTATGGAGGACAATCTGCTTTACTTAAAGTCAACTAATTTTAAATGTTAATTACATCTACAAAGTACCTTCACAGCAACATCTAGACTAGTGTTTGACCAAACAGCTGGGCACCCTAGCCCAGCCAAGTTGACACATAAAATTCACCATCACAACCCTGCTCCCCAGGGATCTTCCATAAGACTGACACAGACTCAGGAAAACCAGAGCAACATTCTCTTTCTTAAATCATAGCTATAAGGACTGTGCTTGAACTTTGGGTTGGGAGGGGATTGGGGAGCAACATTTCCAGCTGGTTGAGAGAGTCTGCTAGAGAATGCAGCAGACCCTGGGGAGAGTGGGAACATAGGGTGATGGAAGGAGGGAGAGAGGGGCTGAGAGCTAGGGAGGCTGTCCTGATGAGGGCATCTGAGCCCTGGATTCAGCTGTGCCGAGAGTCCGACTCTGCCCAGAAATTCCCTCTTTTGCTTGAGCAACTAAGGCTGTCGACAAATGAAGAGGAACTTTGAAAAACCCTTTAATACTTACAGTTATCATGAAGCAGTTAAATGTTAAATGATGTTCAGAAATCCACTGAATCATTTGTTCACAAATGTTTTAGTGCCTATTTTTGCATTTGTAGAAATGCTAGGCATTGGGATAAAGCAGTTTGACCTGTTTGATAAAACAGGCAAATGGTGAACAATTGATGGCGAGTGAAATAAAGTTTATAAAAAAGGGTGGAGATGGGACTTCCCTGGTGGTCCATTGGTTAAGACTCTGCATTCCCAATGCAAGGGGCTCAGGTCCAAGCCCTGGTCAGGAAACTAGATCCCACATGCCACAACTAAGACCTGGTGCAGCCAAATAAATAAATAATTTTTTTAAAAGGGTGGAGATGATACAGTGGGAGAATAATGCAGGAGGAGCTGACCATATTGGGTTAAGGAATTAGACTTCCTTGAGGAGGTGCGTGTATGATGACACCTGAAGGATGAAGATGAGTTAGCTAGAAAAGGGGAAAGAGGGTTCAAGTCACAGGGAAGAGTATGAGTGAAGGTACTAGAGTGACAGACAAAGCATTATACAAGCAATTGAAAAGGCAGAATGACTGATAAAAGACAGAGACAGGAAGAGAGGCAGGAAGACTTCATCTGAGGAGAGAATTGGGCATCAGCCAAACCCTCTCAGGGCCCCTGTAAGCCAAGGCCAGTATTTGAGGAACAAGGTAGATGGTAACACCATTACCTGAGACAGGTGTGCTGGAAGGAGGAATTACTTTAGAAGCCAACATAGTTGTTCAGTTTGGGGTTTGCCAAGTTAGAGAGGAGATATTTAATAATGTTTGGTGCTCAGGAGGGATGTCTGCACTGTCACCTGGCATCTGTGTGAATGGGGTGGACAGGGCCCTAAGGATGGAAAGAACTGTTTCTGAAGAGTATTTAAAAAAAATAGTAACAGAGAAATAGAACTTTAGTTTACTGCCGCTTAAACAAATTTACCAATTATGAAAGAAAGGAAACCTTTCAATTTGCTGATCAGACACCAGGGACACAGTCACAGAGTGGGAGTTGGAACAAATCCCACAGCTCATCGAATTCAACACTTTAATTTCAAAAATAAAAAATTGAAGCCAAGAGATCATCAAGACCAAAAACACTACCTGATATCTAGTACTTTGCTCTTTCTTCTACAGTTTAGTGGAAAGGGGGGAGAGGAAGGGAGCACTTTAACATGACAAATATTTCATTTTTTTTCATACTGCACTCTCAATTTTATTTGAATGCCTATCCACCCAATTTCACTTTCAGTTAATGTTGAGCTATGACTGATTGGCAGTAGCCGCCTGAAGCACTGTATCTGAAGCCACATTGGTTTGCAGTGTCTACTACAAGTAGGGCATCTATCTAATGTCCAAACTGCTCTCAAAGGACAGTGAAATGAAGATTGATTATCAATTTTGCAGGGACAGCAGGCAGGAGCCAGGACTGTCCCTGGCAAACTGGAACCTGTTGTCTCCCCAACCACAAGGGATGGAGGAAGAGAATTAGGCACAGGTGCCATTTTTGCCATTCCTGTTTCATATGGTTTCCCCATCAAAGTTAGAATTTATTTTGAATTTGACAGGAAAAGAAAAGAAGAAGAAAAGAAAAAATTGATTCCCAGCTGTGGCAAGGTTTTAGAATTTTTTACTATCATCTTCTTCATGGAGATTTATTAAATGTTGGCCTTGAATGTTAGTAATGTATTTTTTTCAAAAAAGAGTAATTAAAATAGAGTTACTTTCCATAACTCTACCTTGATCCAAAAGAAATATCTCAAAAGAGGGAATATGTAAGTGTTGATCTAATCCAACGCTCATAATTCTGTTCTTTAAGTCAACTCCTCTTTCCTCTGAAAGAAAATTTTCTTTACACATAATAGCTTCGTCTCTGCTTTTGATGAGCATTTTTAGAGTGTTGGAAATAACTTTGACAGGATGGAAATTTTTTAGTATAAATTAAATAATCATTAGAGAATACTGCTTCTAAAACAGTTTTAAATGCCAAATCATATTTAAAAGAATCATGTAACTAGAGTTAAATATCAATACATTTAGGAAATATAGGTATCACCCATGTTAAGAGAAAATTTAATATTTGTAATAATGGTAAGGTATATAGCAAGCACCAATGAATGTGCTTGTTTGGAATTTCCTCTTGACCTTCTTCACATGTAGGTGATGCCAGCTCTTCTTCCGTGGTGTTTACCTACACATCAATAAAAGCAGCATCTCAGAAGGAGTTCAGAGTATCAAAAGTCTTAATCCCTCTGACTTTGGGATTTCTATAGGGAACTGACACATTGCCAAAGAATAGACTCAACATCCATTACCACTTTTTACTTGAATCTCTGTATCTCAAAGCAAATTTCACTGAAAATAATAATCATAATCTAATGCATTGGAGAAATGTTCATATTATGGGAAATACACAATCACTTCTAGAATCTAGTGTATTAACAGCATGTGAAAACCAATGAGTTTTAGGGAATGGTATAAATGTGGAGAGATGCAAATTGTACTAAAATGTGGAATTCTCACTAATGTGAGGAACTAAGGTTTTTAGGGTACTGAAAGTTAGTATTCTATGAAATGCTTCTTAAGCAGAAGCCTTAAGTAAAAAGCCTCCCCAAATAAAACTAAGCCTCATTATTGAAAAGCATATGTTCATATACCATGAGCTCTTTATTTTAACTATCTGCATGTATCTCATTTTTTTTCTATTCAAGACATTTTTTCCTGGAAAATATGCATTTGTTTATGCAAATTTTGCCCTTTAAATCTTGCAGCTTTTAAACATGTCTGCTTTCTATTCTATAGTTTTGAAATGGTTTATATTTAGTGGCATTATTAAAAATATTATCAATATATGCCTATTTTCTGTATTTAGTAAGTGGATATCTGAACTCATTTGTGAAGCAGATTTGAAATTATATAATTTTTCTTTCTTCCAATTGGACATTCCTAATTTTTTTAAGTCTGAAAATCAACTCTTGGCATCATTTGAAAATTGTTCTGGTCAAGAGGAAGGAAAAAGTATAGAAAAATATTTTCTACAGATTTATCCCATTAGATTATAGGACCCAAAGTCAAGGTTTGTCTGGTGGAATTTCATCAAGCATGACCTGGTAGGAAAAAGAATGAGTTCATTTATTTTAATCCATAATCTCAAATAACATATAGATCCATGAGCTTTTCATATGGGTGGCTTGCTTTTTTGGTGGGGGGGGGGACTGTATTATGTCATATTTATTATTTCTAAAAATTGCATTTCCATTTGAACTAGACTCACAGATACTGTTGAAGCTATGAAACACATTTCAAAAAAAGGTCTGATGTCTTCAGTGCATGTCCATTCTTCCAGTAGAACAGTGAGCTGAGTCCCCTTTATCTTTCAGAATGTATATAGCCATATCTCAAGGACCAGACTTATTAATAGCTACTGTGTTCAAGTATTTTCCATCTGAGTTCAGTGATTTAAATCGCATATGCCTTGAAAACTTAAAAATTTAAGTATCACAACAGAAAAGCTCCAAGTGGTATTTCCAGAAAGTTTTAAGAGATTCTTGTGCCTCTCAAAAAAATCGAAACTGCAATTTGGGTGTATTACCACTAGATGTCACTGACTTGTGATTTTTAAATGCTGGAATTTAGCCAGAGACACATATTGGGTTACCCAAAAAGATCATTCAGGTTTTTCCATAACAGATTATGGAAAAACCCAAACGAACTTTTTGGCCAACCCAATAGTTAGATCAAATCATATTGCCGACTTTTCTAATGGACAAGCAACAATAATGATGTTACATTTATATGTGATTCTGAAGCTCAAAGTTTAGTCAGGTTGTCCAAATTTGCATACATAGGTTCTAAGTAATAGACATCTATGATTCCAAAGGCATACTTTTCTGAAGTCTCAAACTGGATTACTCTAATAGCTGTTAGAGTTTTAGAGTAATACTCTATAGGACTACTTAGGTTGTATTTTAAAGAAACCCAACATAGCCTAAGTACAAAACAGGGAATGTGTTGGCATATGTGCAGAAGTCCAGTAACATACTGTCTTCAGGCATGACCAGTCCTAAAAACTCTAAACTATTTTATCATGGCACCATCTCTCAGAAGGCTCTCTGCCACATGGCAGATGTTACATCCTGGCAGCTGAAGAGCCACATTCTGTAGGTTCATCAACCCCAGCAGACCATCTTACCCAGTAATTGGCAGAAATGAGCTAGAATAAGTTTCAATTAGCCAGCCTTAGGTGACAAGAACATCAAGGATCCAGTCACTATAGACAGGAAGATGGGGTGCACTTTGATTAGCCTGAATTGTATGTCCACTCCTCAGCTGTGGACACACCACCGGTGGCTGTGGGATCAGTCTGGCTTAAAACATAGGAAGTTGATTCCCCACAGGAAGGGCAGGGGGTACTATTACTAAAAGATGGGGGGATAGAATTTGGATGGGCAAAAACAGCAGATGTGCACAACAAATTGTTGGACTATTTTCCTGCATCTCTACCCTTTCAGGAGAGGAAAGTTGTATCCAAGACTACCAGAGTGATCTTTCTAGAATAAGATCTGAAAATAACACTCTCCTAATTGGGATTGTAAAACAGATAGCGAGTTGGAACCTGCTGTGTAGCGCAGGGAGCTCAGCTCTGTGCTCTGTGGTGACCTAGATGGGTGGCATAGGGAGTGGGGTGGGAGGGAGGTCCAAGAGGGAGGGGATATATGTATACATATAGCTGATTCACTTTGTTGTACAGCAGAAACAGACACAACATTGTAAAGCAACTATACCCCAATTTAAAAAAAAAAAAGAGCACCGAGATATAGTACAAACGTCTTAGTACACAAGGTTCCTCTCGACCTAACTTCTTCCGGTCCTTCTTTACTATTCTCATTTCCAATCGCTCTCCTCGACTCCAGCCACACAGAACTCCCTGTAATTCTTCCAAACAATCATATTATTTCATGTACTACTTCCCACCTCACAGTCTTATTACTCTTTCTCCTAAGAGAGACTTTCCTCAAGTTATATCTTCTACCTGAAGCCCTTCCACACTGTTGTCTTTATTTAACGTGTAAAATCACCCTTAAGCATTGCTTTCTCCAAATTTCCTTCCTTGACCCCACTCCCTACACTTCTTAGATTTAGATATTACTCTTCTACATGTCCATGGTACTTTGGGCATGTATGTATCATTAGCATTTATCATACCGTATTATAATATTTGGCTTATGGGTATATCTCCCCATTAAGCAATGAGCTTATTAAGAGTAGGGGCTGTGAATTATCTGAATCATCCTCCATGAATTATCTCTCAGTATTTTGTACAGAGCTTGACACGTAATAAGCATTGAATGAATGGTTGATCAATGAGTGAATGAATGTATGAATGAATGAGTGGATTCACACCAGTTTGACACCAAAGCAATTCCCTACTTCCTCTCTGCAAACAGCTGGTGAAGAAACATTTGGGAGGCAGTGTGCATTGAGTGCAAGCTGCAGAGCTAGAAGACTAATGCTCAAAGCCCTGCTTCTTCACTTGCCAGTTGGGCAGCTGTGGGCAAAGTGCCTAACCCTGTGTACCTCTGGGATCTCATATGTAAAAAGAGAAGGATAATCGTTTCCATATACCAAGTGTTCTCTTCTTCAATTTTCATTAACCCTGCAATAAATATATTGATAATTATTCCTGTCTTAGAGGTGAGTAGAGTGAGATTCAGAGTGGTTAAGTAACCTGCTCAAGGGCACACAGGTTCTAAACTGGGGAGTGAATATTCTGCTGAAGGATTGCCTGATTCTGAACCCTCACAGTTTCAACTGTGCCAAGATTTCACAACTTGTTTTTATTAACTGGAAAATGGTCCAGGGAAATATTTTTCTTACCTTAGATAAATTTTCTACTAATGATTGTTTTCTGTATAAGAATGTAACCTGAACCAAACAGCTTTTAGATATTGCTATAGTTGAGCACACTACTTTTAAAATATTTAATGTTTATCCCTTTGGGTAGGTGAACTGAGATAGTTGATGAATAAATGACAATTTTTTAATTTGAATTGAAAAAAAACTATTCTATTCAACCTCTGTGCTGTTTGTGTAGATATTAGCAATTTGTTCCCCCAAAAGAAAAAGATCTGTTGAAAAGTATGTCTAGTTCACAAGAGCAGAAGTTTATTCAGGATGCAGTTCAACTGGGTTTCTTTTCTCCATTTCCATGGTCTGACTGCCTAAATAGAGATAATTGGGTCTTCAAAGCACTAGATGGAAACATTAGCAGTTCATTGCCCATAATTTTCTCTGCAGATGAGTTCTGAGACCTACCCAGAAATGCGGACAAGTGGATCAAACCAAAAGTTAAAGAAACTTTCTCACCTTCTGGCAAACCACTGGCAGCCAGCACTATCTGGCTATAGTAATTCTGAGGATTATATATAGCTCATTTTACCATCCCAAATTCATAGAGTTAGGCTTCATGTAAAAGGATAATTGACCAAACTGTGTCATATTAAGAAGATTAGGAGAATACTGGAGAATTTTTTTAGTAGGATAATTGATATATGTTCCAAGTCATGACATACATCTGCACTGATATCAACTTGTTTTCATTTACTTAGACAACTGAAATCAAGAACTAAGTTATTTTAAGCAAACAGCTTCATTTTACATTCATTTATTTCTGCTTTGCTTGAAGCACAGCTGCATTATAATGTGATCAAGCACAATAAAGTGTGTTTTGTTGTTTTTTATATAGAAGAATTATACCATTCAGGTAGATGTACAATTTCACCTAAAGTGTTTTAAAAGTACAAGTGCATGAGTGTTTGTTCTCTTCCAAAAATAACTCTTACTCAAGCTTTAGGACCTATAGATTTTCTACCTCCTGTTACCAAAAACAAATGAAATGTTCTGAGCCAATTGTCTGGAGTTACTTAATTGAAGTTATTTAACTGGTGGTAAATTTTCCAATGTGTCTGAATCCTTTGGAAAAATAAAATGGCCGAAAATAGCTACTGTGTTCAGAATATTTCCAGAATACATATATACATACTACATATCATATAAATGTATGTAATATATATATATATACACACACAATATATATATGCAGTAAAAATAAATGAATATATGGTATATATTTATATGATATATGGTAAATATATATATATATATATATATATATATATATATATATATATAGTATTTATATTTTATATTTGTAGATCTCTCCTGGTACACATATGTGTGACAGTTCTCTAGATATATAACCAGAAGCAGAGTCTCTACGTCATGGAAAATGCCCATCTTTAGCTTTACTAGATATCACCAAATTCCTCTCTACTCAAATTCAAGATAATTTAAGGAGTGTTTATTTGCAAAGATTTACAAAGTTATGAAGAGAGGGCAAACCAAGCGACAATGCAGTAAACTAGGGCTAGTGGTAGCTGAGCTACTATCCTAGGCCCCAAAGACTAACAGGAGAGGAAGTTTACTTGAAACTGGAGATCATGTAGAAACAGTTGCCTTGAGAGTAGTAACCTACAGTGGAGAAGACCTAGCATAGAGGAGCCAGAGGAATAAATACCCTGTTTTCACTCTCCACTCTTCTGCTATTCTTGTGCCAAAACCCACCATTAGTCCAACAGTACTGTAAACTAGAAGGTATTGGAGTCTGTTAATGTTGACCATACAGGTTAGCTTCTAATAGCAAAGAGCAGAGATGCTCTGGAAGGGGAAAATGAATGTGTCCACTATAATGTCTATCCGAGTCATTAAAAGTATCCTTCTACTGTTGCTGCTAACTGCTATGCAGTACTCCCTAGCACATTTCTTCCATTTTTACCTATCCTTTTATCCAGTGATGAACTCCCAGATTATTTCCAATGCCTTGTTGTCACAAATAAAGCTGCACTGAATCTTCTTGTCTCTTTATGAACTTGATTTCTTAGGGCTACAGATCCAGGAGCAGAACTGATTGGTCTTCAGTGCATGTTTATACTTCATTTGACTGAGAAGTAATGGTTTTTCACTAAGCACGAATTTCATATGCAGCCTTGTTGTTGCATGTAGCAGTAATTCTTTCTCTTTTCTTTCTGAATAATGTTTTATTGTATAGATATGCTGTAATTAGTTTGTCCATTCACCTATTGATTGACATTTGGGCTATTTCCAGTTGGGGGCTTTTACAAATAAAGCTGCTATGAATATTAGAGTAGAAGTTCTTGTTTGGACACACATTTTCATTTCTTTTGAGGAAATATCTGGGAGTATAATGGCTGCCTTTTATGGTGAGTGGCATGTGCTTATCTTTTTAAGAAATTACCAAGTAAATTTCCAAGCTAGTTGTACCCTTTTACATTCCCACTAGCAGTATATAAGCATTCCAGTTTCTCCACAGCCTCACCAACCATTTGGTATGTTCATTCTTTTTAATTTTAGCCAATCTAATGGATCTATAGTGAGATATCTCTTTGGGCATTTTCCTCATCACTAATGAAGTTACTTATCTTTTTATGTACTTCTGTAGCTTCTTCTGTGAAGTGTCTGCTCAAATATTTTGCCCATTTTTATTGGGCTAATTGTCATATTATTTAGTTGGAAGTATTCTTTATATATTTTAGAAACAAGTGCTTTTTATAATACATGTGTTTCAAATACTTTATCTCAGTCTGGTTTAGCTTTCTGGTTTTCTTAAGGGTGTCTTTTGAAGAGCAAATATATTTAATTTTGATGAAATCTAATTTATCATTTTTTTCTTCTATGTTTTGGCTTTTTGTATAGTATCTAATAAAATTTTGCCCACCCCAAGATCTATGTTTTGTTTATTTTTGTAAAAGTTTCATATTTTTATGTTTTACATGTAATGCTATGCTCAATTTTTAGTTAATTTTTATGTACAGTATGAACTGTGAGTTGATGTTAATTTTTTCCACACAGGCATTAAATTTACCCAGCATCATTTGTTGAAAAGATTCTCCTTTCCCCATCAAATTGCCTTGACATCTTCATCAAAAATCAATTGATGATCTATGTATATGGGTCTATTTCTAGACTCTCTATTCTATTCCATTGATTTATGTGTTTATTTTTGCCAATTTCAAACTGTAGCTTTATATCAAGTCTTAAAATCAGGTAGACTTTAACTCCTCCAGGTTTTGTTTTTACTCATTTTGGCTTTCCTAAGCCCTTTGCATTCCGTATGAATTTTAGAAATCAGCTGCCAATTTTTACCAATAAAAAAGACTGATGGAAGTTTGTTTGAGATTGCACTGAATTTGTAGATCTACTTGGGGACAATTGCCAGTTCTAATCCATGAATATGTTATGTATTCAGTTATTTAGTTCTTCTTTGAATTTGCTCAGGAATGTTTTCTAATTTTCAGTGTATAAGTCATGAATATCTTTTGTTAGATTTGTTCCTGGGTATTTTGTAACTTTTATCATTAAGTGGAATATAAAATTTTATTTTCAAATATTTTGACTCTAATACATAAGAATATAATTGATTATATATATGATCTTATTTTTTTCCTCCTGTTTTCATTTTATATGCTTAATTACCTGAGTGATTTCAAGTGTTAAAACAACCTTGCATTCTTGAAATGAGTCCAACTTAGTCATCATGTATTACTTTCTTAATATATTGCTGTATTTGATTGTTTAGATTGTTAAGAATTTCTGTTACTATCTCATGAGAAAATCTATAATTGTCTCTTTTTTAAAAATTTTTTGCCGAATTTGGTATTATATTATACTTGCCTCCTAAAACTTGTTGGACAGTGATCTTTCCTTCTCTGTTTTCTAAAAATGTTTATGTAAGTTTGGTATCATTTCTTCCTTCAATGTTTGATAAAACTCAGCACTAAAACCATCTATGCCTGGGGTTTTCCTTTTTGGAAAAGTTTTTCATAACAAGTTCACTTTTATTAATAGAGGCATATTTAGATTTTCTATTTGTTCATGGACGATTGTGGTAGCTAGTACTATTTAGTCTGCATCATCTAACTTGTCAATTTTGGGGGCATAAAGTTGCTTACAGTGTTCTATTATTAACATTTTAACAACTATAGAGTCTTCTGTGATAACCTCCTTTTCCTTCCTGATATTTTGATGATATGTGTTCTCTCATTTCTCCTGATCAGTGTTGTTAGGGGTTTGGCAATACTGTGACCTTTTCAAAGATTCATCTTTTGCCTTTGTTAATACTCTCTATTGTCTGTTTTCTATTTTATTGATTTCTGCCTTATCTTTATTATTTCTTTACTTGTACTTTGAGATTACTTTATCTTATTTGTCCAGCTTCTTAAAGTAGAACCTTGGGTTAATCATTTTAAGTACTTCTTCTTTTTTAATTCATACATTTAAAGTTTAAGTGTTTATCTAAGCACTGCTTTACTGAATCTCACAAATTTTGATATGTTGCATTTTAGTTCTCATTTAGTTTAATACTTTCTAATTTCCCTTGTGATTTTGTTTTTGAATCATGAGTTATTTAGAACTGTATCATTTATTTTCCAGATATTTGCAGTTCTTCCAAATATGTTATTATTTATTTCTGATTTAATCCTATTGTGGTCAGATAATATATTCTGCATGATTTTAATACTTTTAAGCTGTTTATGGCCTATATATAAGTCTATCTCTGAAAATACACTATGTGCATTTGAAAAGAATGCATATTCTGTTCTTGTTAGATGTAGCATTGTATAACTGTCAGTTATATAAAGGTGACTGAGCTTGTTTTTCAGCTCTTACTCATTTATGTCTAGTTCTATCAATTGCTGAGAGAGATATGTTAAAATCTCCTACAATGACTGTGGAATTTTCTATTTCTCTCTTTAATTCTGTCAATTTTTGTTTCATGTATTTTGGGGGATTATTATTAGGGACATAATCATTTATAATTATAAAGTCCTCCTAACGAACGGGTCTGTTATGAAATGTCTGTCTTTGTCTTGAAATCTATTTAATCTGATATTTAAATAGCTATGCCAGACTTCTTATACCTATTGTTGGCATGTTATGTTGTGTTCCACCTGATTACCTTTAATCCATTTGAGTCTCAGTATGTAGAGTGTGTCTCTTCTAGGCAGCATATAGTTAAGTCTTGCTTTTTAAAAATCTGCTCTGTCAATATCTGCCTTTTAATTGTTGTGTTTAGATCAGAGGTAGGCAAATTTTTCTTAAAGGCCAGATAATGCTAGGTGTATCAGTCCAAAACACAAATTTGAAGAATATACAGTATATATATATATATATATATATATATATATATATATATATACATACACACACACATATATTAAATATAATCACTTAACAATGTAAAACCATTCTTAGATTGTAGGCATTAAAAAAAAGGTGACAGGCAGATTCAGCTTGTGGGCTATAGTTTTCCAACCTCTGTTTTGTTCTATTAATATCTAGTATGATTATTGATATTTCTAGATTTAGGTCTATCATGTTATTATGTGCTTTCTGTTTGTACCAACTATTTTTGCTACTGTTTTCCCCTCTCTTGCCTCCTTTAAGAATATTTGAATGTATTAGTATTTCATGTTAATGTACTCTTAGATATCAGCTATATCTTTTGTATTATTTTTGAAGTTACTTTTTGGATTACAGCATACATACCTAACCTTCCACAGCCTACTTAGAGTTAATATTGTACTCCTTGATTTGTGATGTAAAAGGCTTGCAACCACAGAGGTCCCTTTACCACCCTCCCTACCTTTATGCTTTAGTGTGATCTGGGTTATATCTGCCTACACTGAAAACATCATAAGACATGATATAAGTTTGGGGCTGCTTTGTCATATATATATTTCAGAGACCTTAAGAGGAAAGTGCATTTGTATTTACCCAGCTATTTATCATTTCTACTGCTCTTCCTTCACCCCTGAGGTTCCAGATTCCTCCTTATATCATTTCTCTTCACTCTGCAGAATTTCCTTCAGGATTTCTGGTAAAGTAGGAATACTGACAGTGAAGTTTCTTAGTTTCTATTCACCTGAAAATGTTCTTTCTTCTCCTTCATTCTTGAGGGATATTTTCACTGAATATAGAATTCTGAGTTGATAGTTCTTTTAACACTTTCAATAGATACTATCCCACTATCTTCTGGCCTCTGTAGTTTCTGATGAGAAATTTGTAATTTGTGGACATTTGAATCATTTTTTCTCTGTATGTGATGTGTTGCTTATTCCCAACTGTTTCAAAGAGTATTTTCTTTATCCTTGATTTTCAGTAGTGGGATAATGGTTAAGTCCAGGCATAGTTTCTTTGGAGTTATTTAGTTTGCAGTATTTTAAGATTCTTGAATCTATGCTTATGTGTTTCACCAAATTTAGGAATATTGTCCATTTTTCAAATATATTTTCTGCTTTATTGTTTTTCTCAAGTCCTTCTGGAAGTTAAAGTATAGATTTCTTATCACATACTGTGACTTTTGCATTTCATTCTGTTTAGTTTGTTTCTTTAACCTGTTTTTCTTATGACATTCTCCTCTTTTGTAGAGACCATGTTATGTGATACTCTGTTCCAGAGACCAAATAGTTTCATGAAATTTTTTACTGCAGCATACAAGTAGATAAGTTTTACAAACATATACTTTCTCTAAGTCTTCCAGATGCTATTTTCTCCCTCTTTTATAGGCTACAGGTCATGTTTTTAAAAATTATTTTAGAATTTCCATATAATTGACATATATATGTATATAACATATAATTACATCATACATGATATGATTGACATATGGCCTTGTGCAGGTTTAAGGTGTATAATGTAATGATTTTGTATATGTATATATTGTGAAAAGATTACCACAGTAAGGTTAACTAACACATTTGTCACCTCACACAGTTACAATATTTTTTTTATAAAAAAAGGAGGAAATCCTGCCATTTGTGGCAACATGGATGGACCTTGAGGGCATTATGCTAAGTGAAATAACAAAGACAGAGAAAGACAAATACTATATAATTTCACTTATGTGTGGAACCTAGGAAGACAGAACTCATAGAAACAGAGAGCAGATTGCTGGTTGCCAGGGATGGGGTGGAGGAAGAATGGGTAATGGTGGTCAGAGGGTACAGATTGTTATATATCCTCAAACAAAGCAAGAGCTCATAAGAGTCGATATCTGACAAGAGACACAATGAATGAACAGACCTCAGTCCTCTTCTCTGTCCACAGATACAGTGGACAGATCCTTCTCTCAGAACAGTGGTGGTTAGTGTATGATACTCCCAAAGTTCCAGTTTCTCTTGGTGGCTTATTTCTTCTATGCATACTGCCTTGTCGTCTAATTGTCTGAAAAAGTATAATTCCGAGAATGCATTAATTTTTGTCTCTTTCCTAGAATATTTTAATTATGGAGATCGTGCCTTCCCAGTTGCCCTATAGTTTCATTGCAGTGTCACTTTTGCCTGATTTTAAGGCTGGCTTCATATTAACAGTCCTTTTTTGAGAAAACAAAATTTGCATATTGCTGGTTTTACTTATAAGGTTGAGTTATATGAAGAAACCTTGAAGTGATTGTCATGAGCACTTCTCCTGGCACCCTGAGGTACACAGGAAGGGGGGCCACTCTCATCTTCCACCTCAGTAGTGAGACCATCCCTCAGTCTTCTGACTACCACCAGTCTCCTCTGCTTCTGCTTGGAATTTAGGGAGATTTGCAGTCTGGACAAATGGTCTTACTTCTGAGTTGAAAAATACAATGCTCCTCAAGGAGTAGAACTCTCAAAGGTCAGCATTCTAGCCCTGTGCCTCTGAGTCAGGGGACAAGTGTCTCCAGGTCCATTTTAGAGAAAAATTAGAAGAACAGGTTTGGATTCAGGTAACCAGACATCATTTTAAATCTGAATGCACACCTCAATGCCAAGTTTTTTAATGAAGAAAGCATTCCTAGCTCTCTCCCTTTCCTGCCTTTAGTCTTTTGGTTCCAAACTCTAAGTCAGCTTCTGACCTTTCTTAAGCTGCAGCATTACTGGAGCTCTGACTCCCATATCTTGTGCACTCTCTCAACAAGTCTCCCCTGTTTTGTCTGCCTTCTCCTTCTAAGTATGAACTTCATTTAGCAACCGTGTTTGGAGATAACAAACATCCTGAAAACACAGACAAAATGGAATATATTTATATTTGTAGGCTTCCATTCATGTTTGTGTAATGATTCTTGTAGTCATTAAGACTGTAGACCATTCTGTAAATGGCAAATGTATGGACAAGGTGCAAATTTTGTGCTATCTGACTAGTTATTTAAGTGATAGTAACACAGTGATCAACCTTTTAACACATAGATAGACAAATTATTACTTTTCCTTGTCATTTTGTTAGTAGATTCTATAATATAGGACTTTTTAGACCACCAGATAGTTCAAATTAATAATGTTCAAGAAATTAGAAATTCATTTTCTCCTCATTGTAGAAGGAAGCCAGTTGTCCTAGGTATTATTTATTAATCTTTCTGGATTAAATTCATTAAAAATGTGTTCTCTTGGAAAATTTGATAACATTTTATTTTTAGTGACCATGAGCTAATACTAAATTACAGTGTAATGCTTCTGGAAGTGCATGTGACATCCATATGAATACCAGATGAACTCATAATTATCTGTACTATAATAATGAATATCAAGCCAATTTATAATGATACACTTAAAATAAAGCACTTCTGAAATCTTATGTTCTCATCAATTTTAAGAATGAGACACGACTATAGCTCACTGGAGCAACTGTGGGCATTCAGTGAACTGCACTCCAGGCTTTGGTTTTGTTTTCTGGTATTTCAGGCACCATTACAATGATTTTGAAAACTGAAAAATATCATGACACCATGGTGGGAAAGGGGCAGTGTATGTATCCAAGGAGGGCATGTTTATAGGTATGACTATGAGAAACATTTTTAAGAATAGAATAAAATGACTGCTGCATTTCAAAGGAAACTACCACACATTTGTATTAATTATGAAACAATTGAGGAACATAATAAAAAATGTCCAGTGGCTAGCTAGTGAAAGTATGCAACCCTAAGCAGCCTTAGCCAATTACTTAGTAAGTAAACTGTTCTATTTTACCTCCAAATAAAAATTTATTTCTCTAGGTTCCCTTTTTGTATCATGAAAGAATAATTTTACCAAGTTCACGGGCTGTTTTATTAAATTTAATAATTAATATTGTAGTGATTTGGCATATAAGACTGACATTACATATTACAAAGATGAGAGAACCCAGGGATGCTGGCATAAGGCAGGTAAAACTTGCAGCTGGACCATTATGACTGAAGAGAGGATCAAGCTCTATAGAAGTTCAAATAAGGGAGAGGAAGCAGTTAGTTGCATATTTTAAAAATAACATTTGAGATAAGCCTTAAAGAATGCAATATTGGGACACATAGTGGTTTAGAGGGTGTATTTTAGATAAAGAACACAGCATGGACCAATACATGGAGACAGAAAAGTACCATATGTTTCTGGAACGACAAAGATGTTTTATGTGTATAAAGGTCATGCCTGTGATTTGTGGGGAATAAGCACAAAGAGATAGTGTACAGTCTCTGAGGAACTGAGGCCTAAAGTGACCAGATAAGAAGTTGGGTGTTAATTCGTAAAGACAGTGTGTGAGTATCCAGGAAATAGAAAGAGGCAGAAGCTCTTTCAGTCGTGAGTCATCTGAGCCGCGCTCCTGTCGCACTGTGTAAAATGGACTAGATTAAGGAGGAGAGGAGCCCGGGGTTCCCAGCTTGGGGGTTAATACAATGGTTCAGTGAAAGCAATACCCCATCGTGGCAGCGGGAAAGGAAAGGAAGGGTGCAGGTGTGTGATAGGCATGGTGGGGCTGTGGCATCAACAGGGTTTTCAGGCTACTTGTTCACAAGGAATCCTTCCCCAACATACTGTTGTCCTTGAATGAATCCATATCAATTGAATGAAGGCATTGCATTGAAATTCACTGAACTAGGTTTTTACAGAAATGTCTGCCCTCATGTATTTGTGTTATTCTAGTGTACATGGTGCATTAAAATTCATTCAAGATGATTATAAACATTTAAAATTTACATGATATAAGTAACACAAATAAATATATAATAATAAATCAATGAATTATACACATATAAGATACAGGTGTGTATATACACATTTTATGAAAATAATCTGTGCACGTCTGCCTGTCCTAAAGAGATGAGCCCCCTGCAAGGCCAAAGCACGATGAGACCCACTGACCCCAGGTTGGGCTTGGCCACAGCCGACTTTTCCAGCCTCCTGTCTTACACTCTTTCTCCTCGCCCTGCCATCTCACCATCCCTCTTCCCGAGCACAGCTCTTGGTGCATGTTTGGTGCTTGCTATTGTTTACTAAATGAAGAAATGGATGGAGGGAGGGAGGAAGGAAAAAAGGGATGAAGGAAGAAAGGGAGGGAGGAAAAGAGACAGCAAAGGAAGAGCACAGGAGCTCTGCATCCACCTCGCCAGCTTTATCATCTCAGGCAAGTTAATTAACTCCTTGAGGCTTGAGCGTTTCAGTCTGTAAAAAGGAAACAATAGGATTGTTAAGAAAAATTAAAAACTAACGTATTATCATATCTGGTATTATACCAGCCAGATAGTAGTAGATATGCACTTAGAATTGCTCCCACCCTAGTAATGTCGTATTTTACCACCTGCATCCCACTTCCTTTCTTCTTTGGGTTCCTTACTATAGACTCTTGGATGGCAGAGATAACCATGGAGGCTGATAGCTATGGATGGATGAATAAGTGATGGAATCAGTATGTTTCTAGTTACTATCAATCCATCCAAATTCCCTTACCTAGTCTCTTTTATAACTATTGGCAAATATTTTTAAAGCTGTTGACTGGGTGTGAAGTGTGGGTAGTGACTGTGCAGCAGAACAACTCAGTGGTTCAGAGCATGAAAGTCTTGGCCTCATGAGTATAGTTCTCTAACTCAGCAACTGCCTACAGGTCATCATCAAATACCAGTAAATAAAAATACTCTGTCATTTTAAGTAGAGCACAACTAATATAGAGAAACTAATTTGGTTAGCAAAATTAGTATTTTTAGGTAGTCAAACAGAAGGTAAAGTTTTTCAGTTCATATTTAAATTAGAGCTTGTTTATATTCTAGATAATAGGGAGATAAAAGCTCTTATTTTTAAATTCTACAGAAATGTGAAAATAAATATGATTCATATTATATCTGCCTAAGGCTTTCATAAAACACAATTTCTAAAATAATGTATCTATTATATTTTATGTTTGTGAGGATAGTTTGAAACATATAGTTCTACTCAGGGACTTTTGAACTAAGCAATGGAACAAACTGCAATAATTAGCTGAACTACAAACCAAACTTGAATGTTAATGTGTTTTTACGTAAACAACTTCTTGTTACAGGAGATTGTTTGAGGAACTTAAAACATTTTTTATACTCTGTACCTAAATCAACCAGAATTGTATAGACCCGGAAAGGACTAATGGGGGTGAGCATGAGGCTGACCTGCCACGTTCACCCAAAGCCTTTCACCCTCTTCCACTAGGTGACCAGGCTGTGCGGCAGGGCCTTATAAAAATCCCCTCTGTCATTTTCTCCGACATCCAAGGCCAGTGGTCGAGAGGAAGAGCTGGTGTCTGACAATGGAGCCTGACTATATCCCTGGGCATCTCACTTCCCTCTGGACCTATTTTCCTGTTATGTGGATGCCTGGGAACTTTTTTTTGTATGCTAAATACTGTGAATTTTATACATTTGGAACCATATATTTTTGTGTGCCTCTAAATATTCTTGAGCAATGTTTTGTAAAGCAGTTAAATTACCTGCAAACAATTCATCTTTCCAAGGTGTTCTTTAAATCTTTTTGATAAGTTAGGGTTGATATTTTTCTCCCTATTACTAAGCCAATACCCATCTGATTCCTCTTCCCAGTGCCTGTTGAATCATGAGGGTTTTCTATCTGTCTGGTGAGAACATGATCTAGTCCCAGCCCTGTGACACTTTGGGGAGTGTTTCCCCCACTCCTTTTGGGTGGTTCGTTCCACAGGCTCAGGCAGTTTCCCTACATGTATGCACCAATCAGTATTCTGTCAAAGACTCTGCAGGTCTCCAGAGCTTTCTCTCTTTTTCTCTGAGCAAATGTCTCCTCTCTTCTGTCCTGTGAACTGTAGTCATGTTGACCTCCCAGGACTCCCAGCTCCATCTGGCTTTGTGTAGGCCCTCTCTAGCTCTGCACCAGGTGGTGAACTGGAGCCATCGTAGGGCTCCTCTGGGGACCATAGTCCTGTGCTGCTTGATGCTAAGTATCGAACAACCATTGTTTCATACCACCTATGCTGCTGTTTACTATTTTAAGGAGGGAGAATAAATTTAGTCCCTGTTGCTCCATCTGGGCTGGAGGCAGAAGTTGAGTTGGTCAAAGTGATAAGAAAGTTAAAGAGATCCAAAATGCTCTCAGTGTTGTCCATTGTTATTAAACAAAACAAAGACTGGCACCTTTTCAACATCTTTGTGATGGATAAAAGGCTTAATATGCAGGGAAACTGTGTTTTATAATACGATATTGACTATGAATGGTAAAACTTTTAGGGACTACTGGAATCTTGAGAGTGTGATCAAATGATCTCCCAGATGCGAAAGTGGCCAGGGAATCAAGTGGTTTTCTTAAACTGGTTTTCACATTTTATATAAAATGTCCTTATTACATTGCTAAGAATTCTTAAAACTCTATGTTATGTTTTCTAGGTCCTCAAAATAAGAAGCAATGTAACATTGTTTATCATCTGAGAGAAATTATAAATGTTTCATAACTACTGTGACTGAAAAAAAAAACAAAATCAAAATGTACTCGCTAGAGGTTTGAAGTCTAAAGCCCTTTGAAGAAAAATTTTAAATTCTAAAAATTAGACATCATAGAAAATTGGAAGACAGTATACAATTAATATTTATTACTATGGATTGGATAACATATTACCAGATTTAAACTTAAAATCTAAAGACTGGGAACAAAATAAAACACATCTCAGAATTACTGTTTTCAAAAGACCATCACCGGGCTTCCCTGGTGGCGCAGTGGTTGAGAGTCCGCCTGCCGATGCAGGGGACACGGGTTCGAGCCCCAGTCTGGGAAGATCCCACATGCTGCGGAGCGGCTGGGCCCGTGAGCCATGGCCGTTGAGCCTGCGCGTCCGCAGCCTGTGCTCCACAACGGGAGAGGCCACAACAGTGAGAGGCCCGCGTACCACAAAAAAAAAAAAAAAAAAAAGACCATCACCAATAGCTACACATGCACAAGAATTCCATAGACTTGCTATAAGCAGGATCCCAGAGCTCAATTTTATTTATGAACGTATTAACTTAGGAAGTCTTTTCTATTCACGCAACATGATTTCATTGAATGCTTTGTGTGTTACTAAGCTATTATATGTACATATTATTTTCACTTAGCCAATTCCCTAAAGCAAGAATTGCTTTGCAGTCCCTAAAAATATACTTGGAATTGGGGGTGAAGGTACATTCTGGCACTTAGTCCTGCCAAGCAGATGATATTGTGGAAATTTTTGTCATTCTGGTGTCACCAAGTGATGAATGACACCCTAGCAATGTATTGTCTCCATAAGAATTTTGTATTTCAGTTACTTATATTGGATATCACTTTGTTAAACATGGGCTCTAACTCTTGCTTTTGTTGATAGGCTGTTTTAAGAAATATCCCTGTATTATATAAAAGCAAATAATTTATTTGAAAAGTATATATTTGTAATTTTTCAGACACTTCTTGATTTTTAGTTTTACTACTTACTTTCATGTTTCTACTAAGATGTGCCTTTCTAAAATATTTTAGAAACCATGCATCTATAAGATTGAGTTAGTTGTTGAATGCAAGAAGAAAGAGAGAAGTGAAAGACAACTTCTAGGTTTCTGATTTACATCGCTAGTGAACGGTGTGACTTCAGAGGGAACATGGGGAAAAGGATGGGTTTCTGATGAGAGTGAGATAGGTGAGTTGAATTTGGAATATGCTGAATTTGAAAGTGCCAGTCAGATTAGCAAATGCATGTATTGCTTTGAAGCTCAACAGAAAGATCTGGGCTGATATATTTACCAGAGCGGATGGTTAAGTTTGGGGTAGCCTGTGTACAGCAGCACTGACCAATAGATATATATGAACCACATATATATTTTAAAATTCTTCTAATAGCCACATTTAAGAAAATAATGTTAAACTTTAAAAATACTAATTTTAATGATATTAACTCAATATATTCAAAATATCATCTCAACCTGTCGCACTAGCCACATTTCAAGTGCTCACGGCCACATGCAGCTCCTGGACTGTGCAGGTGTAGAGTGAGAAAGGAGGGTTGTGAACAGACCGACGTTTAAAGATGGAGAGCCCTCATCTGGAGGTTAAGAGAGGTCTTTCTGGAGCTCAGCTCGCCCACAAGTAGAGAGCAGCAGCTTAACACTTTCCCCTCAGGGATTACTTTCTCAATAGCCTGAAACATCCACGGTCACTCCCAAAACTAGTTTCCATTCTGAGAAAGGACCTCTTCCTTCCAGGTTGCAAGTCAGCAGTGACCTCTCCACCTGAGGCTTGCAGGTGTGTTTACCAACAATATCTTCATCAATGCAGGGCAATGTGTAGCATTCCAACAACAACTGTATGCGTTTAGTGTCACATCCTGCTCACTCAGCTGCACCAGGGGCTTCCAGTCTCGGAAGTGGACACGTGGGAAAGGCATAAGGCAACGAAACCACTCCCTTGCTTAGTGCTTTGCAGTTTATTTGCAGCCATTGTCAGCCAATCCCAAATTGAGGTCCAGAGCCAGCACTGCCAGAGACCCAAGTGTAATGGAGGGGAGGGGAAGATAATCAACTCAGCTTCCTTCTCTTTAGTGTTTTCCTTCATTCCTTACTCTTCCCCTCCTTCTTCCTCTCCATTTTCTCATCTTTCTTTTCAACTCTTATGTCATTCTTTTCTCCTTCCTTTAACTGTAACCTTTTCTCCTCTTGTTTTCCTTATTTTCTCCCATTCTTTGTTCTTATTTCTTTCCCATTTATTGTCTTCTATATTTTCCATTCCCTATATTTTATTATACCTATATACAATGTAAATATAGAATATATAGATATAGGTATTCTGTATTTTATATATATATTTCTACCTACTCTATCTGTCAAATCATTTAACTGCCTTGAAGAGATAGTTTCCTTTCATAATTATTGGCGTAATAAAAAAGTGATACATTTTGGGAGGATTATTTTCATTTAGCTGACTCTAACATGGACTAGAAACACATGTTTTATGATCTCTTATATTATCGAATACTGTCTTATGTGCCAGACTTTTATTTTATTTTTATTTAAGCAATATTTTAAATCCATAATTACATTTAAGTTGTTAATTTACAAAATTTATTTAGTGCCTGCTGTCAGCCTTTTTCTTAAATTAAGAACCATGCAATAAATTAGTTCATACTGGTAATTATATTTTCTGAAATTATTGATGCAAATCAAGACTAGAATGTCAAACTATTTTCTCAAGTGAAGCTGGACCAAACCCATAATTTAGGTTTGTTGCTAGTTCTAATTGCATGTAAACACTCCTTATAATAGATTTCTATACTTCTTCTGGATCATGGATCTGGAGCTATGGAATATTACAGTTGAAAAGAGCAAATCTTTCAAATATCTCATTTTACAAATATTTATGCCGTATCTCAGGGCAGTGTCCTGATTTGCCCAAGGTCAAAGAGCAAGTTAGAAGCAGAGGCAGGTTTGAAAGAGAAGTGGAGATAATTCAAACTTAGTAGACCCTGCTCTGTTCTAGGCAAGGCAGGGACTCGATACATCCTCTTATCTGTTCTCTCTTGTAGGTGGTTCTCTATGTTATCTGTGTGTGTGTGTGTGTGTGTGTGTCTGTCTGTCTGTCTGTCTGTCTGTCCAGAATGAAGGAAAGAGAGCAAGAGGACTGCTTCTCTAAGAATCATATAGCATCAGAAAAGAATTTGTCCCTTCACAAGACATGAAGATAACATCTAAAGCTCCTCCCTCCACAACCCCATACCTGGACTGGTCATCATTATTCTCAGCTGGCCTCATTTGTTGTCATCAGCAGGCTCAGGGGACAGTGTGTCCTTCTGTCTTGGTTTGTTTTCGGGATATTTTTTTGGAGGGGTGAAATGTTATGAAGGGAAGTGATGACAACCGCCATCATTTAATCACACCAGCACACAGGATCATTGCTGTACATTCACAATCAGGGAGAAATTAGTTTTTATTAGACTGTCAGCAACTACAGTACAAGATATAAAGAATATTTTTAGAACTCAGAATTTGTTTTTAAATCAAATTACATGGGCGAATGTACACATACTTAATGCATACAGTGAACATGTTTCTCTTTCACGTGTGTGAGACTGTGTAATCCCAATGTCTGCCACCTGGTGTCCCCACATCTTCTGGCCTTTTGGGGTCCCCCCTCTCCTTTACTGTTAAGTAGAATAACTCAAGCCCTCATCCATGTACTGTGAGAATGTAGCGGCTTATTGTCCCCCTTCCTCTCTCCAGTGTCTCCCTGGGTTTATACTAGGTTACAGTAAGTCCCCTACACACAAACAAGTTCTGTTCCAAGAATGCGTTCATAACTCCAATTTGTTCATAAGTCCAACAAAGTTAGCCTAGGTACCTAAGACAATTGGCTATATAGTACAGTACTGTAATAGGTTTATAATACTTTTTGCAAAAATAATACATAAAAAACAAGCAAAAAATAAAGAAAACATTTTTAATCTTACAGTACCTTGAAAAATACAGTAGTCCAGTACAACAGCTGTCATACAGGGGCTGGCATCACGTGAACAGGAAAGAAGAGTTACTGACAGGAGGAGGGAGAGGAAGTAGGAGATGGTAGAGCTGAAGGATCTCCAGCAACAGGAGATGGAGGGCAAGCTACAATTTCACTCACGCCTGACGTTGATGGTGCAAGCTCTGGTTCCTTGCTGGATTCAATTCTATCTACCCTCTTGAAAAAGCGATCCAGCGATGTCTGGGTAGTAGCTCGTTTTTTCTCGTCATAGATGAAATGGTAGCACTGGATTGCATTCTGAATGGCTGCTGCATCATTCGTGTACCTTTCTACGTTTGGGTTGGTCCTGTGCCTCAAAAACTATCAGTGTCTCCTCAAATAAAGAAAATCCCCTTGCCGTTTCCTGCGTCGTGAATCTCTTCGGTTCTTCAGTTACTTCTTCCTCCTCTTGTCTCTCTTTGTCCTTTCTCTGGGCCTCCAGTTCCATCAGGTTTTCATTAGTAAGCGCCTCATGTTGCACAGCAAGGAGTTCAATGGAGTCGTCCTCTTGCAAATCTAGTTTCAGCTTGTACACAGAAGCATACCCACTTGTAGAGGATGCACGCACGTGACAATGTACATCAGACACGTGAATTAACGTGATCGGACATGCAAACACACGTTCATATCTTTGAAAGTCCGCAGCTTGAAGGTTCATATGTAGGGGACTTACTGTATTTAATTTTGTGACTTCCTGTATTGTGGGATTCTCTTCCCTTTGCATCGTGCACATTACGTCCACTTTCTTTCATTCCCGCAAAGTGCCATTAACATAAGTCTCCTGTGTGTTACCTGCTTTTACCCACGGTTTGGGAAAATATGTGGGGATTATAGCACATTACAGTAAAAGGAAACCAAAGCAGAGTAAAAGCACATATTAGATACCAACCTACTAAAAACTGACCCACAATTCCCTGACATCAGGTTTTTTTTGTTTGGGGATTTTTGGCCACCTATGTCTCCTTTAATTCTCTCTGACTCCCTCTCAGCTCTCCCAACTCTAGAACCCTTTTCTTACCCACTCTGTAGCTGCAGCCTCAGATCCCAAGTGGCTGCTCCTTTCCATTTTGAACATGTGAGGTATTTCCGTTCCCACCTTGGACTAGATTCAGCCTCCTTTGTAGAACCAAAATTGAAGCTTCACTAAACAAACAGTCCACTTCTCCTTACCAACTCCAAGTAAGTAAATAAATAAATAAATATTTTTAAAAAATATCCTTTGGAACTTTGAAATTATAGTTTCTTTAACATGATTAAATTCCTAGGCAGCTTTCTTTAATTGGGATAGGGAATAGAAAGAGTTATTCTCCCCACATACTGGAGGGAGGGAGGATTATTTTCAGCTTGGGAAAATTGTCAGCCAGTATCACTCTCAATATTACTGCCCATTCTCTATCTTTCTTCTTCAGGGAAGCACATATAACATAGGATATGTGTCTGTTGCCCACTCTCTTTTTTAAATTTTTCATCCTATTTTTCCTCTATGTTTACCGGGATATTTTGTACTGACCAGTTTTCCAGTTCATTAGTCATCTCTTTGTATAGCTAATCAACTCCTAAACCTATCTGCTGAATTCCTGCTTTCAAAATATAATGTTTTTCAGATCTAGAATTTCCCTTTGATTAATTTTATATGTTTCAGTTCTTTGATGAAATTCTTCACATTTTTGTCTCTTTTTGAATACATTATAATTCTTTAATGTCCATATCGTATAATGATGTGTCATTCACCTTCAGTCACTTTTAATCATCTGCTTTTATTCTTGGCTTTCGGTCATTTGGTCCTGGTTTCTGGCATGACTGGTAATATTTGACTGACTGCTAGAAATTGTGTATAAAATGTTTTGAGACTTTGGATAATATATTTCTCCAGAGATATTATACACTTTTAAGTGGCCAGTAGTGTATAGGCAGATCCATATACTAGGTGAACCTCAATCAGATTCTTTGAGGCTGTTGTTTAAGCTTCATGAGGGATAGTCTATTTCCAATTTCCTTTGCTCTTAGGGCCTAGCTCTGAAGAAGGCTCACCTGAAAGACTGGGGTTGTCTGCTAGGTATCAGTTTTCCAGGCCCAACATTCCTTGCCTCTTCAGCATTGCTAAAATGTTTAAATTTCTACTTAGATTTTTAGCTTCTTAATAGATGCTCTCTGCATGGTTTTAGGCCTCTCTCCTGGGCAGATGGAGCTGAGGTGGCAAATGTCTCAAGGGAAAATTGCATCAGATGTCAGGCTCACTTCTCTGTGGTTCCTTTTTCTCTAGGATCTTGGAGCTGCAAGTCTTAGTTGACAAAAAGAGCCTGAATTCCAATATTTTCCCCCAACCCAGTGAGACTGACAGAAGTTCTAGGCCATTGTTTTCTGTTTAGTCTCTACACCCTATGAAGTGAATTGGAATGTATCCCAAGGAGGAAAACCATTGGTGAATTTTTAGGCATCTTCCTTTTTCTGGGATTTTGGCCTTTCAAGTCCAGATGCCTTGGTTACTGTCTGATGCCTTCAAACGGCTTGTTTTTGCATTTTATAAACGCCTTGTTTGGAGTAGTTGGTTTAGTTTGATATAAGGTATCCAGAAGTAGAAATTCTTTTACATTACTTGTTTTAAGTGTTATCCCTCCTTGCCTCTCATCTTCTTGCCCCCAAAATACACAGAATAACATATTTCTGAAACCTCAGTAAGCGGAAGACTCCAATCCTTTTCTATCTTGGCAAGAAATATCCAGGGAGATGAATACAAATATAATCCTTGTATGTATATCTATGTATGTATATCTGTATTTTTTATTCTTTCATTCTATACTAGTATATTTAGAAGACTTTCAGTGTTTGAGCTTGTAGAACTTTGAATTTCTTTTAGCAGTCTTGACAGATTTTACCATTTTGCTGTTTAACATCTTAGTTTAAATATATTTAAAAATTAGAGTATTTTAGATCCATGACAAAACATTCTTTTTTTATAACCATTCACATCTTTCCTATAAAATTCTTATTTTTTTATGAATGAATTTGGAAATCACAATGAGCATAACATAGGAGAATTCTGAAGCACCTTGGCCAGAGCACTTGAGTTGAAGTGGAGTTCCATTAGCAAATTAAAGTAATGCTAAGTAATGCTCTGTCACATTCTTGGTCCCCTATGGATGCAGAGGCCCAAGCAATTTGTGAATGTCACTTCATTTTTCCTCTTTGCCTTAAACGTACTTGCTTAGAGTTTTGTTAAAACAAATGTATATAAATGTATTAGAAGAAGTGTGAAAACTCAGACGTTGAGATTAACCTTAGTCTTGAAAGAAGATTTGTTTTTGCAATATTATATGTTTTACACTTAAAAAAAATACTGTTGTAGAGTTATTTTTTTGAAAATTAAGAAATTGCATTATTCAATCTTTGTGAAAAAAATCATTTTGATTTCTATTTTTTCTTTGAACATTATTTCCATGAATTGACTTTTCCTAATATGTGGTACAATTATGGGAAAATAATTATTAGACATTAGCGAACAAATCATATTTTGTACAGGGAATCACATACCTCCTCTTCCCCAAATTAAAAATATGCTGGGGGCTTCCCTGGTGGCGCAGTGGTTGAGAGTCCGCCTGCCGATGCAGGGGACAAGGGTTCGTGCCCCGGTCCATGAAGATCCCACATGCTGCAGAGCAGCTGGGCCCGTGAGCCATGGCCGCTGAGCCTGCGAGTTCCGCAGAGGGAGAGGCCACAACAGTGAGAGGCGTGCGTACTGCAACCCCCCCCAAAAAGTGTATATATATATATATATATATATATATATATATATATATATGCTGGGTTTGGAAATATGTTCGTTATTCAACAATGTTTTCATTATTTAAAACACCTCAACCTTTTCCAATCTATTTGATCTCTGTGAATGAATTAAAGAAAAAAATACTATGAATTTCTCATTATTCCTGGGTTCAATCCAAACTGATTTTTTAAGCTTGTAAAATACATATGGGAAGGAATTTAATATGTGCACTCAAAAAACCCTTTCAGTGTGGAAAGGGCTGATAGGCAAAAAGAAGAACCCAGACAGAGTGAGGACAACAGGCCATTGGTGAAAATAAGTAAACTTGTTCTAGCTCTTAGGGAAAACAAGTAAACAAATGTTGGGAGTCTGAAATACAGCTTTTAAATTGATATGGGAAAAAATACCAGCTGAAACAGATGGCATGTTTAATTTTTCCCTGAATAGATGAGATGAAAAATGTTGTTCTCTTAAAGAGAAACTGTTACAAGTAACAGTGATGGCTGATGGTATGCACTTCTCATATAAGTTGGGTGGCATTTATTTATATTCTAATTTCTTTTTATTTAACCCCAATTTATCAGTTATGGGATTGTAAGCATTCCAGAGATAAAAATTTCAGTATTCTTTCAGCTGATGGCTTTTAAAAAACAAGTCAGTTTAGCTTTTTGCCCTTGTTTTAGCCTCCCCAGTGTGAGGAGAGCTAGCAAAAGAGCTGGAGAGGTTGCTCTAATAGCCAAATAGCTCTCCTGGCCTTAACCCCATCATCTTTGCTTTGAGACTCAAAAATTCTCTTTTGCTTTCCGGATTCTGCTGATAAATCCTAGGAGAGAAATGCTCCGTGCATTTCACAGGCATAGAAATGAGATCCGTCATTAAACAAGTGTCAGTAGCTCCCCCATAGCTGAACCTGACAAGATATGTGTAATAATCTATTTTCCCTATGCTTCTGAGAATCATTAAAGATGGAGATTCGTTTTCTAATAAATTAGCTCTTCTCTCTGTATGTTGTAAGAAATTGCTTATTTAGTTACTAACCTAGTCTCTAATTATAAGACAGTACTAACGGAAAAATATAACTGAAAAAATTCTACACAGTACACTTTTGTTAGAGGTCATTAAATGGTTTGAACTTATTTATATCCAGTTGTTTGCTCTCTGCAGCTCAAGTATTCAAACTTGGGAATCCTTGGCTGCTATACAGCTCACTGATTTTTCATAATATAACCCTCTCCTCTTTAATGCAAAATATCCTAAAAGAATCTTCCATCAGAAACCACTTTAACAAAACCTAAGGAATTTGGGTGGTTCAACAGATAAATAGTTCTGTTCTGCAGGGAGTGAAGTCAACGTCCAGCCTCAAGTCTAAATTAAATGAGCTTGATCGTATCTCCCCAGTCTCTTGTGAACAGCAGTCCAGAATACTGAGCTGTATGAATAATTCCACCTTTCGGTGTGATTGATAGTCTTGGCTCAGGAGAGTCCTAGAATTGAACTAACAACTGCACTAAATTGTATCGCATCTTTAAAGGAGATAGCCCTGTTTAGTGAGGGCCCAGTTACACGACAGGGGCATGTTAACTAACGTGCACCATCCTCAGCCTGCGACTAGATAGAGGACGGCTTCCAGCTCTGCTGCTGGGGTCATCTCTGAATCAGGTTGTGCAGCTCCAACTGCATGGAATGATCTATTTTCTTCTCTGGGGCTGCCTCTAGCTTCAACTGTTTTTGTGTGATATTATATCTACTGATAAATATGTGAATTTTTCTTGCTAAATAATTTGTCTCTTGCAGTGTCAATGTCTGTATTTCAAATACATAAGAATATTCCTATGGCTGTAGTCCACGTGCGTTGTTTGGCATCCAAAAATTCATTGCATTTATTTACCTGCTATTTGGCCATTTAAAAAAATATTTTAAAGTGATGAAACCTAGGGTTTCAATGGACTTTTCTTCTTTAATTTAAAGAACCGGGAATGTCATAACTACATTGAAAATATACTTTCTTTATAACCTGTACTTAGTCAGTTGTGTTTATTGCCTTTTGGGCTCTGTCATAACAGTAGTTAAGGAGGGGCTCCAACAGAAATAAAAATTAAGAGTATAGTTTTAGCAATCAGTATTCCTTTAATATTTTAGAATTCTTATTAAGCTTTCACAGAATGACATCTACTCACAATTTTCAGGCTTAATTAAATTCCTTAAATGATATAGAAGGAGTTTCTTTTGAATATACAGTATGTAGATGAGTCAGTGGAAGAAAAACAATTTAAAAGATAATAAAATAAAATAATTATTTCTAAATAAAATGAACTTTTTTCCTGAAAGCCAACATAAAACAATAACTTTTATCTGGAAAAATAGAAAATTTAAGGTAAATTGCTCCCAAGAATGTTAGGGCTTAAATGATCTTGAGATTATTCTCTAACTGTCAAGCTAACATATCAGATAGTGGTGATTTTTCTCTGGAACTGTCTAGAACTGCAATAGTACTTGACTGACAGAGCTTTCTCTCTCTCTGAGCCTCTCTCTCTCTCCTTTATTGTTCCACTACCAAGTGTCAATCATCCACGATTAAACAGGAAAGAAAGATGGCATATTCTATTCTCAAACATAAACTCACTTTTTTCACTAACTGTAGACTTTATGGTGCATAGATAGGCTGTGGGTTTGTTTTGCTACTACACGCAGGCCGAAAACGGGAAACTGAAAATAATATATGAACTTTGTGATGCTACCCTTAAAAATTCTATTAATAATAAAGGTCAATAAAGGTGAAATATTACTATAGAATACCAATTTTGTTTGAAAAAATTCGAATATAGAACTAAATGGCTATAACATCAATATTTTTCACATAATTTTTATTTACTAATTGAAAAGTAACTAAAACAATGTAACTAATAATTGCTTTTCCTGTGGATAAGTGTATTAAAAAGTAACTTTCATCTTTACAAAGTGTGCATTCCTATTGTATGTTATAGTATAATCTCACAAGTTAGGGATTAAGGGTTTCTTTCGCACATGTTGGTACTAAACATCTCAAAGCAGTAGTCTATCGTGATGTATTTTAAATTAATTTTCAGTTGCATTAGAAAGAGGATGATGGCTTGGTTATTTAGTTGTCACACTGATAAAGCTAGTATTTTAAAATTTCTGGCTTTCATGTTTAACATGAGAAATATAGGTAATATGTATACATTTATCTTAATCTTCCCTTTCTTAAACTTATAAGCTGGGAAAAAAAAGCTACAAAATTTCCTTATTTTTTGAATAACCCTGAGTTTCTCAATTTAGAATTGATCACCCAAAATAGTTAAACATTATTTCTATAATTGTGCAAACTTTTAGCCTCAAACACTAGATCATTATAGCAGTGTTTCTGGCATTCGGTGCTACGTAACGTTTCCCACTAATTAATCTGGAGTGATTTTCTTCACACCTTATTAGCATTCATTTATTATCGCAACAATTTTTGAAGCCTATGTATTAGGCATTGTGCTGAAATGAATGAAACCGTATGGGTGAATAAAAATCTCATGTCAAAAAAAAAAGAAATTAAAAAAGAACTCTCTTGTCAAGTAGCTTACAGGTGAGTATAGTAAGATAGAAAGAGAAATTAAATAAATGCAGTGTTTTAGTAAGTGTATTTTTTTACCCTAACCCTGCAAATTGGTTCTTATGGTACTTTGTAGAGATAATTGTTGACTACTCATGTCATAGCTGGTTTTGCCATTTCATATGTTAAGGATTAACCTGATATTCTAACTGATAACACTAGCAAAACCTGGTAATTTAACCATCACGACAAATCAACTGGAGACCAACAGCATCTGCTACTGCTGGGTCATTAGAAATATATCAGCCTTTGTGTAAACATAACCAATAATCCTTGTTCCATTTCCATTTGGTTTAAAAATTAAATTATTTTGACATTGCCTGTAGTTACTCACACTTAAAGGAAAAAAAGCCTTTCCAGAGAGAAAGAAAAGCAACAAGTAAAAGCAAAATGGAGAGTTGGCTGGGTGGGTAAGGTGGATGGGGGTTCATAAACAGGAAAAAAGGGAAAGTATTTCAAATTCCCTTGGCAGTCTAGAAATCTGTTTTAATATTCCATTTATATTTTCTGGGAATACTTAGAAATGATGTGTGATTTAGTTATGACACTGAGCCTGTCACAAAGTTCCAAGATTCACTGCAAAACACCCTTCTCATTCTAGTTGGAGCAGAGGTAGAGTTACAGTCTTGGAAATACACATGTGAGGTCTAGGCTGAACCATACCCCGAGACTTTCCATTCTGCCCGTGATCTCTACTGCTTCCATTGCTTTCCGGGCCTTCTTTCTGCCTGGTTGGTGACAGCACGGTTTGTGTAGATACTCAGGTTCATGAGGAGGCAGAGGAACACTGGGACACATCAAGACTTCTCTCTCCTGCTCTTTTCCCTTTGCTATGAGCACAGTGCCAGTATGCACTGTGGTTCCAGCTTAGTCCACTATTCAAACCATCTATGTCTCACGTTAAAGCTTAAGATAAAGTGGAAGGCAACGCCAGTGGAATAGCCAGAAATATTTACATAGTGCATACTGAGAATCAAAGAAAATAGCATCAGGTTTTAGAGAAAGGAGGAGACCCTAGACACCAGTTATGAGGTTGCATCATGATGTTTTCAGCACAAGATTCCCAGTAGGTAGGAATCAATCTCTTTTATCAGCATGTTCTTGTAAGTATTTTGTGATATTTTCCTTTTAACCACCCTAAATTGTCAAATTACTCTTAATCAGCTTCACATCAATTAACAACATTGTTCCCCTTTACCAGGTTGTTAATATAAAATGTCTTCAGTCAATCCAATGTTACTATGTTAGTTTCCTAGGGCTGCTGTAACAAAGTACTACAGACTGTGCAGCTTAAACAACAGAAGTTTATTGTCTCACAGCTCTGGAGGCCAGAAGTCTCCAGAGATCAAGATATTAGCAGGGCCATGCTCCCTCTGAAACCCTTAGGGGAGGACCCTTCCTGGCCTTTTCCAGCGTCTAGTGGCCCCAGACATTCCATGGCTTCTGGCAGCACCTCTCCAGTCTTCACATGGCACTCTCCCTGAGCCTCTTCATATAGTCCTCCTTCTAAGTGTGTCCATCTCTGTATCGAAATGTCCCCTTTTTATAAGGACACCAGTCATATTGGTTTAGGACCTACCCTCATGACCTCATCTTGACTACATCTGCAAAGGCTAATTCTAAATAAGGTCACATTCTAAGGTACTATGGAAACACAGTTTAACTCCTAATAGCTATCCAAGTTGTTTAAATTAGTTTTCTTCTTTATTTCACCGGTAGAGGTTTATTAATTTTTTGTGTGTGTGGTATGCGGGCCTCTCACCTCTGTGGCCTCCTCCGCCGTGGAGCACAGGCTCCGGACGCGCAGGCTCGGCAGCCATGGCTCACAGGCCCAGCCGCTCTGTGGCATGTGGGATCTTCCTGGACCGGGGCACGAACCCGCGTCCCCCGCATCGGCAGGCAGACTCCCAACCACTGCGCCACCAGGGAAGCCCCTTTATTAAATTTTTAATGTAGATTTTGGGTGGATCTCCAATGATGATTTTAGAAATGCAACTATTTAACCTTTTTGCAGTGAAAGGTATAAAAACAGACATAAGAAGAAGTGCTTCAAAGGCAGTTTCTGCTGTCAGACTTGGGCTCCAATCTCATTTCTGCTCCTCACTAGCAGTGTGACCTTGGGCTTAGCCTTTCTTGAGTCTCAGTGTCCTCATCTGCTAAATGGGAGAATGGTCCTCACCTTGAAAGGTAAAGGAATTAAGTTACTTGATCTAGTTAAATACTTAGCATAGTATCTTGCAGGTAGTCAATACTCTATTACTCTTAAGATTATTGAAATTTATTGTCCCTTGGTTTCTAGCAAAACCTTTAGTTTTAGTAGAATATAAAAATATGCCCTGTGAGGTACTCTCTTATAGTTCCACTTTCTTCCCTTGTAAATGTAGGCATTACATCCAGCTCACTGAGCCATGGATAGGCAAACCAGAATCTCACCTTGTTACCCGTCCCCCTTCCGGTGGCAGCAGATGGCTTCCTTGGGCATAGACTGGAACTGGAAGGCTGGGAAAACTCAGTACTGAACACTGCAGGCCCAGAGGGGTAGAGGAGCCCAGGATATCAGAAACTCAAGGATGGAGACAGCAGGTATGGGAAATGGAGATAGTTAGGGTGGCCAGAGGTCATGAATCCAAGGGGTCAGAAAGAGGCATCCAGAAGTACCTGTTACCAGATAGAGGGTGAGCCTGATCTTGCCGTGGTGGAGGCCCTGGGCCCAGAGGTGCCTGCAAGAAATAATTGCTGGAAATGTAAAGCCATTTGATTTTAGGTGTAATCGAGTATGGGTAGGGCAGAAGACAGACATTCTCGAAAGGCTTCTCAGCATTACTGCAAGAGCTGTGCTTTTCATCATCAACCATCACCTGGCCTGAGGCACAAAATTTGAGGAAGAATGAGGTGGCAACCTCTATGATTTGATTTCAGAGATATTATACAGGTCCTGAGAGACCCACTAATCCTTTCTTACCTCTTAACTGATGTTCTCAAGTTCCAAACATTTAAAATGTTTCTGCTGGTTGATATTCTAAACCTACCCTTGTGGAAACCCCTTTAATCTGTTATTAATCATTTATTCCAAATATGGGTTTACATTATTAAAGAACAAGTTTTGACAAGGAGTGGAAGCACAAAAGTAAGCGGCGTCTGGATTAGGAGCAACCCCAGTGCAGGGGAAGGGCCCACATATCCCCGACTTCATCTTCTGGTCATGGGCAGTCCAGACAGAAGATCGGGGGCAGAGACTTGCTGCCTTCCTTGGGCCATAAAAACAATATTATAAATACTGGTTATGCTATTACGTGGCATACAAAATCCACTGTGAATATTTGTGCAGCTAAAATACAACACATTTACTGTAAAAACCAGAAAAAAGAAAAACTTGTCAAAGGTTCAGTAACCTCTGCTCCATCACCCAGTAACAAATGTCACTTAATTAAGTCACTTGGTCGTTGGCTGTACAGAACCATGGTTCCAACATTTGCAACGGGTCAATCTGTTAGCGTCATGTGTATTTCTTAAGGTGAAAGGGCATTGTGTTTATTTTTTCTTGGGTCTTATTTTAATTTATTTGTTTACTTATCTTTTTGTCCAACATCCATATGAAAGAGGATCACTTGAAAAGATTTTCCTTTCAAAATCAAGAAGCAAAGAACTTTAGTTCATTTTATCTATTGAGTTAGGAAAATGTAACATTTAATTGTGAAGGGCATATATCAAGCCACAATCCCAGTAAACAGAGATGAAAATATAAATAAGCTGGAAGTAGACCCCCCAGTCATTTGCTAAAGAAACAGGCCACATATATTACTCTGGGTGTCAGAAAAGGCAAGATGAAATTTACTTGGAATTTCAATGGAAGGTATTTTAATTTCATTAGTAAAGGTATTGAAAAATGTTTGCTAATGATGTAACACATATTTATGCTTTAGTGAGAAGGGAAAGGCTTTGAAATCCTGAGAATAACCAGATTTTTAACTGAATGAGTCCCCTAGATATCCTCCAGAACTTTAAGCAAAGAAACTAAATTAATAAAACAAACAGCCATTAATTAGACTGGTGTGGTTCACGGACTATTTGGAGCTTTGATGGTGGTGCTTTGCAAATCTAGCTAGCAAAAGGTTTTAAAACGTATGCTAGTCTCAAGATTAACTCTACTTTCTGAAAAAGAATGAATTTCAAATATTCATATCCCATATTAATATTTAAATATTCATTTAAAAATCCATTTTAAAAATAGCTCAGTTTAGGATTTTTTACAACATATCTCATTTGTATGACAGACTGTTGCCCACAATGGCTCATATATAATTCTTAAAATGAAAACTGTGAAATTCCCAAGCACACCTGATGTGTGTTTATGTATTCCTACCTCCAACTGCATTGCATTTGGTACGTCCTCTGAATGACCTGAACCATGGTGGTCTTTTTTGTTGTAGCATCTGCCCTATTTATCCATGGTCAAACGTGTTGCTTTGTTTTTAACGTTCGTTGGAAAAATATTTATTTGAGTTCCTACAATATGTTGGACACGGTCTTGACTTGAGTTGCTTCAGTAAACAGAAGTCGAAGTCCTCTGTTTGTGGAGCTTAGGCCTGTGGAGGCTGACAGTACATGAAATACATAAGGATTTTATGGAGTGTGTTGGAAGGTGATAATTGCCAAAAGTCAACCAGAGAAGGGGGATGAGGAGTTCAGGGCTGGAGCTGGGGGGCAGGCCTAACAAAACTAGAGTGAACAGGGGCCATGCCACTGAGAAGGTACCATTTGAGCACAGAGAAGGGGTCTGGTAAGTCCATGAAGAGGATGGAAGCCAGTCTCCCTGGTGGTGTCCCTGGTGGGGAGTCAGTGAGAGGCAAAATGGCAGGTGTGGTCAGCAAGGTCACAGGGCCAGATCCTTTGGGCCTTGCAGGCCATTGTAAAGACTGAATGATAAGAGGAGGAGATAATGGAGGGTTTGCGTGGAGGAATAACGCAATCTGACTCATATTTTAGGGAGAGCCTTCTGCTGCTGTGTTGAGAAGAGATTGTAAGGGAATAAGTTTAGCAACAGGGATGCTAGTTAGGAGGCAGACATGTTAACACAGGAGAGAGTGGATGGACCAGGATGGGAAGGGAGCAGGTGGTGAGATGTGCTGGGGTCCTGGACTTCTCTGGCTGTTCCAACGGTATAATGAAATGGAGCACTCAGTATGTATGCACCTGGCCATAACTGTACAAACTCACAGTTCCTTGTGTTTGTAACTTACCCTGTACCTTTATACTGATCCACCTGCACACCAGGAACAAGTGCCCAATAAAATCCAGGAACATAGCCACATAGTACAGGGAGATCAGCTTGGTGCTTTGTGACCACCTGGATGGGTGGGATAGGGAGGGTGGGAGGGAGGGAGATGCAAGAGGGAGGAGATATGGGAACATATGTATATGTATAACTGATTCACTTTGTTATAAAGCAGAAACTAACACACCATTGTAAAGCAATTATACTCCAATAAAGACGTAAAAAAAAAAAAAAAAAAAACTCCTAAAATAAATAAATAAATAAATAAAGAGTAGTGGGAACTTGTTAAAAATCCAGGAACATTTCAGTTCTGTTTGTGGCTATCACCCAGAACCTAGTCACTTCAACTCTACTTGCTTTTGTTCTCTGCAGAGTTCTAATTTCCTCCAGGTTTCTAATGCTTCAGCTCTGTTAGTGGATTCAACAACTGAATTTTGCTAGCTGGTTTCTGGCCTTCTGTGTCCACAGGGTATCCCACCAGGCTCCGCAGGCACTCACCTCTGCCAGGTGGGCAGGTACTAACATTTGCTTCTGAAGGTCACAGCTGGGGCTGACTAGAGTGAGGATAGTTCAGGAGTTGAGAAAACCAGAGAGCACAGCCAGCCAAATGCAATTGTCAAATCCAAAGAGTTGCGCCAAAAATGGGAGTTCCGTCCTCAGGTTAAGAATTTGAAAACAAAATGATACAGTCAGGACATGAGAGCCAGTGACGGAAGGAAGTGAGCAGTTCAGGAATAATTTCTGTGAGTGCAGCTGGAGAGCCGGGGGCTGGCATGAACCAGCCACCAGGCACCTACTGCATGGGGGGTCAAGCAGGCTTTAAAGCTTGGCCCTGTCTGCATATGTCAGACTTCATAACTGAATTTATCTTAACCTTGTATGTGATCCCAAGGGTTAGGTTTAGAGAATACAGTATCCTTCTTAGTTTTTCGGGACGATTTTGGTCACTAGTGGCAGACTCCTAACTCAAATTGCTTTAAACAAGAGAAAACAATTTATTGGCTAGCATAACTAAAAAGTGCAGGGATGACACTGCTTCTGGCATAGCTGGATCCAGAGACAAACAGCACCATGAATACTCAGTCTCTTTTTCCATTGCTCAGGTATTTTCCTTGGTGTTGGCTTCATTCTTAGGCTGCTTAGCAACCCCATTAGGAGGATGATTTCTCTTTCCCAGCAGTTAAAGCCAAAATTTAGCATGCAGCACATTAGCCTGGTTTAGGCCGTGTGCCCATACCTGAATCAATTCCTATGGCCTAGGGAGATAGAATAACTTTTTGGATTGCATACTTCCCTTGCTGTTTGAATTTTTTTTTTTTTTTTTTTTTTGGCGGTACACGGGCCTCTCACTGTTGTGGCCTCTCCTGTTGCGGAGCACAGGCTCCGGACGCACAGGCTCAGCGGCCATGGCTCACGCACCCAGCTGCTCCACGGCATGTGGGATCTTCCTAGACCAGGGCACGAACCCATGTCCCCTGCATTGGCAGGAGGACTCTCAACCACTGCGCCACCAGGGAAGCCCTGCTGTTTGAATTTTTGCTGTCACTCATATACCTATGAGTTTATTCACAACATGGTACATAGATGTACACAAATGAGAGAAGAAGGAAGCTGCAGTGTTTCCATCCGTGGACAGTGTGAAAGCTGCTCATGAGCTTCTCAGGACAGGTCATCCCTGTCATGTTCACAGTCTCAGGGCTTGCTGGTAGCATGTTGACTGTTCAGGTTGTTAAGTAAACTTTCTGAAGGAAGAATGAGATTCCCCCAGATCCTGATTGTCTCACGAGCGATTGCAAAGTACCCAGCCCCACCCTAAGGGTGCCACAGCGTGACTGCAAGTGAGGTTGACCTCATGATTAAACACAGCCTAGGGTTTCTACTATCGTGGTTGTATTCATGACTCACAAATGTGTGTTTCTGCCAGAGCTACAGATCCTTTTATTTTCCTGCATCCTGGCCTTTTTAGTCTAGTGGTTGCATGGGCAACTTGAACTCAACTCCTCTGGCACCAAATTCCTCATCCTGTCTTCTTCACCACTCCTGATTCCACCATACCCCGCTCCATATCTAATCTTATTCTCATTTCCCCATTTGGGTTGATAGCCCTGCTCTGCCTTGCCACCCAAGCCTTGAGGCTCCTTCACCATCCCCATCTCAATCCACTAGCTCTCCAATCAGACCTGCCCCTGAACTGGAATGAGCCATCTGAGGTGAGAGGCCGACTGCATATTCCCTACTTAAGATGCTCTAGTGACTCTCCCCTTCTTACAAATCGAGGCCCAGATTCCTCCATGGAGCCTCCCAGGCTCTCTGCGCCAGCCCCTACCTACCTCTCAGTCTTTGCTCCCCCTGCGTTTCCTGAGCACCCGCTAAGTGCTCCAAACTTACATGGTTTGCCGTTCCTGAACCAACATGATCTACACCTTTGCTCACTCTCCTATTCGACCTTGAACTCCCTTTCTTCTTTCATGTGACTGATGAACATCTGCCTATTCTTCTGCCAAGGCCCGGGCTCTATGAACCCTTTCCTGGTCCTACCGGGTTTAACACTCTGTCTCCTGTGGACCCCACCTCAACCCGGGCCCCTCTCTCCAGCCTCTGCTGCACATTAGTGATTTTTATCCATCTCCATGCCCAGTTCCCCTTAGCAGGCTCTAAGCCTCATCGAAGGCAGAGGCCATATCTTACTGAGGTTGTAAAAGCAGAGGCATGCTTTTACCCGCAGTGGCTAACATGAATGAGCATTGAATAAATGTTTTAAGGGGAAGGGATGAGTGAGTTTGTTTTTCTGAGGAAGTTATTGACACCACTCTTTCCTCTGAAGGTGTGGCTAACGTGCTTGCACCGAATGCTAAATATGTGTGTTGGAAGTGGGAGTGGGGAGGCAAAGGACAGTCACTGGGGACAAGGTGGATGGCACACCTGAACAGAGTTCCTGGCCATGACCATGCCCGTGCTCAGAGTGAATATGACTTCTCATCTCACAATTAGGGCACCGTGATTAGAAGACCTCAGGAGTCCCTCTGAGGGCTAGCATTCTGTTTATAGAGCTATATTAGCTTAAATGATACCAGTTTGCTACAATAAAATGAAGATGTCTAGGGAAGCATTGGATAAAAGTCAGATTGGGGCAAAACATAGTTACAGAAAGAAAGGCAGATTTTCTATAATGAGCTGCTTATAAAAACTACCAAGATACTTGTTTTGGCAGGTGAAGACAGGTGGGGGAATTCAAAGTATGAAAGATCACATTTGTTTAGGGAATGTAGTTCTTAATGACTAATTCTGTGTAACAAAAGATTCTCTGAGAGGTGATTATATCAGTTATTAAAACATGTTCATGTCTTGGGTGTGCAAATATCAAAGTGTGGAATTTCTAATCTCTCGTTCTGTGGTGTTAAAATTGTAAGGTGCCAATAAAACTCTTGTGGATCACAAATATATTGTGTGGAATTTTCAGCTCAAAATAATATGAACATAGTGACATAGAATTTACAACAAGAATTAACATTTAAATATATGTGCATAAGTATATTTGTGTATATATAGATATCTATATTTATAGATAACTATGTATATATACATACATACTCTTATGCACCTTGAACAATTTTTACTGACCTTGAAATTCAGCAGTCTCAAGAGTGTTTTCCATATTAGAGAACTCTATCCAGACCTGCATATTTTCAGCATTTTTATGTTCCTACTACATTTCATTGCAGTTGTAATATGTCAGTTATATCATGAGTTGAAACTACATACACAGTCACTTTTATAACATTGTTTCAACCTAGATAGTAATTCCCTGTGGGAAAAAACTCTTGTATTCCACATCTTTGTCAACCCATAGAGACTAGAGATATATCTTGCCAGGAGGAGCTGGAACTCAATAAATATTTATTTAATGAATTGTTGGAAAACAAATAGATAAACACAGCAGTAATCTACTAGAAGACTAGTAATTTTGGAACACAAGATAGTGAAAATAGGAGAGATAATGTATTACAGTGGTTAAAGTCCTGGGCCGTAGAATCAGGCCTGATTTCACATCTCAGCTCTGCCATTTACAAGGTAAATAACTTTGGGCAAATTACTTAATCTCATTAAAGCTCAGTTTTCTTATCTATAAAACAAATGAATTTCTCTGAAGGTAAAATGAGATAATGCTTAGCAAAATGTTCAGCACACAGGAAACTCTGATTACTTTTACTGTTTTTATGTAAAGTAATAATCACAAAAATATTAAATTAATGCTATCACGCAGGCCTCCATTTTGTTAATCATTGGCAGTTTCACTGAAAGATGTGCCTTTAGGAACCGCTAAAGGGAAGATCTAAAGTTCTGAGGGGGGCATTCTGGAGTAGTGTGTGGCTAGTGAAGTTTGGAGGCATGGACTTGGAGTAATCAGCATGTTTTCTGGACACCTGAGGACTTCAAAGCATGGAGCATTTAACTTGGACTTGAATGCATTGGGAGGTCAAAACTGAGCTCTTGGAAGGGAGAAATCATGGCCAATGTCAAATGTAGAAAAGTAACTTTACCATGTGCAGTAAGGAATGAGGGAAAAGAAGACAGTTTTTGAAGCAAGATCTTGAGCTAAGATTAGGAAGTGACCCACCAGGTGAACAAGGGTTCAGAATTATGGGTTTAGTCATCAAAAAATGGCAGGATTTGGTGTCTCAGGAGGTGACACTTTCACAAGGAGTTTCCCTCTGTGAAATTCTCCACGTGCTTTGAATACTTCTGAATTTGAATACCTCACTTGGTCCTGTGATTATTTACCTCTTGTTGCCTCCCTCTATAGAGAGTGTGGTAGGACAGGGGAACCACTGAGTTGTGATTTGGAAGTGTGTGCAGTGGGGCTGGAGGTGAAGATGGAAGTGCTCAAGGACTCACAGCTGGGGTGGGGTAGGGTGGAGAGCAGGTATAGAAACGAACGGTCACATCAATGATTAGACATTATCCCTCTGGGGAGCCCAGAAAGATTGTGAAAGCATGGGCATGATATGAGCATAACTGCACTAAGAAATATCTCCCTGATAGTGTCATAGAAGATGAATGGGAAAGACTGATGGAGAGAGAACAGAAAATGAGTTTTTTAAGTCTTCAGATCAGAGGTGAGGAACGCCTGTTCCAAGGTGCTGGTGAGGGAAAAGAGAGCAAGGAGTGGGTTACAGTGATGGTTAGGGGGTGGAGTTCACAGATGCCAAACCAGGTCTAGCTTCAGATAAATTTGTAGGTTTGGTAGAAAGAAGAGAAGGGATTTATACCCACTGGCCTCTTCTTTTTCTCTCCTTCTGAAGTAGAAAGCAAAGGCATCTCCTGAAAATAAGGAGGCAAAATGGACTGGTGGGTGTGAGGTTGTAGGGAAAGTTTGGGATGGGAGAGGAAAAGCATCCAAATCACCTAAAAGAAGAGTCGTGTAGCTCTGATAGGCAGATTTGCACTGTTTCCCCTGCTGCCTGGGTTAAGGAGCAAAGCAAGTTGAAGGTTGTGTTGATCTAGGCTTGGGGATTTGCAGAGAGTTTCAGGGAAGGATATGGTCTGGCTAAGCAGGTGTTCAGTATTTGTTGGATGAATAAATACTCTTGGACACCGTGGAAAGGAGTTTATTAGGAGATATTATACAAGAAAGTAAAAATCTACAAACAAGTAAATAATCTTATTTCCTAAGACATCCCTTATTCAGGAAGGCCTTATGTGACCCCCAAGTAGGTTCCCTTCTACCTTGTATTCCCAGTGGTACCTGTCGTCTTCTTTTGGAGGCATTTCGCTTACTTGTAATCAATCAGTAGGTTATTCATGATGATTTTTGTGATGTCCACTTCCCCATTGGTCTTTCATCTCTGTTTTGTTGATTATTGTATTCTAAATGCTTACACATAGTAGCTGCTCAATAAATCTGCAGTGTTCGATACATATTTTAACTGAGGGAATGACATACTTTTAAATGTTTTGTTGCTTTATGGTCTCTCATAAGGTTTTGTGAATTGCTTTTGTTAGGAAGAAGAGTAAAAAATTAAATTTCAAATGGTACTCCATTGGAATATAGGTTCTTTCTGGCTCATAGGGATGGGAATTTGTGTATTTATATCCAAATTGCATAGGAATTACACGGTGATTAGATATACAAATACATATATCTAAAACTAGCTTCTGGGCAACTTAAATCTAGCTTCTATAATTATTGCACCTATACTTGACGCTCTTTGTGGTTTCTCTTTTTTCCTCCCACTACACATTTTATTATACTAAGTGTTTCAAACTGGAAAATGCTCATAAGTGGCACAGGATGTGTTTTATTATAGAAATGAATGCTTGCATTAAGAACAGATGCTTGTTATTTGGGATTTGAAACGAAGAAACGGATATTTTGCTAGAATACATCTGGTAGCGGTTCTATTACTAAATCTGAAAAAAACAAACCACCGCCACCCTTTGCAGGTATCAAATGTGTATAGTCGGTGACACATCTGACTTCTGAACTCTTGCTCTAGTATTTTCTATTGAAATCTGAAAGTGTGTTATTGAAAGTTAAACTGTTCTCTAGGTTGTCTACCTAATTTCATAGCTTAGTTTTATAGATATGAAACCTATGTCTCATCCACTATGTGGTCTTCACATTTCAATTACATTTAGGCTTCTAACCAATGTATTTCTGGAGAATGCTGGCAAACTTTATTTTTTCTAATTATCTTTTTTAAATTCTAAAATGTAAACTACTTTTCTTAGCAATACAAAAATTTTCTTCAATAATGAGTCTATCAGATAAAACCAATCATAAATTAAAATTGGAATAGAATATGAATGCATACTTTGCAAAATAAATCACTGTTTACATTTAAAATATTCTATATTTCTTACTCTTAAACATGAAATATTATAAATATTTCTAAATGATATTTTTATTTAACTAACACTAATCTGTGGATTATTTATATGGTGACGTACACAGCACCTCTCTCTTCCTCTGTCAGGTTGGAACTCAGACCATCATAACTAAGTAGGCAGAAGAATGTCTATGGCTTGTGTGTCTCCTTCTGTGCTTCTCAGAGTGTTTTTCTCTTTCTCTTTGTTAGAAAGCCAAATAAATTGAGGGATCTAGCACTGTTTGGGATTATCTAAGTATGTGGTTCACCTTCATTGGACAGCACAGACTGTCCAAAATTAAATATACCCACATATACATTAGCCTGAAGTTTATTTTATGAAATTATAATGATGTTGTTATACAATTGACCTCATCAAGAATATTGTCAAAACAAAAGAAACCTGCACCTTTCTCCTTCACTGAAATATCGTGAGGATTAATAAGACGTTTGTGGTTAGATTGTGCAGTTCTTCCAGGAAATTCAAAGCAAGAACAAAATAGCACTTTCTTTTGAAAGGCACATGTTTTACTGTCAAAGCAGTCAGAATGATACCTTTTTATGAGTTATCTTCCAGCTTTCTTAGACATGTCCAATTATTGATGTTCCAATGTGACAGAACTCTAGTAAATGAAGGAACCAAGTAGGTGGGAAAAACATCGTCACCCCACTTTCAATCAAGTACTAGAACACAGGTATATAATATTCAAAGAAAAGAGAGCCAGAAGTCCAGGTTAGTATAAATAAAAAGCTTAGAAAGAAATAAATGGGCCAGAGTCTTACTCACCTATATCATCCTTATTCCCCAGTTTTAAGTTAGACACTAATAAAAGTACAGTAACTAATTTTATTCACTCAAATAATATTTGTTATATCTTCATCTTGTAAACTTCAAAGTAAAGCTGTTTATTACTGATGCTGGTCAGGTACTCACGATAGAAAACCAGGAGTCCCCTTGGTTCCTTCTTTTCCCCTTACCCTCAAGCCATTAGTAAGCGATGGTGTTTTCTGTCTCCAAAATGTATCTCAAATCCAACCACCGCCCTCCATTTCCATTGCCACTGTCATCTCTTGTCTTGAACCCTGCAACTGACCCCTACTTGTCACTCCATCTTCTCTCTTGCCACCCTGCCCCCATCGCCAAAACACAAAAGTGAGCTTAAAATGTCGATCAGACCATGTCACTCCACTGCAATGACTTTTCATCATACTTATTTAAAAAACCAAACTCTTACCTGGACCCTGCCTGCCTCTCACTCTCCAAGTTCTATCCACTTTGGCTTTCAGTTCTTGAGAGCTCTTAGCTGTGTCCTACATGAAGCCCTGGGTGCCTCTACGATGCCCCTCCCTCTGCATGAAAGGGCTGGCTCTTTCCCATTGTTTAGATCGCAACTTAAATGTTCCCCCTCCAAAAGGAAGAGGCCTTTGTCAGCCCTCTTAGTTGCAGTTAGTTGTTACCATCTCCCTCCCCATTTTATAACCTCAGTTGAAATTTATTATGGTAAATGCTGTGAATTAAGCAAAAAGTGTCTGCTTTAGAGCACTTATCACAAATTGCAATTATTTGTCTGCCTGTTTGTTGTATGTCTCCCTAAGAGAAAGCAAGCTCTCTGAGGGCAGGCAGCATGCCTGTGCTGTACTGTGTTTGCACACAGCATTATTGAATTAATGAGTGAACAGTCAGGTGAACAGTGCCAGTAAGCCAGGTATACTAGAGATTTATGAGCCTAATGTATTTGCATAAAATTGGTTGGATGTGAGGTTTAACAATGACCACTTAAACTGGATTTTTAGACTCTGCATGCAGCCTTCTCACGTGAGTTAGATTTTCAGTGAGGTGTGCCACAGTTTTCTCATGTGAAAGAAAAGAAGTGAGAGCAGATTATCACCAGGTACTCTTCCAACTCTGAGATCTTCAGCTGTTTTGCAGATATCCTCCAGTTTGTGTAGGTGCCACCTGCCCCCAAAGTGCCTCAAAACACCACATGTGACTAAGGAATAAATGAGAGAATAAGTGAGCACAGTTTGCATAGAGTATCGGGGAAGAACCCATTGGTATTTCAGAGCTACGTTTGGGGTATATAGTTAAGGTTCTGCAGAGCAGGTTATCTTGCAGTAGCCTGGCTGTATGGAACCTACAATGGCTCATCTCGTCCGTATTGTCTCGTTTGGCAAGAATCTCAGCTACCGGTGAAGAAAAGAGCTGTTTATCTACGTAGCCAGTGCAATAATGTTTATACTGTTTCAAAACTCATTTCTTCCTCCACTTATTTTCACCCCTAGCCACATCCTCATCCAAGGAGGATCATGCCAAATGGATATCAGATTAAGAAAATGCTTCTCATTAGTTGTCTGTTCAGGACAATTTTGTAAGCAATCGTGGAGCATCCAGTAGTATCTTTTCACAGCCCTTTATCTATTGAAAGTTGTTGAGAGAGTTAAATAAGTTGTCTATCATTAATCCTTGTTCTGAACATTGTAAGTCAAAGGAATGAAATGCCTCTCATCACAATTCAGACCACAAACAGGTAAATATTACAACATAAAACAAAATTTAATACTGGCATTGCCCTGTCACCTAAACCATATGTTCTTCACTGAAGTAATCAACCAGAGGGTATCCTGGTGCTCTAATTCAATGATTGTTTCAGAGGCTGTGGGTTATGTAAATACATCCCATTTTTAATATCCCCATATTGAAAAACAAGTTTGGGTAAAGATGTGGATATCATTCTTACTTGATTATGAAAACTGATAGTTTTGATCTAGTCTCCACAACCATTCTGCAGTTTCACTTTGTATTGACAGTTTCCTTAACCCAAATTCAGGTTGTAAAGACTGAAATTTCTTCACTGTCACAGAGCATTCTCGGTGAAGGCTTTTATTTGCAAGTTGCATTTGACATGAGTTTTAGAGAGGAAAGGTGGGTAAATAAAGAAGTGGACAAGGAGTAACAGGAACGAGTTTCTGTCTAGGGCCCTGATATTGATCTGTGGAGCCTCGTGTCATCCTGCCTATATGGGCTGTAGCTCTGCCCTTTACAAAATATGGATTATGGGCCATATTGTCAATTTGTATAACCTATGAAGTCACTCACTGTAGATAAAGAACCAGCAATGAGCCAATGCACCCTCCTCTCACAACCACAGCAGTATTATGAAGATCTGTAATTGAGCATTTACAGAGCTTCCCAAATGCCTAGGGAGGAAAGCAATGTTGAAACACAAACAATTTATACACAACATACAAGAGAAACCACTAAACTGTGGCAGCCTCAAATTTCTTTGCAATCACCTTTCTTGAGATTGGAGATTCATGGTAGCTGTGCATCTTCCTCCAGAATTGTACCCTGGATCTCGAGGTGCACATAAACTGCGTCAATATTTTACTAGAAAATATTGGTCAGAAAAAATACAACCTGTTTCCAAAGTAAAATCTTACTGGATAAAGTTTTTAGTATTACCAAAACCACAAACAATCATTCTTTTCCATACCAATATCACTAGGGCTTGTGGGGTTGGGTTACATGTGCCTCTGTTATCAAACCCTGCTGTGCCCAGCTGTCATTAGGTCCAGGGAGAAGCTCCTACATTTCCCTGAATGTTCCTGCATCTCTGAAGCCCCTGTAAAAGGGAGCTGCCCTGTATTTGTGCTGCCTTTTCTCCTTCCCTCTCTGTGTCTTGTCTATACTGTAACCAGAGGACTCACAGTTTTCTTTTTTTTCTTTTTCTTTTTTTTTTTTTGCGGTACGTGGGCCTCTCACTGTTGTGGCCTCTCCCGTTGCAGAGCACAGGCTCCGGACGCACAGGCTCAGCGGCCATGGCTCACGGGCCCAGCCACTCCGCGGCATGCGGGACCTTCCTGGACCGGGGCATGAACCCGTGTCCCCTGCATCAGCAGGCGAGCTCTCAACCACTGAGCCACCAGGGAAGCCCGGACTCACAGTTTTCTTAAGGGACACATCTGTATTCCTCTCGCTCTGTGGCCACGTGTGGTCATGAGGGCTCTGACTCCTATGTGGGGACAGGTCAGGATGACAAAAGGCAGAATTCTGGACCAGGAACCTGCCTATCACAGATTTTAAGACGTCGGTGAGTCTCAAATTCTCAAGATTCAGGCTTCCTCATTTATAAGATGAAAAGATTGGATTAGGTGATCTTTGAGATCATTTCTACTTCTGCAGTGATTCGTTATAAAATAATATATGCCTCAGCTTCCTATAGATCGGTTGAGGAGTAAAGCTTCTTAAGGCCATTTATTCCTTTACCACCTGACTTGTGCACGAATGAGGTCTTAAAAGATTGCCTACCTCAGCCATCCGGTCCAGTCTGCTCCACATTTTTTTCTGATGTTTACTTCACTCAGTTGGCTATTTATCATGATCATATCCTTCTTAGTCCACTATGATCTAAGTAAACTCTGCCCTCTCTGTTAATATCAGTATGGAATTATATATCCTTGCAACTGCATTGACCCAGCTTTATCTCTGTTATAAATCATGAACTAAAGAGATCATTTCAGTTCATCCCCTGAACTTGAAGAAAATTGGACTTATCCATCGAGTCACCCTCACCCTCTGATTCCCCTGGCAGCATCCACTGAAGTATGAACTTCCTTCAGATTGAAAGATGAGGAGATCTCATAACTCAGCTGCTGACCTGGCTACCTCAGGTCTACTATACCTTCTTGAGATTCTAGAGAGTGATCACACAGCAAGCTGAAGAACTGTCTACTCAATATTTGGTGCAGTTTGACTGGTCTTCTATACCTAACACTTTTTAATGGAAAACAATGTGCTCTGATATATGAGAATCCTGAAATCATAATAGCTGCTATGCTGATTTTTTTAAATGTAAATGTTTATTATGGCATTTAGGAAACCCAACTGTTTATAAACAAATGGTAGCTTTTAGAGATCAAATTCTTTTATGTTTTATCTACCATATAGTACTCACAAAGAAGCTGTGGCCTCAGGATAAAGGAATATTCCTAGGAAGCGTCCTCTACTCTAAAATGGATAAACTTACTTTTAAGCCTGTAACATTGACAGAGAACAAAAATCTAGAACACACACAGTTCCTAGTATGGTAAAATAATGTTAATGATGGTGATTGCCATGAGATTTTGCATGGGACTTGGATGAAACACTAGATACGTCAGGGTCTAGCCCCCCCGGGACCTGGCATTAGAACTGACCGGTCGTGGGACAGCAGACAGGTCATGCCCCTCTCTGGTCTCAGTCCTTTGGCTATAAAAGTAGTAAAAGGGGATCTGCCCTAACTACTTCACATTGTTGACTTGAAATCCAAATGAGAGAATGGAAGTGAAAATTCTTTGCAAGTCTGATGAATTATTCTTATCTAATGAAAAAAGCCCTTTCCCATCTCATGCAACGTAACTCTTCCGTTTGACTGCAGCTTATAGGACCAAATCTCAGGGGTCTCCAGTCACTCCCCATCCTTATAACTGAATGTCAGGTTGACAACTCCTACTATTGATTTGTAGCAAGCCAAGCAATTATTTTTTTGAAATTTTACATTGTCTTTAAAGTTGTTAATCTTCCTTCTTGAGATTCCTTCTGAGTTCTTTCCCACAGAATTAGATATTCCACCATTACCTACTTTTTTCAGGTTTTATTGAGCATATTTATGATGTAATAAACCATTGTTTCAATAAAGAGAGAAATTCAGTATTAGAAACTCATCAGTTACCCTGCTTTGCACAAAACATCAAACTCTGCGTGTGTGTGTGCGTGCGCGCACGTGTGCACGTGTGTGTACGTATACATAATTACAAAGATGTACCTTTTGAACAACAGGAAAATAACCGTGCGAGTTCCATTGTTTAGGCAGAGGGGGTTAAATGGACAGCTTTCTTACAGTCAGGAGAGACTTAGATTTCAGGAAGAAAGAAAGAAAATGTAATAAGCCCCAAAGCTACAAGTTTACTCAGGTAATTTAAATATCCTTTAGTCATTACTTTCTAAATTTTCTCTCAGTTAGTTATCCTTTTTCATTTGAAATTTTAGTAGAAAGTTTGGAGAAGAATTTATTGTAACATTATAAAATAGTCACAAAAAAGTGCTGTACAGACTAACAAAGCTTGAAACTAAAGGGAAAGTTGCATGCATATAATGGAGTGCATGTTAAGTACTTTAGTTCTAATGTAACCATCATTTCTCACTGCAAATGTAGGGTGGAGTGCCACAAGATGCCACCCCTGTAATGAACATAAGTGGCGCAGTGTTATAATTAAATAGAAAGCCATTTTTGTTTTTAAAATTTCAAATTTCCTGCCTTATTTTTTTATGTTGACATGCATCCTACTTCCTTAAATAATAATTTCCATAATAGCTAATACTTACATAATGCTTAGTGTATTTCTAAGACCTTTATGTTTAATCCTCACAAGGATAGCCTTATGAGGTAGATATTATTATCTCCTTTTTATGAATGATAAAACCAAGTAATAGAAAGATAAAGTCATTTGCCCATCTTATAACAAGTTAGTGACAAGTAGGACTTGAACCTGGCAATCTCTCCCACAGTCCATGTCCTAGGCCATGCCTGTCAATCAGGGTTCGATAACTATGGCTGTTTGCTGTGGCTGGCTGTGACTGAGTCTTATAGAAATGAGCTCTCTGATACTCAAGGCCTGTTTTCTGCCTTTCACTGAAAACTTAGAGAAAATACGTAGATCTGGTGGAATTTCAAGCGCGTCACTACAGCAATCTGAGCTGACTTTGTTATGTTCCCCTGCTCTCTTGTCTGGAGCATGCCTAGACTCAGTCCATGTGGGTTAAGAGACTGAAGATACACGTTTAGGAGCTATAAACCAACAGATGGTGACTCAAGCCATGGGAGTGACCCAACTACATTCATGTAAATTACTACTGTCATCTAAGCTTAGTTATCTTAGTAATAATTAAAACGTGATATTGTAAATATATACATGTCCTGACATATGACAAACGAATAGCATGTATTAACCCTTGTTAAATTTAAAACATGTCTTAAAGTACAAGGTGGTATTGCAATAAGTACTGTAGAACTATATGAGAAAATTAATCATTTGCTCTTTACCAAAATTCACTTGTACAGGGTATCTGTTCTTTATGTTTTGTTTTATACTTTAAATGCCATAAAGTGTTTACAAAGCATAAAGCACTGAGCTCATTTTTCATGTTTTCCTTCAGCGTTTTCATTTATTTTTTGTTTTTGCTCTCTAAACCACTTTTCACGGCAGATAAGTTTGCTGACATATGGCATAATTATTCATTTTTTTCTCTCAGTTACTCAATTCTGCCCTACAATTTTTGTATATTAAAAATCAGCTTTGTTTAGTGTATCCTTCTTAATCACCTCAACTTTTTTTTTATTGATTTAGCTCTGTTTTTGTTTTTTTTGTTTTTTTTTTTTTTTGTGGTACGCGGGCCTCTCACTGTCGTGGCCTCTCCCGTTGCGGAGCACAGGCTCCGGACGCGCAGGCTCAGCAGCCATGGCTCACGGGCCCAGCCGCTCCGCGGCATATGGGATCCTCCCAGACCGGGGCACGAACCCGTATCCCCTGCATCGGCAGGCGGACTCTCAACCACTGCGCCACCAGGGAGGCCCTAGCTCTGTTTTAAGGACTAGTTGGTTCTAAAATATTTCAATTCAAATAAAATCTTTAGTAAGTCTTCCTTCCTTCCTTCCTTCCTTCCTTTGTTCCTTCCTTCCACTCACAAATATTATTAAAGTCCTGCCATACTGAGTGCTGTGCTGTTGATACAAAGCTGTAAATTAACAAGCCTGCCCCTCAGGAGTTCCCACGTGCGGTGAGAAGAACAGACCGTGCTGTGAGAGCAGAGTGGAACAGGCGGCTAGAGATGGCTGTGTTTCTGAGACAGGATTTGAAGCATAGAGGTGTGCGGAAAGGCCATGGCTGTACAGAGCAGGCTGAGCAGAGAGAAAGCACAGAGATGAAAAATATCGAGTGTATATTTGAGAAATCTTGAAACCACAGGCAGCGAGCAATGCCTTGTAGTGAGAGATGGCAGCCAGGGGCACAAGACAAGCTTAAGAGAAGTGTTTGGTTCCAGAATATGAAAGGCATTGTGTACAATGTTTAAAATTTACGTTTTATTCTGAATGTTTATAAGAGCTATTAGAGATTTTTAAACAGGGGAAGAAAACAGTTTTGTGTTTTAACAAAACTTTGGGAACAGTTCTAAGAATGAAGTTGAATAATACTAGAAGGTCTAGCCATGAGAACAGAATAAAATGGTTGTCTCATGGATGGAAAGAGGGAGAAGAGTTTGAGAGTTATTTTTAAGTAGAGTTGACAGGTTGTTATAACTGATTAGAGTTGAGCAGGTAAGAAAGGTAGTTGAACATAGACTTCAGGTCTCCGGATTGAATGACTTAGTAGATGGTGCTGTCCTTAACTATTAAGAGACATAGAAAGAAGAGGGTATGATGATATTTTAAAATGTTGAGAATGAATAGTAGTGAGGCATCCAGATTAAGATATCAGGTAAAAAATCTGGTAATAAAAGTCTGGAGGTGATCTTTGACATAAATCATACCAGTGTTTTCCTAGGTCAGTCTCCCAAGGCAATAGAAATAAAAGCAAAAATAAACAAATGGAACCTAATCAAACTTATAAACTTTCACACAGCGAAGGAAACCATAAACAAAACAAAAAGATGACCTATGGACTGGGAGAAAATATTTGCAAATGATGTGACCAAAAAGGGTTTAACTTCCAAAATATACAAACAACTCATACAACTCAATAACAAAAAAAAAACAAACAACCCAGTCAAAAAATGGGCAGAAGACCTAAATAGACATTTGTCCAAGGAATACATACAGATGGCCAATAGGCACATGAAAAGATGCTCAACATCGCTAAGTACTAGAGAAAGGCAAATCAAAACTACAGTGAGGCACCACCTCACATCTGTCAGAATGGCCATCATTAAAAAGTCCACAAACAATAAATGTGGAGAAAAGGGAACCTTCCTACACTGTTGGTGGGAATGTAAATTGGTACAGCCACTATGGAAAACAGTATGGAGGTTCCTTAAAAAACTAAAAATAGAGTTGCCATAAGATCCAGCAATCCCACTCCTGGGTATATATTCACAGAAAACTGTAATTCAAAAGGATACATGCACCCCAATGTTCATAACAACACTGTTTACAATAGCCAAGACATGGAAGCAACCTAAATGTCCATTGACAGATGAATGGATAAAGAAGATGTTGTATGTGTACACAATGGAATACTACACAGCCATAAAAAAGAATGAAATATTGCCACTTGCAGCAGTATGGACTGACCTGGAGATTATCATACTAAGTGAAGTAAGTCAGAAAGAGAAAGAAAAACACCATATGATATCACTTATATGTGGAATCTAAAATATGACACCAATGAACTTATTTATGAAACAGAAACAGACTCAAGGACATCGAAAACAAACTCATGTTTATCAAAGGCGAAAGGAAGTGGGGGAGGGATAAATTAGGAGTTTGGAATTAGCAGATATAAACTACTATATTTAAAATAGATAAACCACAAGTTCCTACTGTATAGCACAGGGAACTATATCCAATATCCTGTAATAAACCATAATGAAAAAGAATATATATGTGCATATATATATATGTTATATATATATAGTGTATGTATAACTGAATCACTTTGCTGTACACCAGAAACTAACACCACATTGCAAATCAATTATACTTCAATTAAAAAAAAAATCTGGAGGTGAGAAAGAGTGCTTAAAGCCAGGTTTGTAGCTATGGGAACTACTGGTGTCTTAGTCTTCCCAGGCTGCTGTAACAAATTACAGTAGACTGGGTGGCTTAAAGGATGAACATTTGTTTCTCACAGTCCTGGAGGCTGGGAAGTCCAAGAGCATGGTTCCAGCAGATTTGGTGTCAAGTGAGAAACCTTTTCCTGGTTTTCAGAGCACAGAGAGGAGGAAGAAAGTTCTCTTGGCTCTTCATATAAGGCACTAATTCCATTCATGAGGGCTCTTCTCTCATGACCTAATCGCCTCCAAAAGGCCCTATCTCCAAATGCCATCATATCAGGGATTGGGATTTCCACATTTAAATTTGTGGGGGAAAGGGACCCAAACATTCAGTCTATAATAAGTGGCGTGTAAATGTTAGTTGAAGCCACAGGTAATGAAAAGCTGGCTTCTCAGAAAAAGAGTGTGAATGTAAGATGAGAAAACCAAGTGTTGGTTCTGAGGGTGACCAATGTTTTAAATTCAGAAAAAGGAGGAGGAGCAATTCATATAAACTGAGAAAAAGCAGTCAAGGAGGTAGGAGAACTTAAAGATGCTTTTTTTCAGAAATGAAAAAATATGTCAAGATATAAGTATCAAATGCCTTAAAAAATTAAATATGATAGAAACAAACAAAAAACTTATGTTTAACATAATCCAATAAAATCAATTATTCATAAAGAAGTCAAGTCATTGATGCTAAAATTTGGAACAAGGCACGTATGCCTGCTTTCATTTTTATTATTTAACATTATTTTAGAGACTAATGTAGTAAGTCAAGAAAATACAATATATGACATAAGTAATGAAGAGAAAAATTTTTATTTTATGATTGCATCATATAACAACAACTGAAAAAAATGAGATATACTGTTAAATACTATTAGAAGTACCAAAACAATTTGGTTAGATGGATGTATAAAACAAATATACAAAAAAGTGCTTTTCTTATATCGACAACCAGTTGGAAATGAAAATGGGGGAAAATCACAAAGACTGAAGAACTATACAGTTCCTAAGAAAAATATAGCAAAAAAATTACAGGACTTAGGTAGGAAAAAACCCCAAAAAAACTATAAATGTATTAAATAAACATAAATGTAATGGCATTTAGATTAAAAGAATATTTTTATATTAATATTAAGGCTTTTGTACAGCTGAAGTTAACTTAAATATAAAGATGAAGAATAGACCCAGAGAATATGTAATTGTAAACATTCGAGATAATATTACTAACATACAAATAGCTCCTTCAAATTGATAATAAAAAGGTATATGGCACAAATAAAAACAGACAAAAAATTTTAAAAAGTAATAGGTAAACGAACGTAAATTGACATCCAAAAGTTGTTCTTCTAAACTAAAACTTAAGGAAACATAAATTAAACATATCAATGAGATATTATTTTTTGTCATTAATTCTGCAATTTTTAAAAAAATTTCTGGTAATACCCAGTCCTAGCAATGGCGGGACTGATATTTACCTGATAAGTTCAATATGACCCTTGTAATATTAGTATTTCAGTTCATAAGTATTTGCTACCTTGAGCTCCCTTCCTCTCCTAGAACTCTATCCCCCACTTCTCTGACTGGTCAGACCCTTCCAACTTCAATATGCAGTAGATAGAAGGTTAATGCATGTCACCTGAATGTTCTTGAATGTTTTTGCCTTGCTTGCTGTTAAATATTTAAAATATTATCCCTGGGCAAGGGTACAACAAAATGGGTATTTGCTAATACTGCAGGTAGGAATATGAATTGCTAAAACTTTTCAAAAAGTTATGTTACAATGTCTATTAATTTATTAACATTCCAATCACACTTTATTTTTTAATCCTATAAAAATAAAAACACTTGATTGTAATGATATGTGTATAAAGATGTTTATAACAGCTGTTTAAATACCCAAAACCATAAACAACATGAATGCTTATCAATTAGAAAATAGACAAATGAATTATAGTATATTTCTGCAATGGAATATTTTATAGTTATTTAAAATAATAAATTAAATTCATGTGTACTGGGGACTTCCCTGGTGGTGCATGCCAGTGCAGGGGACACTGGTCTGGGAAGATCCTGCATGCCATGGAGCAACTAAGCCCGTGCGAGTCAACTACTGAGCCTGTGCTCTAGAGCCCGCAAGCCACAACTACTGAGCCCGCATGCCACAACTACTGAAGCCCACGCACCCTAGAGCCTGCCCACCACAACCACTGAGCCCACACGCCACAACTACTGAAGCCTGCGTGCCTAGAGCCCATGCTCTGCAACAAGGTAAGCCACTGCAATGAGAAGCCTGCACACTGCAACAAAGAGTAGCCCCCACTCGCCACAACTAGAGAAAGCCCATGTGCAGCAATGAAGACCCAACACAGCCAAAAATAAAATAAATAAATAAATTTTAAAATTCATGTGTACTGGCCTGGAAAGATGTCCATGGTGCATTGTTTAAAAATTAAAACAAAAATGTGTAGAGTTTGTACTTTTTATTTAGAAGAATACCATTTTTATTTTAGAAAAAGAAGAAAACATCTCTGTTTGTCTCTGTCTCTCTCAGTCTCTCTGTCTCTGTCTCTCTTTCTCACACACATACATGTGCACACACACAGTGTGAACATAAATCTGTATGGTGTGAGGGTTAAAATCTGTGAACAAATACATTCCCAGTTGTGGGAGGAATGAGTGCAAAGGGTTATGCAGGGTGTTAACTTTCTCTTCATACACCTCTGTATTTTAAGATTTCTCTAATGTGTACTTTATTTTTGCCCTTCCAAAAAAAAATAAACAAATAAAGTAGAAATGCAAGACAAAGAGGAAGCAAGAGAGTGCCATCCTTTAGAGTTGAATAGAGCATGACAAATTAAATACAAGTTATATTATTTGGTAGGAAAAGAAAGTCATAAAAATTTGCTTGTATTTAAAACTAACCAGTCTCCTCTAAAGCAATGATTTTTAGCATTTTTACGGATGAAGCACCCTTAGGAGAATCGGATGAAACTCCTTTCTCAGATAAATGTACATGAATTCTCAAATCCATAAGTTGCATATAATTGCATAGGTTTTATGAACACCTGTTCTCAAGTCTTCTGATTAATTTTTAATTAAAAGCAATTGAAAATAAGTTAAAACAAATATTTCTTGATTATGTCCTGTTTTCTCATTGTTTTGATAATAACCTATTTTTAGCATAACCTAATTTCTTATGAAGAGTATGTGTATTTCACTATTAAATATTTAAAATGAATTCAACCCAATCCCACCAGTATAGAATGCATTTACTCCCTTCTTAAATTTTCCACTTCAACCAAACCAGGTTATTACCAAATTCCCCAAACACAATCTAAATTCTGGGAGTTTATTTATCTGATCAACTCTTTGCCTCTGCTTAAAATAACCCTCTCACTACCCATCCCCCCAGCCATCCGACTGCTTTCTGTCTAAATCCTGACCACTCTTCTAGTCCCAGTTCCAATGTCATTTCTTTAATTAAATCTTCCTCTAGTCCATCAGCTGGAATGAAACTTGCTATCTTTGTGACCCCACAGTGCTTTGTTTTTATTTCCACCATATTTCTTAGCACATCTATATAATGTTATGGTTAATTGCATAGATGCCTTGTCTTATCTACTGGCCTATTAGGTCCTTGAAAGTAGAACTCATATCTTGATCATTTTAAATCTGTTATAACACCTATCACAGGGCCTTGCAAATAGTACGTCCTAATAAATGTCAAGTTGAATGGATTTTGCGCTAACTTTGGTGGGAACCTGAAGCAGAATGGCTTTTTTTGGCTTTGGATTTTTATAATGCAGTTTTGCTGCTCTGTACAAATGTGTCTCAATTAATCTACACAAATAGTCCATAATTCCTACTAATAGCTTTCAAATTGTGCCTGCTGTTAGGTGATTCTAGTAAATGTTATTTATTTAATAAAAGAATAGTGAATGTTATTTTTTCTATTTTATTTATTTATCAGATAGTCCTCTTTAAAATAGTGCTAGTGAATTTAAATTACTTTAAAATTGCTTGATGTGATTTCATTTCTTATAAATTTGAAATTAATCATTTTAATGTCACTTATATACTTTCTGTTTTAAAGGTTTAGAAAGTTTACTTAAGTAATATAAATTAACAAGTATTAAGATCTCCCCCCACTTACCCAGGGCTTTAAAGGCCTAAAATTGGCAAATAATATTTAGATCAGAAAAATAAAACTTAAAAAATTGAGAAAAAATAATAAACTGATAACATTTATATATAGAAAGATTAAATGTCTGAGAGTTTTAGAAATCTATACAGTTAAATGGTGGCATTTAATAGCTGGTCAGTATAGTAGCTTCTTTCATTCAGCTAATTTATGATATTAAGAAGAGTCAAGGTTTTCCCAATACAAGTTCCCATCAACATTTTGTGAAACACACACACACACACACACACACACACACAAAATTTCTAATGTAATTACTGGCATAACTTTAATAATATTGCATACATATTTCATGTCATTAGGTCCAAATTACAAGTCTGTGCCTAATATTATCTAGTCATTTCCCCATTGTTTTATCTACTCCCTGAAAAATAAACATGAAAAGTTTTCATTCCTCTGGTTTTCAGCAAGGCAGTTGGGATCTAATTACTTTCTTGCCTTACATTAAGAAAACATCTCAATAAGATGCTATCATGATGTTTTTCTATCAGGATCAAATTAGGTTGGTTCAAAGTGGGTCATAAATAAGGTAGAATTAGGGGAAACTATAATACTCTGGTTATATACATTCATTTGTTTAGAATCTCCAAGCATATTTATACATTAATTGTTTTACTTTAGAAATATCTTATGAAATAACAACAGGGAAATATTATTTTAGCTACTCAAGCTTCAGAGAGAAACTAATGCAAAAGAGTACTTGGCTCATTTAAGATCTGACTTTGTTGACCTTGCATAAATTAAACTAAATATAGCTTTATAAACATTGCTAGGCATCAACTGTGTGGAGGACACTAAACCTGATGCAAATAGTAGCAATAGATTGTTTTTAGAAACCTTTAAAAAGTACACTACATCTACCTATAATAAAATATACTACAAAAAATGTGGCTATTGCTACAATAGAAATATAAATAAAATATATCATGAGAATAGAAAGCAGAAATGGGGAGCAATTATTTTTTGATTGCGGAAGGTTTTAGGGTAAATTTTACTAAGGAGTTGGGTTGGGCTTTGAAGCAGAGATTTTAACTGAATAAAGAGAAGGGATAGCACCCTCCCCAAAAATGAAATATTTAGGTAAAAATCTAATAAAATATGTATGAGATTTATATGTGGAAAACTACAAAAGTCTGATGAACAATCAAAGAACTAAATAAACAGAGATATTCCATGTTCATGGATAGGAAAACTTAATGTTGTCAAGATGTCAGTTCCTCCCAACTTGATCTACAGATTCAATGCAATCCCAATCAAAACCTCAGCAAGTTATTTTATGGATATTGACAAACTGACTCTAAAGTTTATATAGAGAGACAAAAGACACAGAATTGACAGCACAACATTGAAGAAGAACAAAGTTGGAAGACTGACACTACTCAACTTCAATAAATACTATAAAGCTATAGTAATGAAGATAGTGTGGTATTAATGAAAAAAGTAAACAAATAAATCAATAGAACAGAATAGAGAACCCAGAAATAGACGCTCCCCACCCCATAAACATATCCAACTGATCTTTGGCAAAGGAGCAAAACCAATACAATGGAGCAAATATAGTCTATTTAACAAATGGTTTCAACCAGACATCCACAGGCAAAAAAAAAAAAAGAATCTAGACACAGACCTTACACTTTTCCCCAAAATCAACTCAAATGTATCAGAGACTTATATGTAAATGCAAAGCTATAAAACTTCCACAAGATAATATAGGAAAAAAACCTAGATTACCTTGGGTATGGTGATGACTTTTTAGATACAACACCAAAGGCACAATCCATGAAAGAAATAATTGATAAGCTGGACTTCATTAAAATTAAAACCTTCAGCTCTGCAAAAGACAATGTCAAGATCATGAGAAGACAAGCCACAGACTGGGAGAAAATGTTTACAAAAGACACTCTGATAAAGGACTACTATCCAAACTATACAAATTCTAAAATTCAACAATAAGAAAATAAACAACCTGGTTAAAAAGTGGGCCAAGTACCCAGACACCTCATCAAAGAAGATATACAGATGGCAAATAAGCATATGAAAAGATGTTCCACATCATATGTCATCAGGGAAATGAAAATTAAAACAATAATGAGATACCACTACACACCAATTAGAATGGCCAACATCCAAAACACTGACAGCAACAAATGCTGGTGAGCATGTGGAACAATAAGAACTCTGATTCATTGCTTGTGGGAATGCAAAATGGCGCAGCCACTTTGGAAGGCAGTTTGGCAGGTTCTTACAAACCTAAACATACTCTTGCCATAGGAACTAGTAGTCTTGTATTTACCCAAAGAAATTGAAAATTAGGTCCACACAAAAACCTTCACATGGATGTTTATAGCAGTTTTATTCATAATTACCAAAAGTTGGAAGCAGCCAAGATATCCTTCAGTAAGTGAATAGACAAACAAACTGTGGTACATTCTGACAATGGAATTTTATTCAGTGCTAAAAAGAAACAATCAAGCCATGAAAAATAATGGCGGAATCTTAAATGCATATTACTAAGTGAAAGAAGCCAATCTGAGAAGACTACCTACTACATGATTCCAATTATATGACATTCTGTAAAAGGCAAAACTATGGAGACAATAAAAGGATCAGTGGTTGCTAGCGTATTGGGGGTGGGCAGGGGTGACTAAGGTGGAGCACAGAAGACTTATAGGATGTGAAAATACTCTGTATGATACTCAGTGATAGACACATGTCATTATACATTTGTCTAAACCCATAGAGTGTACACCACCATGAGTGAGCCCTAAGGTAAACTGTGGTCTTTGTGTGTTTATGATGTGTCCATGCAGGTTTGTCAGTTGTAAGAAGTGCGCCCTATAGTGAACTATGTTGATAATGGGGAAGACTGTGCATGTGTGGGAACAGGGGACCATGAGAAATCTCTTTAGCACCTTCCTCTCGATTTTGCTGTGAACCTAAAACTACTCTTAAAAAATAAAGTTTTAAAAGTGAATAAAAAAAGAAAGGTCCATCTACGTAGGGACAGAGATAGGAATAAAATTATAGAGGTTTATTTGAAGAAAAAAGAACAGCTCAGCAGCTTGGATGCTGGAGCTGAAAAGGAGAGTAAGCAGTGAAGCTGGGAGGATGGATGGATCGGATGGATCTGTGTGTGAAAGGCCTTAGAATGGCAAGCGAAGGAGTTTAGATTTAGTTTATAGGATATGAATGACCAGTCACCCAGCCGTCACCTGTTTGGCGAAGGGAAGTAGTAGGATCAGCTATGTCCTATGGAAGGTTCTATATAGCCATGACATGAAGAATAGATAGAAACAGATAATCTGTGTAAGAAAAATACTAGAATGAGATGCACCAAAATAGTGAAGTGGGACCTACCAAGAGGTGAGACTATTGGTGATTTTTTTATTTCTACATTACAGGGTTCAATACATTTCCCTAAGCATGTTTTAGTTATGCAATGAAAAAAATCAGTAAACTTTTAAAGTAACCCAATCAAGAGTAGACGAAGCCTTGAACCTAGCAGCCATAGTGTGAATGCAGAGCAAGGGACAGACTCAGATTCAAGGCAGCACCTTGTTCTGATGTACATGGAGGGTAAGAAAGATCTGAGGCAAAGATGATGCCACAGCCCTGACTCCTAAGCTGGTTAGATGGTGATGCTCGCAGTCACAACAGCAAATGCAGGAGAAGAAGGGTAGTACAAGAGGAGACTACTATTTCATATTGAATATGTCTTGGAGGGATTCTTAGGATACCCAGAAGATGTATCTCTATGGCAGACAGAGATGAAAGTGTTCAGTACTCACAAAGATACACTAAAACACCACTTTCTGTTCTCATGATGGAGGCAATGAGAAGTAATTTGGTAATATGTTCATGTTCTTCAAAGCAAATATGGAAGATTCATTATGCACTTTGATCCAAAATGGGCAAAAAAAATCATTATTTACAAAGATGTTCATTGTAGGATGTTGCCTAAAACAGAGAAACAGAAAGAGAGGAAAACAAAGCCTACCCCCCAAAATAGGGGAAGGTTATTTAATTTTGTTTTAGTTAATTTTGTTGAATCCATTCAATGGAATATTGCATAGCAATTACAAATAATATATTAATAAAAGAAGACATGTTAAGTTTTTAAAATAATGTATTGAAATTATATGCACAGTAGGACCTTGATCTTGTAAAATGTCATATAAATTAGACTAGAATAATTACATATCAAAGTATTAACAGTAATTATCTCAACTCTTGGTGGTAGTGTTATGGGTAATCCTACTGCCCTTTAACTTTTGTTTATTTTTCCCTTTTTTTCTACCCAGAGCACGTATTACTTTTATAACAAGAGGTTAAAAAGAAAAAAAAAAATTAAAGAGAAAGAGTATGTGCTGAGAGATCAGGGCTAAAATGTGGATTTGAGAATCATCCATATGTAAGTAGTAGTGAAAGTCATGGGTAGTCAGTAATCTCCAGAGAGAGATTATGTTTTCTCTCTTAATACCTGTTTAGTATATAGATTTTATACAATAAACTGAAACATTTTAATGATTCAGGCATATGTTTATAAAAAGTCAATTAGAGCCTTAGGCCTTTGTCATGTTCAGATGTTCAAAGGAATGAACATAGTTTTCAAAATGATCTGATAAAGACAAAACTTGACATTAATGTACAGTAATTCATTTTCTTACTTTCCTTCAGAAAATATGTCATGCTCAATTTAATTTCAAGAAAATACAGAGCAAGTCTACATAAGACAAAAATACTAAAGGTTTGTTTGCCCTAAGATATGTTGTGCTCATTATAATTGGGTTGTCAGTATGTGTCCAACATATGCTAATGGAATAGTGAGAAAGCCAAAATATGGTTTATTTGGTTACATTAGTCCTTTTTATAGTCAAACCAGCAATATTTATTTAGCTCCTACTTAGATGCTAGGAATGAAAACTTAGAAAACAACACCACCCTGGCGCTTAAGCAACAGATGAAAACTACCAACAGAAGGCAACAAATCGTGTGTTCCAATAAGTAGTAGAATAATGTTGGAAACTTGAGGAATGAAATGTCACTATGAGCCCACGGGTTCATGCAGACTTCATGAAGGAGGTTATGACTGGGCATGGATCTTGAAAGCAAGTTAGTCTTAAAGAAGAGAGAACTTCAGATAAACTCACTAGATTGTTCTTCGAAGTGGTAATTTCAATTTACATTCTAATCAGCAAGACATAAAGAGTCCCCACTGTTCCTCATACAGGACAATGCTTGACACTGTCATAACTTTTAATCTACATTTGTCATGTTGGACATCTTTTCTTGTATTTATTCAGCAATATATGTTTTCTCGTCTATGAGTTTCCCACTAATACCTTCTGCCCAATTTATCTGGAGTTGTTTATCTTTTTCTTATTGATTTGGAGGCGTTCCTTTTTGTATTCTAAATGCTAATTCCTTGCTAGGAGAGTCTTTTCTCTCCCTTCTTTGAGCCAGACTGCCTGAATCTCACACTCACTAACAGTGTGTCCTTAAACAAGTTACTTAACCTCTCTGAGCTTTAATTTTCTCTGAGCCAAGTAAAATTGGCATAATACTGTAACCTACCTAAAAGGGTTGTCATGAAGACTAAATGAGTTAATATGTAAAGCATTGGGAAACCCGTTCAGTACATCATAAGCACTAATTAAATGTGAGCTCTGGTTGTTGCAATTGTTATTGTTATCTCCCTCAAAGGTGAATTATTTCTATCCACCCTCTCACTAAGGGGGCCATCCTTTGGGAGTCATGGCTTTAAGAAGGAGTCTTCATTCCAAATCCCCACTTGTGTGGACCCAAGGACTTGTCTTCTGTCCTTGTGCCATCCAGGCCTCAGAACCCAAGTTCCTGGAGTGAGAATGCCTCCAGGAGAGTGTGGTCCGACCATCACATGGCTCACCTTTCCTTGATTCTCCTTTTTTTCTGGCCTTGGTTTTCTTAAAGAATGAATATGAATAGACATTTGTTATTATTTTTGCAACATTTCTAGTTTAAAACAAATTTTAAGATGGGAGTTATTCCTAAAATATTCAGTATGTTATATTGATGGATGTAGATGTCTTTTTCTAATTCTCTCTTGCAGTGTGGCATTTCTTTTCCTTATTTACAAAAATTCATTCTTTATTAACCATATGAGATATTTTTCTCTCATATTGCAGTTATGCTTTTTTAGGTAGAAAAGTTTAATAGTAAAATCCAGCAATTTTTATGATTTCTGATTTATATTCATTTTTATACTATTTAAATTTTCTTGCTATACATCAATGAGACTAAATATCATTTAGAGTTGATTTGGGCACATGAAATCAATCAGGGAATCTAACAATGCTCCACCAAAGTGTCTAGTGAGTTGTCATGTCCCATCTTACTGAGTAATCATTCCTTCCTTGATAGACAAGGCTCTAGATTTGGGAATTTGCAACAATTCTGTTGCCAGCTGTGTTTTGTAGTCCTCTTGGGGGCCACTGCCAACAGGAGGAAGCACCAGTCTGTTCTTTCTCACACCCAAATAGTAAGGTATTTGCTGTATTTCCTAATGGACAGAGATTCATATTGACAGGATAGGAAAAAATAGCATTTGTAATTACTTGTGCAACCAGTCCAAAACCATATTTGCCCTGAAATCTCCAAATAATTAGGGTGGGAAGAGATTGTTCTGGAGGAGTCTGGAAATAAGTATAAATAAGTGGATATCATGAGGTTGCTGATAGGTCCATTCTTTTTTTTTTTTTTTTTTTTTTGCGTTACGCGGGCCTCTCACTGCTGTGGCTTCTCCCGTTGCAGAGCACAGGCTCCGGACGCGCAGGCTCAGCGGCCATGGCTCATGGGCCCAGCCGCTCCGCGGCACGTGGGATCTTCCCGGACCAGGGCACGAACCCGCGTCCCCTGCATCGGCAGGCGGACTCTCAACCACTGCGCCACCAGGGAAGCCCAGGTCCATTCTTATTGGTAGAAAGCAGTCAAGGTTTCATTCACCTCTCATTAGAACTGATATGACTTAGAGTCAAATCCTGGCCCTGGCACTCATTGACAGTAACACTGGACACTTCATGTAACCACCTTCATTAATTCAGCAGATTCTTTTGAACACTTTTGTGTGAAGTACTGAAAGGCTCTCAAGCTGTTCGCTGGCCTACGAGGTTTAGATAACTTAATTGTAACCTGTATCAGAAAAGTGTGTGCCAAAGCCCCAACTCATAGTGGAAGCTCAAAGAAGATTGGGTATTCACTGCCCACCTAAACTTAAATTGAATTAAACATGATAAAAATTCAGAAATAAAGTAGGCTTAGGCTTCTATATATTTTCTTAACATTATGGTGGCACACAAAATTTCCTTTCTTAAAGAGGATTAGCATTCTATAAGGTAAAACATTTTAACTATAAAGATTGTGTTTACTTTATGATGTCTGCTCTTCCCATGTGAGGTTTAATCCACTAAATATGACTAATTTTTTTGTGAGTTTAACCTAAGTGTTTCAAAATTTCTGAGTGGATTATTATTAATCCTAATGATTCCTGACCTGCCCTGCTATTTTGCAGTCTTCAGTATGAAATCTTTCATTTAGAAAACTGCAAATGGAGGTGCGAACCTAAAGTATTACTTAGGAATGTTAATTATGAAACATAATTATAAACACAAATGCCTACATTCGTAATCATTTTACAACTCACAGTTGTACCAGAAACCTCCAACTGGATGTACTTGTAACATCCTATGGTTGAATTCATTTAAATAGACTGCAAAAGAGTGAGCCATAAGCTGAATTCTATTTAGATTAGCCTGATAATTTAGATCCTTGTACTGGGTTTTAAATCTGAGATATCAGTGAACTGAATAACTTTAGTCTAGACCCTAGATTTTTTTTTTCTTTTTTTTAATAATACTACACTACTATTTTAAATTTATTTATTTATTTTTTGCTGCGTTGGGCCTTCGTTTCTGTGCGTGGGCTTTCTCCAGCTGCGGCAAGCAGGGGCCACTCTTCATTGCGGTGCGCGGGCCTCTCACTGTTGTGGCCTCTCCCATTTCGGAGCACAGGCTCCAGACGCGCAGGCTCAGTAGTTGTGGCTCATGGGCCTAGCCGCTCCGCGGCATGTGGGATCCTCCTGGACCGGGGCACGAACCCGTGTCCCCTGCACTGGCAGGCGGATTCTTAACCACTGCACCACCAGGGAAGCCCCTAGACCCTAGATTTTAGTCCAGATTTATTTTTCTTCTTCCATCGAAGAACTGGCTGATAGTCTCTAAATGGGATCAGGCTTCTTCAGTCAGTAGGTAGTGCCTAGTCACCAAAGCGGATTACCCTCTTTTTGACCTCCGTGTGGGTCCTTGGAAGGCCTCGGCCTCTTCCTGTGCCATTTCTGTTTCCATGACAGGTAACGGCTTTCCTGGAAGTCACCCTGTGAGGGTGTTGATGCTGACCACTTCCCACAGCTCTTGAGTAAGCAGGGCCCCTGTTAGCACTCCCTACCCTATGCTTCTCCAAAGGGCCCCTTTAAGACCAGAACTGCTCACTCCTACCCAGGAGAGTGTGGTGGCCTCCTTACTTTGTCATGTTTGAAGTCTTCGAAGATCAATTGATCTGGATTTAAACTGTAGCTCTGGCATTTTCTTGGTTTGTGACCTTGGACTTGTATCTTGACTTTATCTTAGTGTCTTCATCGGTCAAATGAGGACACAGCAGGTTGTTGTAAGGACTAGGATGTCATACACAGGGGAGCCTCTGGCCAAGAAGGAACTCAGTAAGTGGTAATTTGTGTTATTTTTATTGAATATCACTGTTTACTTTTTTTTCAAGGGTTTATATTGAAAATTCTATACTCCAGGAGCTATATTAGGTACTGAGGCTACAACCATGAACAATGTAGTCTCTGCCCTCGGAGAGCTTATGGTTTAGTGAGGAAAGAGACAAGAAAACATGAAATTACCTACCGTTCAGTGAGATGAGTGCTGAGATTGGGGTGAATAGTGGGGGCTTCTAGAACCCATAGGAGTGCTCTTAACCCAGCTGTAGGAGCTGCCAGCAATAGCTTCCTGGACCCAATTTCTGAAGGAGAGGCAAGAGTCTGGAGGGGAGAAGCCTTCTCAGCAGAGGTGGTAGCATACTCAGGGGTCATGGGAGAGATCAAGCATGTTTATGGGCTTTGCAAAGACCCCAGTATGACTGGAGAGCTGAGTCCTCTGGATCCTGCAGTGAAGGTTGAAGACTTTTAAATAGATGGGGTACTCATTATTCAGTAACTTATTTTATACATTGTCCAAAGATTTAATGAAGCTAAACAAGAAGGAAATGGATCTCCTCTATTCTCCATGAGCTGAATAGTGAACAACAGCACAATTCTCTAAAGACAGGTGAGAGTGCTGCTGGTGGTGGAATCTGGACTGCAGAAGTCAACAAACCTGCCTTCTCCACCATGCATGCAATTTTGGATGTATGTGTATTTCCCAGACCTGGCTACAGAGAACATAGCATGAGAACTAGGGTGAACCAAGACTTTTTTTTTTTTTAATGAGGTGGGAGTGACACCCAATAAAGGGAAAGCAGAACTAACAGGTTGGAAAGCCATCAGACCAAATCAAAGAGAAGAAAAGGAGAGGAAACTACAGACCTCTGCAGATAACTTCTGATTTGACTCAGTCTCTATTTTATAACTTGAAAATAAGCAGTCTTTCTAAGAACATGATACCCTTTCCTAGTTACACAGTACAATTACTACTTTAAGAAATTGTCTCCACTGTATTTGATTCTTGGTGGAATTTGATTTCATTATATGATCTAGTTTGTTGGTTTGGAGGGCTTAAGCAATAGACAGCATTCACTTATTCACACAAGAAAGTATAAAAAATTACACTGATAAGATTTTGTTGACAACTTTTTACATAAGTTGATTAAATTCTGGCCTAATGTGGCAAAACAGAATCATCTAATATACATTATGGCGTTTGTTTAGCCCAAGAAAACTCACTCATCCAAGAAGTCCACTGATAGTATACTCATTTAATATAATTATCCTATATGCATAAAATAATGTGTTTAAAGAGAGTTAGGCAACCTTCTTTAATCACTGCAGTGAGTTGTAAATGAATTGAAAAAAATCCTGACTATGATGTTAAAAATATTGAGAGCATTTTGTACCCTGTCTGCCGTAATTGAATAAAGTCAACTTTTTCAGAATGACATAAAAATATTGTAATCATTTATTTGGAAGTAGGAAGTCTTAAGAACTTTTAATTAAGAAGTCCCCTAGGTTGACCCATATTACACACTATAGGCCTATCTAGATGACAATGAATTAATGCTTGTGGAGCGTGTTGAATATAAGCATGGTGATTTGGGGGCTATTCTGACTTGCTGACCATCACAGCATTTGTTTGTTTGTTGCTAGATAATATTTTCCATGGAAAATTTCTTGTTTGACTCTCAGTAAGATTCACATGTTTATCTTTGACACCTTCCTTCCATCTGACCTTCAACAAATTCTCTAATGCCACATATACAAATAGGGAGTGAAAGAAAGAGGGAAGTAAAGAAAAATTATTTGAACCAAGCAACAGAGTGATTTTAGAAAAGGTCTTTTTCAGGTTAAAAAACAAAAAGGACAGAAACTTAGAGAGCTGCAACTGTATCTTAATTATCTTGGTGTTGCCCACAGTGCTTTGATCAAAATAAATGCTCAGAAAAATAATCATTGAATGAATGAATGAATGACTTCATCAATTAGTAGATGAAAGAAATGTCTTTGTGTTTTGTAAGACAGTTTGCTTGAGTAGTTAGGGGAAGTTCTGTTTATTAACAAATGAATAGAGAATATTTACTATAAACAATCAAGTGACTATAAATGAATATTTGCTCTTTTGCAAATCATTTTCTTGTAATCAGACTCTATTTGATTTATTAGGTAGGCCTACTCAGCAATGCCTTTCAAATCATGGAGAAACTTAAATCCTCTGTAGTGAGAGGGTCTGAAGTTTGGATCCAGCTCTCAGATGTATTTGATAAGTCTGAGTCATGTTATTTTTTGAGACATCTAAAAATGGGGAGTTTCCATGTCGAGATTTCTGGCTTCTCTTGAATACTGCAAGGTCTGGCAATACTGGACCCACATTCCTGTGTATCAGTAAATATCTAGAGGCAAATAACACCTCCCCCTTCTAGATGGCATGTGTGCCCCATTTTTCTCCCTTCTCACCAGTTGCTTCTAACCACAAAGTGATAATGTAATGTCAATTGATGTTAGTTATCCTGTTTGCATTATTATTTTTCTTAAAGTAGAGAAATATTTCTATGGGCCCAGGTTGACTGGGTGATATGCATGTTGCCAGAAAAATGGGAGAGAGCAAATTTTTGTGTGGAAGTGAATAATCATCTCACCAATTAATATGCAAATAAAGTATGTCTGTGGGGAAAGACTATAACACAGCCTGCTTCCATTATTCACTTTACTTGCATAATTCCTATAAGCATTTGAATTTTAATTCTTGCTTTACAAATATTAATGATGAAAGGAAGAGAAAACTGAGCCTGTTTGCAAAACAGTAACAGAGTTAGAAATGACATGAGCTGGAAAAAATCTGGGAGTATAGATAGCAGGAGATAAAGGAAGAAAGGAAATACTTCCAACTCAAATCTCACTTTTTTTCTCTATCTGCTTCTTTCTGGATATTGTTGTTTTGTTTCTTAATTATTACCTCTCTCTCTCCTTCTCCACTTTTAACTGTTCTTATTGTTCCCATCTTTCCCCAGAAATTATTTTATCAACAACCAAAATTGGATGGACTTATTAGGAAATGAAATCTAACACTAACAGCAGTAATATTGATGACAATGGCTGTCATTTATTGTCCTCCTCTCTGCTTTCCACTGGTTTAGGTGTTTTAAATAAACTCGCTTTAATCTTCACAATAATTACTTAAGGTAACATTGCTATCCCCATTTCTACAGATGACATAACTGAAGCTTAGGATGGTTAAGTAATTTTTCCCAGCTAATAAAAGCAGAACCAAAATTCAAATTAGGGCTACATGACTGCACTGGGCATGCTCTTTTCACTTGGACTTACTTAATAGTTGGCTAATCATTTCAACTGGCTCATTAACTCATGCTTAAAACCCATATCAGTCTGTTTCAGAGTTCATTGATCCTGAAGTATAATTTACAAAATAAGATTCTCTTACTATCATTTAAGCCACAGTTTGTCTTTACTTTCCCAAACTAACACATGAAAAGATTTTAAAATTTCAGAACTTGTATTGCATAGTTTTCTAATATGTATACATATAAACACAACATTTTATATAAAATATATTGTCTATAATATATAGTATATATAAAATTCTAGTGTGTATGATATACTTTTTTATATAGGAAAATTTAATCTATGTATGAACGTATTTATTTGTTCATTTGTTTATTTGTTCAAGGTGGTAACATATAGACAAATGCATGGGCTGTGAATCAGTCAACCCTGGACACAAAATCTGACTCTGCCACTTACTAGCTATAAAACCTTGTTCAAGTTTTTATTTGAAAAACAAAATGAAAATATATATATAAGACTCTTCAGGTTATCTATTTCTTCTTGAGTGTGCTTTGATAGTTTGTGTCCTTCAATAAAATTGTCAGTTTCATCTAAGTTGTCATATTTATTGACACAAAGTTTTTCATAATATTGTTTCACTTTCTGTTTCATTAATTTCCACATGGATAGTTGTTACTTTCTTTGGTTTTCCCACTTTGTTTTGCATTTTCTATTCTTCTTCTAGTTTCTTAAAATGGAAGCTTAGGTCACTGACTTCACATATTTCATCTTCTTTTCTAAAAGTGATGTTATTGCTATAAATTTTCTTCTAAGTACTACTTTAGTTGCATACCACAAATTTTGATATATTTTATCTTCATTCAGTTAAGATACTTTAAAATTTTTCTTTTGACTTGTTCTTTGACACTTGTATTTTGTTTAGTCTCCAAATATGTCAGGATTTTCCAGATATCTTCCTGTTATCAATTTCTAATTTAATTTCATGTGTTCAGGTAGCATACTTTGTATAACTTGAATTGCTTAAAATTTATTGAGACTTGTTTTATGATCCAGAATATTTTGGTAAATGTCCTGTGCGCACATTAAAGAATGTGCATGCTACTCTTGTTGACTGCAGTGTTCTGTAAATGTTAACCAGGTCAACTGATTGATAGTGTCATTCGCATCAGTTGACTGATAATATCATCCTAGTTTTCTGTATCTTTACTGATTAAAAAATCAGTACTTGTTCTGTCAATTACTGAGGGAATGGTGTTGAAACCTCTGACTATCATTATGAATTTCTCTAATTCTTCCCACAGTTCTATCAGTTTTTGCTTCATGTATTCTGAAGCTTCATTATTAGGGGCATAAATCTTTAGGACTGTTATGCCCTCTTGGTAAATTGACCCTTTTATCAATATGAAATGACCTTATTTATCATTGGCAAGTTTCTGTGCTCTGAAATCTACTTTGTTGATATTAACATAGCCATTTTATCTTTCTTTTGATTACTTTAGCATTACTTAACTTTTTTCATCCTTTGACTTTCAATCTATTTGTGTCTTTATATTTAAAGTATGTTTCTTGGAGTCAGCATATAATTTTGTCTAGTCTTTTATACATTCTCTCAATTTCTGCCTTTTAATTTAATTTAATTGCCTTTAATATTACTATGATATGGTTGTTTTTAAGTTTTTCTCTTTTTTGAAATCTTTTGTTGGGGTAAGTATTTTTTGTGACTTTATTTTTTCTTGTTTAATAGCTCTGAGTTTTTGTTGTGTTATTTTAATGGTTGCCTTAAAGTTTATAGTATACAGTTTTATACTATAAACTTTATACTATAGTTTATCATGTTAAAAATTTTTTAAATATTATACTACTTCATATATATTATAAGAATATTATAATGACATCCTGCTATTTCTTTCCTCCTAACCTTTGTGTTCCATATCATAACTTTTACTTCTATACATTATAAACCTCACAACACATGTTACTATGTTTGCTTCAGTCAGTTATCTTTTACAGAGACTAAAATAATAAGAAAAAAGTTGTTATATTAGCCCAAATAGTTGCCATCTTTGATACTCTTCATTCCTTTCCATAGCTCCAGATTTTCATCTGGTATCATTTTCATTCAGCTTGAATGACTTTCTTCAACTTTTCTTGAAGTGCAGGTTTGATGGTTATTAATTCTTTCATATGTCTGAAATAGTCTTTATTTTATGTTTGCTTTTGAAAGATATATTTGCTGGGTAAAGATACCTAGTTTTATATTAAGTGTGTTTTTTTATTTTCTGGCTGCTTTTAAGGTTTTCTTTCCATCAGTAGTTTTAAACAATTTGATTGTGATGTGCTTCTGTGTGGTTTTCTTCATGTTTCTTGGTCTTGAGGTTTGTTAAGCTTCTTGGATCTGTAAGTTATAGTTTTCATCAAATCTGGGAATTTTTTATTCATTATTTCTTCTTCTTCCTTCCTTATCCTCTGTCCATTGGAGATTCCACTTACACATATAATAGGCTCTTTGAAGTTATCCCTCAGCTCACTGATGCTCTGTCAACTTTTTCAGTCCCTTTTCATTTGGATACTTCCTATTGCTGTGTCTTCAAGTACAGTAATCTTTTGTTCTGCAGTGTCTAATTTGCCATTATTTGTTTCCACTGTCTTTTTCATCTCATACCTGCTAGTTTTCCTTTCTGGAGTCCAATTTGGATTTATTTATATCTCCCACATGTCTGCTTAACATGTCCATTCTTTCCTCTAGCTTCCTGAACATATGTGATACAGTTAAAATGATTGTTTTAATATCCTTGTCTACTAATTCTATCATCTGTGTCATTCTGAGTCAGTTTCAATTGATTGATTTTTCTTTTCATCATGGGTCTTAGTTTCCTGCTTCTTTGTATATCTGCTATGTGAAAACACTGTGAGTTTAAAACACTATTGGATGCTAGATATTTTTGGATTTCTGTTAATGTGGTGTAGCTTTATTCTGGAACACAGTCAAGTTACTTGACCAGAGTTTGGTCCTTTTAGATTCTGCTTTTAAGCTTTGTTAGGTAGAACCAGGGCAGCATTTCATTGAAGGCTGATTTTACCCTATTGAGTCAAATCCTTCTGAGTACTCTACCCAGTGACCTACAATTTATGAGGTTTCCACTCAGACTGGTGGTAACAGGCAAATTTCCCAGCCATGAGTGCTCCCTGGAATGTGCTTACTAACGTTCTCAGATGCTTCTTTCTTCAGGCTCAGGTAGTTTCCTCACACACGAGCCACTCAGAACACAGCTGAATATTCTGGAGGAGCCGCTGCTCATCTACAGAGCTCTCTATCTCTGTGGTTCTCTCCTCTTTGGTATTCTTCCCCTGGAATTCCAGCTGCCTTAGGCTCCCTGAACTCCCTGCTCTGTCTTCTTGACTCAAGGAGACCACTGGTTTCTTCCTCTTTGCTCTGTTTACTGCAAACTTTCTCCAGGCAGTGAGTGGGGGGCAATAGCAGGTTTTACCTCATTCATTCCTTGCCTCATTGTCTGAGGCCCATTGTCTTCAGAACCATTGTCTGGATTTTTAGTTGTTTCAGGCATTAGAGTTAATCAGGTTCATCTTTCTCCATCTTGGTCAGATGTGGAAGTCACTGATCTCCAGATTGAATAGATATTCCTGAGGGGCCATCCCCATTCACCAGCCTCAAATAGAAGGCAGCTGTCTTACTGGGAAGCCAGGAGTCCTGGTTCCAAGTCACAGAAGAACAGCAACTCAGCAGTCCCACTTTAGCTGGGGCTCCACTGCTAAATGGTTTATTTTTAATTGCCTTCTCTCAAAGCTTCCTAAATCTCAATTCTCTGGCTCCTGGACACTACTTAGAATATTGCTCTTGTTGTTATTGTGTGTTTACAACCTTCAGAAGCACATCAGAGCAAACAGGAACTTTGATAAATTTTACCTAGTCCCTTGCAGGTCCTCAGTGTTCCTGTACCCATTTAGGTCCCAAGTTTTTCTATAGCTTATTCTCCAACACACACACACACTCACACACTCAAGTACACACATAGAGACACATATACAGTGGTAGTGCTCAGCCTTTCAAAGATAGGTTACCACATGCACTTCTCTGAGATGCTTTCTCAGCACTTACATTTTGTCCATAATCTCTTCTGAAATAAAAACCAATATAACAACAACATTTCTTCAGCAAAATCACAACTAGTTGATTCAGAATTTTGTAGACCAGACTTTTGTCCAAATCCACATATGATCTTTTGTGGCTAGCATTACTTCATAGATTCTCTAAAGTCGTAGATGAAGAGGGTCATCTATATCAGATGATATCCTATATAGATCTCTTCCTTCCTTCACTTTGAGAGGCACACAGAAGAATGGGTGGACAAACGATAGTTTGTTTCAAGTTTTAATGAAATTTGGCCAAAGTTTATTCAAGCCTGGTCTAAAGATTCTCTAGGAGACCCTGAGAACCAGAAACTTCATTCATCCTGTCTGAGTGGTGACTCAGCACCTCACACAATGGGGGACTGAGGAATGTCTGGATTGGATAACACAAAAAAGTCTTCTAACCTGCTAAACAAAACATCCATGTGTATCATGTCCTGACATCATCTATGACTGAAGCATGGAACCACTTGCCTCCTTAAGTGAACTTCAAACTAGCTTTAGCTCTTTAACCTTGAGCAAAGTACTTTACCTGGGCTGGTTTCTGATTCTTCATCTGTTAGTAAAGAAAAGGCCATTACAGCTTGATTTCTAAGATTCTTTCCAGCTCCAAAAGTCTTTGATTGTTTAGTTTTGTTTTGATACTGGGAAAATTACAATGAGAATGGAATACCGTATTTTATTCAGTAAATTCTATAAAGCAGAAGACTAAAAAAGCATGTGGACCCATATCCTGGGTCCATGTGACAACAACAACAAATCCAGATAATTGGCAAAGTCTAAGTCAGTGTAGCTCTTCACATCTTATTGAGGCTAACTCATGTAGAAAACATTTCACTCATTGAGATATTTGAAATATCTCAATTTCAGAATTGAAAATATAAAATCACTGCATTAAAATCACTGCACTATTAGAATCTCAAATTCAACATTGCATTAATGTGGTTCAGTACATTTAATGATTTCAATAAAAATAAAGACCATAGTCCCCCCAAAATCACTTAGATTTTCTTCCCGTGATCTTTAGAAAAAGATTTTGCTTTCCTGGGTGGATTATCTCCAGAATTTTTAATCTATGCACTATTTCTTTGACAATCCAAATCATGGAAATTATTAGCACATCTCACCACTTGCTTTCTTCATATGATGAGCAGTGAGCTAAATAGCTGTGCTGTGGCCCATTCCATTGGCGATTAACCAACTGTGATAGAGTTATTTATGCATCTGGAAGCTGTACAGAATCTTACACACCTGAAACTAAATCATTCCTGGCAATAGAATTTTAAACTCATACTTTAAAAGCTGCTGAAAAACTTTAAGTATAAGCTTTATTATTGTTATAAAATTTTATTTTTATGAGATTTGAGTTCTTTTTCATTTACTAAGGCATCATCATTTTTTTTACAGAAGAGAAGGTTAAGTTCAGTGAGTAGAAAGAACTGAAATTTTCAGGTTCTCTGTTTTCAGTGACATGAATCATACTATTAATATTTAAGTAAAATGAGATACTCATATCTTCAGGCATTTATGTATTTTTGTCCATTTCATAGCTGATTTTGTGTTAGTAGAAAACATAGAATATTCACATTCAAAAGCAATTAAAATTCTGGCCTTGTTAATGTTTTGGATTGAAGGTTATTTAGAAGATCTAAGTTTCTAATAGCATTTCATCAAGTAGAAAAAATTCAGATTCCTTTACAAATATGCTGTAAGACAGAGTTCATAAATTAAATTTAAAAGCCAAAGGATTGTAGAGTGATCCACTATAATCAAACTGGTTTTGCTATACTAGATGAGACTAAACTGTGATTTAATTTTTCTTTACAGAGTTAATAAGCAAAATACTAGATTCTGATTTATCTAGTGTTATATAAAAGCAAAATCCATTATTAGTTGTTTTTTGTATCTCATTCCCTCAGAATTGCCAGAAAGAAATGAGGAGGTCATGCTAATGAATCAGCATGCTTAAATGTAGATGACCTTCCCTGTGACAAGAGGGGAAGAAAATAGACCTAAATGCAAATACCTGCACTCCAGGTGAAATCCTACTCATCCATCAGCACAGTGCCTCCTCCTCTATGAAACCTGCCCTACCTAACCAGCCTCATTCAGACATTCTCCTTTTGTATTGCAAGAAAATAATTTCAGTATCTTTATTTTGACATGCAATCATATTTTCTGCCCAATGACATCCTTTCAATCATTGTTAGATGATCCCTGTTATGTTAGTTTTCTTTTTATGTCTATCTCTCATCTTCAAAGTTTGGGTGTCTGAGGGTTTTTTTTTTTTTATAAATATCACTCTCTTCCTCATCAGAATTCTGAATAAATTGTGAATTAATTCATTCAACAATAAGTACCTACAGTGTGTCAAGTGCTTTTCTAATCAGGAGACTCCAGTGTATGATACAAATGTAATTGCTTGTTCTCCTGGAGCTTACATTCTACCTGGAGGAGACAAAAAATAAATAATAACATCAATAATTAAGTCATATATTGTGTTAGGAGGTGGTGATTGCCATAGGAGGACAACATGGAGCAGAGTAAAAAGGATCAGAAGGACTTGTGGATGTTAGGGTGGAACTCTTTTCCTTTCCTCCTGATGTTTCCTTTCATGTGACACAAGTTCAATTAGTGTGACCCCTGGCCCTCCTCCTCGATCACTCTGCCACGGAGCTAATGGAGTGATTGATTCTATTGGTGAAGTTGGGAAGGATTAACTGGGTTGCTTATGGTAACATCATTCCAGTTTCATAAGGACAAGAAGGAAACCTTATACATTTTGGTATATACATGCTCAATATTTGTTGTCCCAATTAACATATTGTGCCCCTTTTATCTCAATCCTAAGGTCCAAAAGAAATTTAGTCAATATGTTTTTCCCACAGTCAAAACAGGACTATGAATGCATTTGTTGTTGTGACATTTCAAATTTATTCAAGTGGAACTCAGCATCTGGAAAGCTAGAAAAAATAAAGTCTTGCTTTTTATTGTTGAATAAGAGCTAAGGATATATTGAACTAAATCGATTTGGAAAAGTGACCTGTACTGCCAATATTGACAAATAGTGAGAGCACAAAGAGCAAAAATCTAGCAAGAAAGTTGGAAATTGACCAATAATGTATCCATAAGTGTATATGTTATTTTAAAGAGTAGATCTGAATCTGTTTCAAGCCCACAGGTGTTTCACACCAGGGCTACCAGGGTGCATAGCTCTAGGATGTACATTCTTGTTGTTGTGTATTTGACTGTGTACAGCACAACTCTAGGGGCTGCTGTCATAGGCCCCACTCTGCATGTGCCCTCCAAGGCTGTACTTTGCGGTGCACATGTTTACAACCCTATAATGGGCTAACTTTACAGGAAGAAAGCGCTGAAATAGTTTCATTATCATTCTCTAATTATGTAACTAATCCATTTCCCTGACAAAAGTGTAAACACCTGAGTGCAGGCACATTCTTTTGTTTACCTTTGCACACTTATGAATACACAACACAGTTCCAAATATACAGCAGGTGCTCAATAAATGTTCATTTAGTGAACCAAAACTTTTAGGGTCTGTTTGAACCTCTAGACCTGTACTTCCAACACAGTGGCCAATATCCACGTATGGCTAATGGGCACATAGGCACATACAGTTGACATGGCTTATATGTGGTTAGTCCAAATTATAAAATATTATAAAATATACAACAGACTTTGAAGACTTTACGTGAATGAAAAAATACAAAACATCTCATTAATTTCTGTATTGGTAACATGGTAACATTTTGTATATATTGAGTTAATACAATATAATAATAATATTAACTCTACTTGTTTCTTTTTACTTTTTAATTTGACTGTGAGAAAATATTAGATTTGATTTGGCTGGCATTGGTGACTTAGATATTTTTTTGGGGACAATGCTGCTTTAGACAAAAATTGGGTAGTGATTTGAGTTAAAGCTTTTCCTTGGTAGCCATAACACACAAGTAATCACTGTGACAATGGAGTGTAAAAGTTTTACTCTCATTGAAATTCACATAATATTTTCACCATGGCATATAAAAAATATTTGCCCTGCAATAACAGCAATGATTAAAGATTGCAATAGTAGCTGTTACATGGACTCCTACTCACCTTAGGGGTAACTTACCTTCTGTTAGTGTGGATGGTTTTCCCTTTCTGAAGCTACCTTCAGATATACTTAAGCTACTTATGCTTTGGTGGTCCTTCTAAAAATGATCTGATGTCAGGCTATGGAGGAACTCAGATTTTCAGGAGCAGTCTGTGCAAACTTGCATGTTAGACTCTGGAAGACACAAGTGGGCATGCAAACAAATGTATTTCAGTGCTGTGTTGGTATCAAAATCCAACACATCTAACTTTTAACACTATTTGAATATATATTAAAATCAAGACAATGTACTCACACTTAAATAATTATAAATAGATAAGAAAACTATTCTTTAGGCTAGAGAAACAATTCTACCTTATTGAATTGACTTATTAGAAAACAATTGCTTTAAACTAACTTTTAAAAATTAGATCAAATCTTGACTTTGGATCAAAACCAAAATAATATAATAGCTGCATACTTGATGAAAAGTTGTTTTGTGAAGTGATAACATTATGTGGGTAATTTTTCCACCATTTGTCATAGTCTCAGCTAAATTTTATAATATATGCCATACAGGAACATCTTCCTTATAATTTTATGATATTTTGAAAAAACTTACTCAAATATAATTCAGTAAGCATTTCTTTAACCAACTATTTCCAATTACCACAATGAATCATATTGTTGAAAATATTTTTAAGCAATAGGTACTATCTACAATAAAAGTCTTGTCTTTTATAGATAAATTATTTAGTTATCTTTTACATTACCAGAAATGCAATGCTGTATCAGCTTTTCTGAACTCAAATTCTAAACTGATAAAATCCCATAACAACAGCCGCACATCATAGGATAAGCTAGTATTTTCTTAATAATATCCTAATTATTAAGAATTATAATGGCACATTTCCTAAACATGCAGACTGCACATGAAAAGGTAAATCAGCTTCCAGTATAGAAAATCTATACCTTACTATTTTTAAAAAAATGTTATCTTCAATGTATTTGAGTGATTAATCATTACATTATGATTGTTAGTTAAGTCTTAGTAACTTTTTATAAACCTTTGCTTGGTTGAATCCTGAGCAAAGATAAAGGGTATAACCTATACAATACCTTGTGTTTCTTTTCTTTTTTCTTATTTTCCTTGTCCCCCTCTTGTTAAACAAATAAGACATAAAAGATGACCATCACTTTGTGGGAAGCATCATGTGGTAATCTAGGAAGGTCTGGAGACAAGAATGAAATGCCCCCAAGACCATAGCCCACAGCTCTTTCAGCAGCCAGCACACCTTCCAAGGGTCATGTGTCTAGACTCTCCATGGGTCTCTGAGTAGCTAACTTCTACTGCCTGTTTCTTTCAAATTTGACAGTGTTATTTGATTTCTCCCTGATGTACCTTTTATTAAATATAATTTTTAAAGAGGGATGGGCTAGATATAATTTGTTCCTCAATCATTAACTATGTTCAGGATGGGGAGGGGGCAGGGAGAAGGGAAAGAAAGAAGTGAGAAGTGATAAGATTAGATGAAAGCTACTCCTGGAAGTCCGAAAACCTCTGGTCTTTTTGTTTTAGCAGCATAGAGTAGAAACAGATAAACGCCAGACTCTTTATTTTTTTTTATTTTTTAATTCCTCAAGTCTGCCACCAGATTTGTTCACTTAATTTAGAAAATTTATGCTAAACCTGTTTACAGAACTGGAAATATATTTGTAATGATAGTAGACTTGTAAAATCCTTGCAAAAATTAGATTAGATTCCCATTAGTTAATGATTCCCATTAGTTAATGATTCTAAAGATTAATATGGGGTTTAGATAAAACATACTGCCTAAAGGATCTAGAAAAAAAATTAATGATATGACAAACATGGAGAAATTACAAAATGGCAGCATTCCCATCTTTCATTTATTTGACAGGAAAGCTAGAACTATCAAAGTTTGTTTTTCATTGAACACTATATGCTAGCTATTCAGCTGGACTTCAGCAAATGTAATTTTTAAGAGTTCAAATATATTGGAATTCCATAATAGTATAAGTTCTAGTACCTATATATATACTGGGTATGTGAACTTATTTAAACTTATTTAGGTCTGTCCCTTTCTCGTCTATTAAACTTAAATATTTGGATAGTATTTTATAAAGTCAGTAGGATCAGGTCAATATGAAGTTCTTGTTATTTCAGGTACATTGACTAATATAAAATTGAAATCAGAAAATATGTTTGGTCCTAAAATATATTCAAAATCCTTATCCTCTAGAAAACTATTAATGGTCAGGAGACTTGTTTTCCTTCTTTAAATGGTTATTTCATATCTATTTTTTACTGTATTAACTCTTTTGAGCCCATCACTTTCATAAAGTTTAAAAGAAGGCAGACATAGGGCTTCCCTGATGGCGCAGTGGTTGAGAGTCTGCCTGCCGATGCAGGGGACACGGGTTCATGCCCCAGTCTGGGAAGATCCCACATGCGGTGGAGTGGCTGGGCCCATGAGCCATGGCCACTGAGCCTGCACGTCTGGAGCCTGTGCTCTGCAACAAGAGAGGCCACAGCAGTGAGAAGCCTGCATACCGCAAAAAAAATAAATTTATTTAAATAAAATAAAGAAAACAGACATAAGCATATAAAAGTATAAACTAAACACAAATCATGATTGAGCTATTTTATACATGCCTATGTACTGTACATAAAAATTTGTACTCAATGATATATATAAACATGCATGGAATATCAATTATACCTCCATGGAAAATAAATTATGAGAGCAGAGTTTGCAATCAGACTTTCACTATGTCTATATTCTGTGCTCACATAAAGTTATTAAACAAAACCAATTATTCACAAATTCATAGGTACTAAGAGCTGACCTTAGCATAGGTCATTATGAGGTGGTCTAAAAAAAATTTCCAAAATATTAAGAACCTTCTTTGTATCCTTCTTAAATTCATATTTGATATTAAAAGGAGGTTAAAGTTCCAAAGGAGAAAGATAAAATTATAATATTTCTCTATCTTTCCTAAGTAAATCACACCCTGCATCCTTTACGCCTAAGTTTAAAAATATGAGCTAGGCAACTATTAAAAATGAGAGAAGATTCTATCTGGGTGTTGTTGAAGAAGTTGATGGAAGCCTGATTAAAAGAAAGAGAGTATTTTTTTAAAGCCAAGTATACATTTGAGGAGAGAGTTAGCACTTTTAAAAATGCCTGCCCATTCTTTTTTTTTTTTTTTATGGTGTTAGGGAGTGATGTAATCTCATACTTTTACATGTCCCTATCCAGTTTTCCCAGCACCACTTATTGAAGAGACTGTCCTTTCTCCACTGTACATTCCTGCCTCCTTTATCAAAGATAAGGTGACCATATGTCCGTGGGTTTATCTCTGGGCTTTCTATCCTGTTCCATTGATCTATCTTTCTGTTTTTGTGCCAGTACCATACTGTCTTGATTACTGTAGCTTTGTAGTATAGTCTGAAGTCAGGGAGCCTGATTCCTCCAGCTCCATTTTTCGTTCTCAAGATTGCTTTGGCTATTCGGGGTCTTTTGTGTTTCCATACAAATTGTGAAATTTTTTGTTCTATTTCTGTGAAAAATGCCAGTGGTAGTATGATAGGGATTGCATTGAATCTGTAGATTGCTTTGGGTAGTAGAGTCATTTTCACAATGTTGATTCTTCCAATCCAAGAACATGGTACATCTCTCCATCTATTTGTATCATCTTTAATTTCTTTCATCAGTGTCTTATAATTTTCTGCATACAGGTCTTTTGTCTCCTTAGGTAGGCTTATTCCTAGATATCTTATTCTTTTTGTTGCAATGGTACATGGGAGTGTTTCCTTGATTTCACTTTCAGATTTTTCATCATTAGTATATAGGAATGCCAGAGATTTCTGTGCATTACTTTTGTATCCTGCAACTTTACCAAATTCATTGATTAGCTCTAGTAGTTTTCTGGTAACATCTTTAGGATTCTCTATATATAGTATCATGTCATCTGCAAACAGTGACAGCTTTACTTCTTCTTTTCCAATTTGGATTCCTTTTATTTCCTTTTCTTCTCTGATTGCTGTGGTTAAAACTTCCAAAACTATGTTGAATAAGAGTGGTGAGAGTGGGCAACCTTGTCTTGTTCCTGATCTCAGTGGAAATGGTTTCAGTTTTTCACCATTGAGGACGATGCTGGCTGTTAGATTGTCATATATGGCCTTTATTATGTTGAGGAAAGTTCCCTCTATGCCTACTTTCTGCAGGGTTTTTATCATAAATGGGTGTTGAATTTTGTCGAAAGCTTTCTCTGCATCTATTGAGATGATCATATGGTTTTTCTCCTTCAGTTTGTTAATATGGTGTATCACGTTGATTGATTTGCGTCTATTGAAGAATCCTTGCATTCCTGGAATAAACCCCACTTGATCATGGTGTATGATCCTTTTACTGTGCTGTTGGATTCTGTTTGCTAGTATTTTGTTGAGGATTTTTGCATCTATGTTCATCAGTGATATTGGCCTGTAGTTTTCTTTCTTTGTGACATCCTTGTCTGGTTTTGGTATCAGGGTGATGGTGGCCTCGTAGAATGAGTTTGGGAGTGTTCCTCCCTCTGCTATATTTTGGAAGAGTTTGAGAAGGATAGGTGTTAGCTCTTCTCCAAATGCTTGATAGAATTCGCCTGTGAAGCCATCTGGTCCTGGGCTTTTGTTTGTTGGAAGATTTTTTATCACAGTTTCAATTTCAGTGCTTGTGATTGGTCTGTTCATATGTTCTATTTCTTCCTGATTCAGTCTTGGCAGGTTGTGCATTTCTAAGAATTTGTCCATTTCTTCCAGGTTGTCCATTTTATTGGCATAGAGGTGCTTATAATAATCTCTCATGATCTTTTCTATTTCTGCAGTGTCAGTTGTTACTTCTCCTTTTTCATTTCTAATTCTATTGATTTGAGTCTTCTCCCTTTTTTTCTTGATGAGTCTGGCTAATGGTTTATCAATTTTGTTTATCTTCTCAAAGAAACAGCTTTTAGTTTTATTGATCTTTGCTATCGTTTCCTTCATTTCTTTTTCATTTATTTCTGATCTGATTTTTATGATTTCTTTCCTTCTGTTAACTTTGGGATATGTTTGTTCTTCTTTCTCTAATTGCTTTAGGTGCAAGGTTAGGTTGTTTATTCGAGATGTTTCCTGTTTCTTAAGGTGGGATTGTATTGCTATAAACTTCCCTCTTAGAACTGCTTTTGCTGCATCCCATAGGTTTTGGGTCATCGTGTCTCCATTGTCATTTGTTTCTAGGTATTTTTTAATTTCCTCTTTGATTTCTTCAGTGATCACTTCGTTATTAAGTAGTGTGTTGTTTAGCATCCATGTGTTTGTATTTTTTACAGCTCTTTTCCTGTAATTGATATCTAGTCTCATAGCATTGTGGTCGGAAAAGATACTTGATACAATTTCAATTTTCTTAAATTTACCAAGGCTTGATTTGTGACCCAAGATATGATCTATCCTGGAGAATGTTCCATGAGCACTTGAGAAAAATGTGTATTCTGTTGTTTTTGGATGGAATGTCCTATAAATATCAATTAAGTCCATCTTGTTTAATGTATCATTTAAAGCTTGTGTTTCCTTATTTATTTTCATTTTGGATGATCTGTCCATTGGTGAAAGTGGGGTGTTAAAGTCCCCTATTATGATTGTGTTACTGTCGATTTCTCCTTTTATGGCTGTTAGTATTTGCCTTATGTATTGAGTGCTCCTATGTTGGGTGCATAAATATTTACAATTGTTATATCTTCTTCTTGGATCGATCCCTTTATCGTTATGTAGTGTCCTTCTTTGTCTCTTCTAATAGTCTTTATTTTAAAGTCTATTTTGTCTGATATGAGAATTGCTACTCCAGCTTTCTTTTGATTTCCATTTGCATGGAATATCTTTTTCCATCCCCTTACTTTCAATCTGTATGTGTCTCTAGGTCTGAAGTGGGTCTCTTGTAGACAGCATATATATGGGTCTTGTTTTTGTATCCATTCAGCCACTCTGTGTCTTTTGGTGGGAGCATTTAGTCCATTTACATTTAAGGTAATTATTGATATGTATGTTCCTATTCCCATTTCCTTAATGGCTTTGGGTTCGTTATTGTAGGTATAGTCCTTCTGTTGTGTTTCTTGCCTAGAGAAGTTCCTTTAGCATTTGTTGTAAAGCTGGTTTGGTGGTGCTGAACTCTCTCAGCTTTTGCTTGTCTGTAAACGTTTTAATTTCTCCATCAAATCTGAACGAGATCCTTGCTGGGTAGAGTAATCTTGGTTGCAGGTTTTTCTCCTTCATCACTTTAATTATGTCCTGCCACTCCCTTCTGGCTTGTAGAGTTTCTGCTGAGAGATCAGCTGTTATCCTGATGGGGATTCCCTTGTGTGTTATTTGTTGTTTTTGCCTTGCTGCTTTTAATATGATTTCTTTGTGTTTAATTTTTGACAGTTTGATTAATATGTGTCTTTGTGTATTTCTCCTTGGATTTATTCTGTATGGGACTCTCTGTGCCTCCTGGGCTTGATTAACTATTTCCTTTCCCATATTAGGGAAGTTTTCAACTATAATCTCTTCAAATATTTTCTCAGTCCCTTTCTTTTTCTCTTCTTCTTCTGGAACCCCTATAATTCGAATGTTGGTGCGTTTAATGTTGTCCCAGAGGTCTCTGAGACTGTCCTCTGTTCCTTTCTTTCTTTTTTCTTTATTTTGCTCTGCAGCAGTTATTTCCACTATTTTATCTTCCACCTCACTTATCCGTTCTTCTGTCTCAGTTATTCTGCTATTGATCCCATCTAGAGTATTTTTCATTTCATTTATTGTGTTTTTAATCGATGCTTGATTCATCTTTAGTTCTTCTAGGTCCTTGTTAACTGTTTCTTGCATTTTGTCTATTCTATTTCCAAGATTTTGGATCTTGGAAATAGAACCTTGGATCATCTTTACCATCATTATTCTGAATTCTTTTTCAGGTAGACTGCCTATTACCTCTTCATTTGTCAGGTCTGGTGGGTTTTTATCTTGCTCCTTCTCCTGCTGTGTGTTTTTCTGTCTTCTCATTTTGCTTATGTTACTGTGTTTGGGGTCTCCTTTTTGCAGGCTGCAGGTTCGTAGTTCCCGTTGTTTTTGGTGTCTGTCCCCAGTGGCTAAGGTTGGTTTAGTGGGTTGTGTAGGCTTCCTGGTGGAGGGGACTAGTGCCTGTGTTCTGGTGGATGAGGCTGGATCTTGTCTTTCTGGTGGGCAGGTCCATGTCTGGTGGTGTGTTTTGGGGTGTCTGCGGACTTTTTATGATTTTAGGCCACCTCTCTGCTAATGGGTGGCGTTGTGTTCCTGTCTTGCTAGTTGTTTGGCATAGGGTGTCCAGCACTGTAGCTTGCTGGTCGTTGAGTGAAGCTGGGTGCTGGTGTTGAGATGGAGATCTCTGGAAGATTTTCGCCGTTTGATATTATGTGGAGCTGGGAGGTCTCTTGTGGACCTGTGTCCTGAAGTTGGCTCTCCCACCTCAGAGGCACAGCACTGACTCCTGGCTCCTCAATTTGGGATGATTTGTTGTCTATTCATGTATTCCACAGATGCAGGGTACCTGAAGTTGATTATGGAGCTTTAATCCGCTGCTTCTGAGGCTGCTGGGAGAGGTTTCCTTTTCTCTTCTTTGTTCTCACAGCCCCTGGGTCTCAGCTTTGGATTTGGCCCCGCCTCTGCGTGTAGGTCGCCAGAGGGCGTCTGTTCTTCGCTCAGACAGGACAGGGTTAAAGGAGCAGCCTCTTCGGGGACTCTGGCTCACTCAGGCCGGGCGGGAGGGAGGTGCACGGAGTGCGGGGCGAGCCTGCAGCCGCAGAGGTCGGCGTGACGTTGCACCAGCCCGAGGCGCGCAGTGCGTTCTCCCAGGGAAGCCGCCCCTGGATCCCGGGACCCCGGCAGTGGCGGGCTGCACAGGCTCCCGGAAGGGCAGTGTGGACAGTGACCTGCGCTCGCACACAGGCTTCTTGGCGGCGGCAGCAGCAGCCCCAGTGTCCCACGCCCGTCACTGGGCTCCGCGCTTTCAGTCGCGACTCGCGCCCGTCTGTGGAGCCCCTTTAAGCGGCGCTCTTAATCCCCTCTCCTCGCGCACCAGGAAACCAAGAGGGAAGAAAAAGTCTCTTGCCTCTTCGGCAGCTCCAGAGTTTTCCCGGACTCCCTCCCGGCTAGCTGTGGCACATTAGCCCCCTTCAGGCTGAGTTCTCGCCGCCAGCCCCAGTCCTCTCCCTGCGCTCTGACCGAAGCCCGAGCCTCAGCTTCCAGCGCCGCCCGCCCCGGCGGCCGAGCAGACAAGCCTCTCGGGCTGGTGAGTGCCGCTCGGCACCGCTCCTCTGTGCGGGAATCTCTCCGCTTTGCCCTACCCAGGTATGTGGGGAGTTTCTTGCCTTTTGGGAGGTCTGGGGTCTTCTGCCAGTGTTCAGTAGGTGTTCTGTAGGAGTTGATTCTTATATTTTATTTCCTCTTTTTCTGTTTAACCTAGCAAACATTTTATTAGTTTCTTTTTACTTCTACTTTAAAACTATTTTCATCCTCCTTTTCACCTGGTACTTTATTTAGTATAAGAGTGAGACTCAGGGGAATTTCCTGGCGATCCAGTAGTTAGGACTCCAAGCTTCCACTGACGTGGCCCGAGTTCAGTCCCTGGTCAGGGGAACTAAGATTCCACAAGCCGCGCGGCACAGCCAAAAAAAAAAAAGAGAGTGAGACTCAAATTCAGGTTTCTCTACATGACTTGCTGCACACAGCCCCTATTTATTCCAGTCAATAACATTCCTGGGAGCACCCCTCTGGATTGCTCTCTTTATAGAAGAGAAACAGATTATGAACCTAACATCTGGCAGCACTGTCACTGTCCTTTGCTTCCCATCCCCTACAGGAAACTGTTGTAAAATGATAGGAACTACCTTCTTTTTTTTCTAGAGGCCTATGTGCATGTGTTCATATTTCTCTTGCTTAGAAAAATGCTAGCATACTCGCTAGCATACTTTTGGAAGTTCTGAATTCTCTCCATTCCCTCCTCGCACAGCATCTGATTTGGAGTAATAGCCATATGGCATTCAGCAAGATCATTCTATTTTTCACATGCTTTCCCCATTCTGCTTCCCCTCATGTTCTGATATTTCTACTATATCTGTATCACCAAAGCATATAGCTGTTATATATCATCCTTTCTCCTCATAACTGTCAGTCTTAATTTGACAGGTAAATATATACCTCATCCTCACCTCCAATCCTTATGGCAATGCCTTTCCAGACATTTGGTTGCTTGAGCTCCAAATTGTCCTTAGGTAGCATCCATGAGTTGTTGAATATTCCTTAACAGTTTGCTTGAGACTTTATATTGGAAAGTTATTATAGCTAGGTATAAAATCTTTGGCTTACATTTTTTCCCTTGAGTTACTCCATTTCTTCTGGCATAAAGCAAAATTGTCAAAAAGTATGATGACAAGTTTTACATGTGAAATGGTAATTTTCCCTGGATTTTATTTTTATTTTTAGCTTAGCTCCAGTAATTTTTTAAAAATATGGCCCAATGTTGGTCTATAGGATTAAAATTTCCAGAAATATGATTTTCCCTTTCAATATGTAGTTTCAAGTTGTATTTTTTTAAGGAAAATTTTCTTGAATTATATTTTAGTACATGTTCTATTCTATTGCTCTGGGTTTCTTCTTTGGGAGTTTGTGTTTATTGAGTCAATTTTCTTGTCTTTATCTGTCACTTTCTCTTAACACCTTTTTATCATTCTCTGTTGATTTTTGATATTTAAAATGTTCTTCCTCTTCTTCTATTTCTCTTAAACTGTTATCTGTTGTGACTATTCTTTCTTGTGTTTCTTTCAATTTAGGCTCCATTTCTGATTTTCTTTTTTGTTTGTTTGCATTTTAAATTCTTTTTGAGTTTTGTCACTTTGTTTTTGAATTTTTGTCTAATCATTTTTTAAAATATCTTCTATGATTTAAAATCTACTTTATCTTTTTTTGAAACATTAGCTTACAGGTTCTTCTCTTTGGGGGCATGTCTTGCTAGCATACTTTCATTATCTGTCTCTGCATTACTGTTACATTATTATGCTTCTTATTCACTTTTTAAAATAATGATTTAGTGTGAGATTTGACAATTCTTTTCTATCTCCCTACACCTTCAGAAGGGAGAGATTGATCAGGTTAGCTTTTCAAGCTTCACAGTTCTAGAGCTTCTTCTACTGTCTCTACACAGTGATTTAAAAAAATGGCCTTGTACTTTCTATGATTTGCCTTCTGTCTTTCTGTTCTCTTAGCTGGACACTCTCTTTCTTTTCCTCCTTTGACCTGGGCTGCTCTGCTTAATTTGGATTCTATTCCAATGAATTCTCCTCAGTAGAGCTTCTTACCAGAAGGGACTGGGGATATTTTATGTTCAAGAACCCTTTCAGACCTTTCCTCAGACCCCTTCACTCTCCATGAATTGGAGTGGCACAAACATCTCCTAGTTTCACATGCTGCTTCCAGCATCTGTTGGGGAAGTTCCAGTCCTCAGGTCAGGGTACTCCACTTTCCATCCTCCGCCTCCTCCTGCACAACAGCTGATGCCACATGGATCCTAGCTCTTTGCACACTGACGCAGATTCTGAGGGCCAGGGGGCACCTTGCACACTTGTAGCTTTTGTATATAAGCTTTGGTTGTGCTGTCCTAGTTGCTCTGTCTGTTTTTATGATGGGATAGGGAGAGATTCAACAACAATGCTACTGTCATGTTCTTCCCCTTTGCCTATAGACACTGACTCCTATGCTAAAAGCAGTAGCTAAGGAACTTTTTCTGAATTTTCTCAAGATAAATGAGACCTCCTCAAATAGAGCAAAATGAACACCATGGCCAATTCAGATATCTTTGGCAAGATATCTTTGCACTGGCAAAAAATAGGAATCCTTTGAGAATCTTAATTATGGGAAACAATTACTCAGACAAGTTGCTCTTCATTTAAACTGTCAGGATAACAATGTAAAGAAAACATAATACTTCCAGTCTCTACCAGTTCAGGGAATGGTGCGATCTTATGGCTGACTGCCAAGAGCACAGACCAGCTGTTACAAGATTTAATTAAAACAGTTTTGATAATTAGCATAACTTGTTTATGAATGTGAAAATATTTCTTATGTGAATATACCAGTCACCTTGTCAGTTATGGGGGAAGAGAAGAAATCCTACAACATATGGAGCTATGAACCAATTATTTAAAAAAAAAAAAAAAGAAGCCAACTTGGAATTGCTCTTGAACTATTCTCCATTCTGTCACCCCCATAATATAAAAACAATAAAAATAAAGCCAAACATGCATATATATCCCTCCAACCTGGTTTCTGCATCTAGTTTAAGAGGCAAATGACATTATACTTTAAAGTTCTTTTGGTTGAAATGAATAGAAATGAACCCAAACCAATTTAAGCAGTGGATATTCTACACAGTGGTTCCCTTGAGTTCAACAGCCTGCATTAGGATTGCAGTCCTGCTATTTTCTGGCTCCAGCTCTTAGTAATCTTTCTTAATTTTGTCACATTTTTACTTTTATTTACTAATGAATAAGTCACCGAGACAATCCCCCTCCCCCCTTTCAGAGTTTTATTCTGAAAGATCCATTGCTTTCAGGTGATATTTTTCAATACAAGCTTAGTATTATAACTATTCTAAAAATGTCACATTTGGAAAGAAGAGGATAAGGAGAAGGAGGAGAAGGAGAGGAAGGAGATGATGATGGAGAAGTTCCCACCTGCTCTTTACTGTCCAGTACCTCTAACAGTCCTGCCATCATCAGTCAACACAATGCCAGCAAAGGACTTTCACCACCTTCTCCAAATCCTTGTTGCTGTCACCCACTGTGTCAGTCACACTCCTGCCTGCACACCTCCCTCACTGGCTTCACAGTCCAATCATCCTACTGCCTTGCTCTTTCCTCAGGCTTCTGCTAAGGGCTCATCTTTCTGTTTGCCCCTTTTTGTGGTAGAGCCCAGCATACGGTCCTTGAGCCTATTCCGGTTCCCTGTAATCACTCTACCTGGTGATCTGTCACTTCAGCCCAGAATTGTCTCCTACCTTCCAAGCCCACTCATTCAGATGCCTCCTGGACGTCTCCACTTCGCTGTGTGGTGCATAGTAGCCACTTCAGAACTTAGTATGTCCACGATGGAAATCATGGCCTCATACCCCCTCCCATCCCGTCACTTCACAGAGCTGCCCTCCATCATTGCCTCGACCTGGGGTGACAGCTCCATGCACGTGGTGCCAAAGATAGAAACCAGGATCTGTCCTCGACCATGAACTCTTCCCTATTCCCACTTTTAAATCCTTTACTTCTACCTTTCACTTCTATCCCCTAAATATCTCTCAAATGTGTCTGCCCCTTACCATGCCCACTGAACTCAACAGTTTCAGACCACATTTCTAATTCAGCAGTGGACTAGAAGTCGATGTTTTTCTCAGCTTCAGGTTTGTCTCTCCCAGTCTATCCTCCACATGCCAGCCTAATTGTTCATCCTGGGAATACAGATCCAGTTTCTCATTTCTCTGATTAATATCCTTCCATTTCCTCCTTAATAAAATTGAGACTCCTGGCAAGGTCTTTCATAACCTGGTTCCTTCCCTATGTCCAGCCTCATCTCTCATAATTGCCCCTCACTTTCTAGCCTAAGCCTCAGCCCCCCCCGAACCCTGCAGTTCCCCAGTGGCAACATTCACAAACATTTCCATCTTTACTCTCCCAGCCTCTCTTCCTGGGACTCTCTTCCTGCCTCAAGGGAGCCTGCCTTCCTGAGTTAGGCATCCTCCTTGTACATGCCCCAAATATGAGTTTCCTTTTTATAACTTCTAATTTTATCATAACATTATCTTATAAAAAATCCATTTTAATACCCCAAAATATTTTTTTTCTTCCTAGAATTTGTACATTTTAAGAATGGTTATGTGCAACAAGTTACTGATTGTCTGCTGGTAGGCTAAGCCCAATAAGCTTATTGGTGCTCTTTAGAGCCATCCTCAATTCTGCTTGGCCCAGCCGATAAAGGACTGCTACTGGCCACAGGGAGGAAAATGGACTCGAGCCATTTGAAGGAGGCTGGGGCCAGAAACCCTTTTGTTCATTTCAATTCTCGACGAATACTTGCTGAGCATTTAATAGGTGTTCAATCACGTGCACTCTATTAGGAATTGGGAATTTAATGATGAACGAGGCAGACAGCCTTAGCCCCTGCTCTCATAGAACTGCAGTCCAGTGGAGAAGACAGATCATCAACAGATAAGCATGTTATGTTGTAATTATAGAATATAACATGCACCACATGGAAGAGAATGCTCACTGTCTCCAGTTGAGTTCTTTTTTTTTTTTTTTTTTTTTTTGCGGTACGCGGGCCTGTCACTGTTGTGGCCTCTCCCGTTGCGGAGCACAGGCTCCGGACACGCACGCTCAGCGGCCATGGCTCACGGGCCCAGCCGCTCCGCGGCATGTGGGATCTTCCCGGACACAAGCCCATGTCCCCTGCATCGGCAGGTGGCCTCTCAACCACTGCACCACCAGGGAAGCCCAAGCTGAGCTCTTTGTAGCCTCACATTCATACTGTGTCTCATCCCGCTGATTCTCTCACTGGTGGAGGCACTGGTAGCCCTTCCTGAGGTTAGCGTGGACACCTCCTGGCAAGATTCCAGGGATAACCTGGAAGAAAGTATGGCAGCCAGGGGCCTCTTTGTTGTGCTGTGGAAACTAGGGAATCTGGTTCTCCTGGAGCAGCTTTGTAGAACGTGCTTCTCACTCACACGAGTGTCCCAAGAAACACTGGATTCCAACTAAGTAGGCTGCATGCCAATTCTAATTACCTGCTCCAGTGATTTATCCATTATTATACGTAATGGAATTAACCATAGCACTGAACCCACACATTGGTGGATTATTTGCCATTTTCCTCACAGTTTTCAACATTTTAAGAATCTGTGTGTCAAGTCAGAGATTCAGGAATAATGAGATTTCCTTAGAGTTGTCCTGGGTCATGGTTTACTTATAAAAAATTGACGCTGAATTTGCTTAAATCATTTCCTGCTTCCACTTCCTTGATACTATCATCCTATAAAAAGGAAAGGGAGAATTTTGTGTGAGTATTGGTCTTCAAGGGCTACTATTCTCAGAGATCTTTCCAAATTTTTTTCATGTTTTTACTTTTACTTGCTGAAGAATTACAAAGCATCTAGATCTTGTTTTCAAATAAATGAAAGAGTCAACATGACTGTTTAGCTCTCTAAGCCGTTCTCTTTGTCTTTGGCAATTCTCTGATGCTTAGTACAAACCACTATTTTAAGCAAACCACTTTGTAATAGTTTTGAGAGTAAAATATGGATGAAATTTCCTGCCAGCATTAAAAATCAAGGTACTTAGGACTTATTTTCCTCTAGAATTTCAAGATCGAGGTTTTCCCTTTGATTTGCAGGGGAAAGAACCAGGCAGCGCCAAGACTCCAGTTCCCTTGGAGAATCTTGGGCCACTGGTTCTTTCCATAGCAGCCTGCAGGGCCGAGCTGGGGGTCAGGTGCCTGTGGAGGGGAACTGCCCAGGACGGGTCCACCATGCTCATGTTAAGGCCCCAAGTAAAGAGCTCAAAAGTTGTTCGGCAAATGCAAAGGATGGCCAATTTAAACAATTAAGAGCAAAAAAAAAAAAGGCATTTTAAAGTCAAAAATCAGTTTGACAAAGGAGAACAAAATAAAAGACTATCACACTGAAAGCCTTGTGTATAAATCCAGAAATTTGAACCCGGAGGGAAAAATTACATGTATTTAACCAGCCAATGTCCTTCCACTGCAGACAATAGTCAAGTAACTTTCTTCCTCCCTGCTTATTTCACACTTACACAATACAGGATACTTAAAACTGCAATTGGAGCTACCACTCTCATCTGTTTTCATGGTTAATGGAATTTGTTTATCTAATAACAGACACTAATGAATACTATACTTTCCCTCAAATTATTCAGGTGCAGTTTAACTGTTAGTGTTGTATCAAATGTGACCTTTCTAATTGTTACATTGCTTTGATAGAACAATTTTATAAAATGATTAATAACATTTGTAACACCATTAAGCAAGAAGACACACAGTAGCCAGATGTATGCTAGAATAAGAAAGAAATGTATATTTTTAAATGTTTGAAACATATCAAAGTCCTACTGTGACCATGGCGTTGTGGCTGTAATTACATGTTGGCAGGACAGCAGACAGTTATTTCCCATGAGTCATTTCCCACGTTACCCCATCACACCCATGTAAGCATTCTTTAACTTGGTTGTGTTCTCCAATTGACTGTAAGTTCCTTGGGTGGGGGAGGGAGAATTGTACCCACCTCCTACCAAGAGTTCCTAGTTTATAGCACATCGGAGCACTCAGTAAATATTTGTTGAATGACTGAAGTGTGGCACAGCTGAAAACCTCAGGGAAGAGGCACATGCCAGGGCACACAAAGACAGGGCAGAAAGATGTCACAGCAAATTTAAGATGATCCAGAAGCTTCTCCCCAGGGCAAGTCTTTCACAGGTTGTCTGTCGAGATTGTTCACCTGCTAGAAGCCGTGGGGTCGGTAGGTCATTTGTCATCAAAACTGTGGGATAAGTAATAGTATCCTCCTGTGCTTCCTACAAAAGGGAGCACTCAGGATGAACGATGAACCCACTAGGTTTGTCTGAAAGGTGCCTGCATCTTTTAAAAGCTGCAGTGGATTTGAATGGAAATGCATGTAATTCAAGGATGAGAAATTTATTTTTAATCTGGGCTGGAAATAGAGTGTGACTCTGGTTGCATCTATTAGCTTTATACAAACTCTGCTTGCAGGACTTCTCATTTATCTGAGGTTTGCAGAACATTTTTTGCCCTAGGTTTGTCTGACTGCTCCAGCTTTTTTCATCTTTTATTACTGAGAAGACCTAGTTTCTGGACAACATCATGTTCATTACTCTGAAAATTATGCTATATTTAATGATGCAAGTAAATTGAAAAGTATTGGCTAAAATCTGGAAACATTTCTCTCAAGATCACTGTTTCAAAATCTCAACTGACTTTCTAAAATTAATTTAATGGGCCCCCTTGTCTAGGTTAGGGGAACATTTTCAAGGTGATTCTCGGTGTACTTTTTTAACCTCACCTGAATAAAAGAATCCTAATATGTGTGCTTTAGAATATCAGCTCCTTAATTCTCCCTCTTATTCAGTCTCTACAGAATATAACAGCTCAACCCCACAGTTCGAAAGAGACCCACGTGGATTTTCCCCTAGAAGATATCATATCAGGTTCAGCAGAGAATAATCCAGAAGTAACTTTCATAAAGTTTCCTTCATGCTTTTCATGGTCAAGGCAAAATTTAGAAGGAAGCAGGTGTTCATTTCATAAACCTAGTGGGATGGGTCTCCTTCACATTTATAGAACAAGCAAAGCTGATTGGTGGTTTTGCCAGGCTCTGCCTCCGTCTCTGCTTTCACCATCTTCATCACTGGCTTCCAGGCCAGCCATGCTCCCCAGCCTCAAGCCGAGGGACAGGACAAAAGCATGAGAACCACACAGGAAGTCCAGCACTGGAGAGAGCTCCCATCATTTGCTCTCACACCCAGTTGTCTAGAAGTCAGTCACATGGTCATACCTAAACCCCAAAAGAGGCTGGAAGTAGTGCAGAGGTGCACCCCAAATGAAGCAGAAATAAATTAACAGCTACCTAGTTTCTGTCCCATTATAATAAGCCAGGGAAATATAAGCAGAAAAAATTAAATTATACCTGATTGAAAGAAGTATTTCTAAGATCATCTATTGTTGGGTCCATATCTAAATGTCACAGGCTCATGAGAATCTCTCCTGGTATGGTTTTGTATCAAAATTGTGGAAGGTTTCTAAGTATCTAGTGGCACTCTGTGGGCATTCTAGAGCTCAACTCACACCTTCCAAAGTTAGATTTTGATCATTTTGCCCCTCCACTGGTGGGCAGAAGGCCATGTAATTCTAATACAGCTGTTCCTCAGAATCATGTAGCCCTGGGAGAGAGCTCATTGTCCACAGTGACCTGTTTTCGTATCTCAGATTTCACCACTACTTTCTGTTCTGCTAATGAGTAAAATTGGCTCCATACCCACAATATTTTAATTAACTGATAAAAATTCTACTTTTTGTATAAAGTTAAAATTATTGAAAATGACTTCAACAGTATAAAGATCTTGGTAATGCTTTGTGTGATATGAAATTACAAATTTTTATTGGGCCATGTACATGCTAAAAGGAGGCATTGCAATAATCTCAGTTTTTCTCATGCCTAGTACAGTCACTCCGATTTCAAGTCTCACTTTTGAAGTAATATAACCATTTTCTTATAGATTTGTTAGAGAGTGTCATTTTATAACCCACAGCTGAAGTAGACAGAATAATGGCCCCAGAAGATATCCACGTCTAATTCCCAGAACCTGTGAAAATGTTACCCTACATGGCAAGAGGGACTTTGCAGATTTGATTGAGGGTTATCCATCTGGACTCAATGTAGTCAGTCCTTGTAAAAGGGAGGCAAGAAGGTCCGAGTTCAAGAGAGGAGATGTGACAGTGGGAGCAGAGGTTGAGGGATATGCCTTGAAGATGGACGAAGGGCACGTGAACCAAGAAATGCAGGCAGCCTCTGGAAGCTGGAAGAGACGGGGAGACCGATTCTTGAAGAAAGCGTCCAAAACCATTGCAGCTCTGCCAACATCTTAATTTTAGCTTGTAGGACCCATTTTGGGCTTCTGAGCTCCAGAATTATAAGATAATAAATTTGTGTTGTCTTAAGCCCCTAAGTTTGTAGAAAGTTGCTGTAGGAATATAATATACCAAATATTTTAAGCCAGCATGTCATGGTCTATTTATCTCTATCTTTCTAATTTCTCAAAGTTACTGTCTGTAACAGATTTTTTTTTAAATGACCTTATCCACCAGTTATTCTCTCCTTTATCACCAGGGGATAAAGATAGTCTGAGACAATTGTGGTAAATATATTTTCATTGCCAGTGATTTGGATTGCATTGCTTAGTAAAGAGATTTTGAGTCAATTCTAAAGGTAAAAAGGGGAAGTGTATTTTTCTGAGAAATTGTTCTTAGCTATTAAGAAGAGATAAAAGGAAAAATTATTTTCTTTTTCTGTTATGGATGTTTTTATAGCTAGTTGTGATTCCTGCAACTTCTGCAGCCATTCTGTGATTAGGAGGGAAGCCAGCTGAACCCTCTACAATAGCACAGAAGAAAACTGGAAATAAGCTGACTCCTTGATGATAGTGATGAACAATTTAACTAGCCAATCAACTTTGGAGCTGCCCTAACATGGGACTTCTTGATTCATGCTGCTGACTAAGCCTAACTGATAGAGCTGAGTAGGAATTTCTGGGTCATTGCTTCAGACCTTCCAGCAGTAAATAGGGGGCAGGAGGAAAGTAATTGTGAACAAGAGAAAGTGGAAGGAAAAAGAATCACATAAAAGATACCAGATCATAAAAGGTGCCAGATCTTTTGTAAAACCAGGAGGAAAATTCGTTTTAACAACTTTAGTAAAATAAAGTTTATTTATTTACTGGCTTGCATTTCCCTTTTTCTTTTTTATTATTCTTTTCCATTATGGTTTATTACAGGATACTGAATATAGTTCCCTGTACTATATAATAGGACCTTGTTGTTTATCCATTCTGTATATAATCGTTTGCATCTGCTAGTCCCAAACTTCCAATCCAACCCTCTCATACCTCCCCTCCCCCTTGGCAACCATAAGTCTGTTCTCTATGTCTGTGAGTCTGTTTCTGTTTCTTATATAAGTTCATTTGTGTCATATTTTAGATGCCATATGTAAATGATATCATGTGGTATTTGTCTTTCTCTTTCTGACTTACTTCACTTAGTATGATAATCTCTAGGTCCATCCATGTAACTGCAAATGGCATTATTTCATTATTTTTTATGGCTGAGTAATATTCTCTTGTATATATGTACCACATCTTCTTTATCCATTCACCTGTTGATAGACATTTAGGTTGTTTCCATGTTCGTATTTCTTTGTATAGCCAGTTATTTTTATTTCATTTAGAGTGAAGGAGATAAAATCTTGTTCTGATGTAAAATACATAATCAGAATCACATGTGCATCACTTTTTTTTTTTTTTTTTTGCGGTACGCGGGCCTCTCACTGTTGTGGCCTCTCCCGTTGCGGAGCACAGGCTCCGGACGCGCAGGCTCAGCAGCCATGGCTCACGAGCTCAGCCACTCCGTGGCATGTGGGATCTTCCTGGACTGGGGCAAGAACTCGTGTCCCCTGAAGCGACAGGTGGACTCTCAACCACTGCGCCACCAGGGAAGCCCCATGTGCATCACTTTTATATTAAACTCTACCTGTGCTTTAGAAGGTCAGAGTGTCAGGGCAGTCAGGAGACAGATCGAAGGCAGTCAGGAGATAAATCCAACATTTTGTGGATTTTCATGGCCTATCAAGTTATATGATATGAGAAGTATATAGTATGAGAAGTATATGAGAAATTTTTATATGAGACATATATATCTCTGTATGTATAGAATTAGCCAAAATTCTATTAAGATACAGTAAGTCATGGCATAAGGTTTCTTATGGCTTGTGACAGCGTTTCTTCCCAACTCCACATCCACTGATTTCAAATTGGTAGATTGAAACCGGCCATGGTGGGAGTTTTTACACCACAAAAATCATCAAATGCTACTCATCAGAACTCTCTTCTCCAAGAGCCAGTTGTTAACACATTTACCAGCACATCACTGGAAGGAATGGTAGTAAAGACGTGGTCTCTACCTTCACTGATGATTCTGAATTTTAATTACTTTTGGTTGTTCCTTACCTCTAATCATAATATAATGACATGATTAATATTTTAATTCACTAAATCAATCTGCTCAAATTTGCTGAATGGATCTACTAAAATTAGTTGCTAATGCAAATAGTACATTGCGAGACTGAAGACTTAACTATTTGAAATATTCTCAAACTTATTTTGTTCAATTTTTTCTTCTCTATATTCCGTCTCTCTATATATGAAAACTATGTAGACTCTCAGGAATTAACACTAAGGAATACCTTAGCTCTCCTGTTTCCCATACTTCCAGGCCTTGAAGAGAGTTGGAATATAACTATACACTGTGTTCAATCTAACAAACACCAGCATTCTGAAAACCGCCAGGCTGCATATTGTAGGTCATAACACATAACCCTGGAATGAGGCAGGATCTAATAGACCTAATAATTTGGGCTTTGTTTGACACGTTTCACGAGCTGAAAGTGCAGGAGACTAAATGAAATCAAAGGCCCCTTTCAGTTGGAAAAAAGAACAGTGAGCCTAAATAAGTTAGGATTGATGAGTGGGCAATTCAGTCACTTTCTGCCTTTGGGCAAGTCATTTTACCCTAAATGGAATTCTGGTTCTCACTTGTGAATCAAAAGGGGATTGAAATGAATGATTTAAAGTCATGCGAAATGACATGTTGCTCCCAGATGACTACATTCAGGAGGTCTGAAAGCAATACTTGCTTGACATATTTTTCAAAAATTCCCAGAAAAACACACTAAAATAGAAGACATTTGATCCAGATAGGATACAGAGTAAATTAAAGATAAATCCATGCATTCATTTACTCATGTTTCCATCCATCCATCCATCCATCCAAGTCTATGTGACAGCCCCTGTGATGTGCTAAGTTGTGGTCTAGATATGAAACCGTCATAAAGAGAGACAGACTTAATGAGAGACAAATTGTAAACAAGTGTATGTGTGGGGGTGTGTATGCGCATGTGTCCTGGGGTACTGAGGGGTGCTGGCAGTAACGCCACCTACGTACAAAACATTGTAGCCCCTTTATTGCCTGTAGTTGTTCTCTTCTTGTTTTGGAGATTCCATTTTCACTCAGAGATGGGGGATGGGGGAAGAGAGGCAGTTGAGACCGATTCTGTCTGAATGTTTCCCTTCTATTGCTCCCATCTCTCCTTCTCAGTGGGCACCACCTAGGTGCAGGAGGAGGTTCAGATGGCCTCCCAAGAGTGAGGCACTGTTTGGAATCAACCTCATGTTGTCCTTCTCTTTTCATTCCCACAGACGTTCAGTTGAGCTTATAGGTCATCTCACAGGGTCCTTGGGTGTGGGCCTCTGTGCTTTTATCTGTTGTGGAGATATCCATGGTTGAAACTGGTTCTTGGTCTATACTTTCGGCATTGATAATGCCTGATGGCTGCTTCTGAAGCTTAGCTGCTGGCTGGATCCCAAAGCTCAGCTCACAGGGGTGCTACCGAGATTCAACCAAGTCTGCCATCCTGTCTGGCTTGGAGCCATCACCTCCAGTCTCTGCTGTGACTTGAAACTTCCCTGGTCTGTGCTGTGAAAAACCAAGCACAGCTGGCCAACACTATACTCATGTACCCTAGGATGTCCCTCAACCCTCTCGTTGCTTACAACACACCTGTAAGCACACATGCCTGCACACACACACACACTCTGTTCCCATCCTGAGCGGAAGGTTCTGGGACTCTCACACTGACCACCTGCTCTTCACCATCCCCCTTCCCCCACCTCTACGCCATCCCTGAATGGAAGGAGCTTCCTCCTGCTTCCCCACTCTAGCTAGAAAGGCAACAGGATATCTAGTTCATATTACCAAAGAGGTAAATATTTGGGTATGCACATTTAATAATTACTTATGTAATTATAATATAATGTGTCTAATGCTATGGTAGAAGAGCTCAACGACAATAATAATGGTTAATGTGTACCTGACACTGTTCTAGATGATTTGCATGAATGAACTGATGTATTATTTACAACAGACATTTGAAGTATATGCCTCTGTTATCTCCACTTTAATGAGGGCACTGAGGGGACTTGCCCAGGGACATACAAGTAATCAGTGGCAGAAGCAGGAGGAGAATTGGGACTTAGGCTCCAAAATCATCTTAACTCCTTTTATGTGGAGAGGATGCAGCATTCATACGTTTTCACAAAGAATAAATAAACATAAAAATGAAAAAGTACTCCAGGCATACAGTAAAGCAGGACATATTCATCAAAGAGTAAGATATTTGTGGCTTCCCTGGTGGCGCAGTGGTTGAGAGTCCGCCTGCCGATGCAGGGGACATGGGTTCGTGCCCCGGTCTGGGAGGATCCCACATGCCGCGGAGCGGCTGGGCCCGTGAGTCATTGCCGCTGAGCCTGTGCATCCGGAGCCTGTGCTCTGCAAGGGGAGGGGCCACAACAGTGAGAGGCCCGCGGACCGCAAAAAAAAAAAAAAAAAAAAAAGAGTAAGATATTTGATGTAACTGGAACTTAGGTTGTGAGAGCAAAATATCAGAACATGAAGCTGGAAAGAGAGTTTGGGGACAGATTCCGAAGAACTGAGTTCACCACAGTGAAGAGGTTAGGGTGTATCCTGTACACATCTGGTGAAGGACATTTTGCAGACAAGTGACATAGAACAGAATGTATTTTTAGAAAGGAGGTTCTGGCAGCACTTTGAAGAATGAACAAAAGACAAGAGAGGCTGGTGTCAAGGGATCATTTGAGAATCTGCTCATTGATTAATTCATTCAACAAACATGAGGTGGCCTATACACCAGGAATTAATATGAAATGTTACAGATCAAAAAAATGCATGGAATATGGCATCCAGGGCTCACAAGTTAGTGCAGGTGACAGAATGTAAACAAATATTTAAGCTGAATAAATATGCTGGTAGAGGCATATACAAAATACACCAGTGCTACAAAGACTTCACTTTTCCTGGAGAGGAGGACAAGGAAGGCTGTCTGACCTGGGCACAGTGTCATACTCCGTGGAACATGTGGCAATAAAACTATGGATCCCACAGTTCTTCATAAAAATTAAATATTTTGTGGATTTGCAAATCAGGTATCTTAGCTGACCATGTTTGTTGTACAGTGAAATGGGTATTCACTGACCATTGCTCTAGAGTGTTGTTTTTACTCCCAAACTAAAAATGATCCATTTCTTCAGCAATTTTTTTTTTTTTTTTTTTTTTTTTTGTGGTACGCGGGCCTCTCACTGTTGTGGCCCCTCCCCTTGCAGAGCACAGGCTCCGGACACGCAGGATCAGCGGCCATGGCTCACGGGCCTAGCCACTCCACAGCATGTGGGATCTTCCCGGACCGGGGCGCAAACCCGTGTCCCCTGCATCGGCAGGCGGACTCTCAACCATTACGCCACCAGGGGAGCCCTCTTTAGCAAATTTTAAGACTCATAGGAGGCAAGTGATATGAGGCATCGACAGTGAACCAAACACAGTCCCTGTCCGGAGGGAGCACACAGACATCTCTGCAGAAACCTTGTTGCAGATGAAACAGGATGGCATAACAGTATCTACATAAGTGACCATGTAAAAATAATAGCAAACAGCAATAAGCACAGTCTAGAGAACCCAGGAGTAGAGAGAATAGGTGGTGCAAGGAATTTAGAGATAGAAAGAACAGAATTGCAAAGAACTTCCTAAATAGCAATGCTTGATCTTCTCTAAAGAAACTGTCTTAACAGACGTGGGAAGGCAGAGTTCACTGTAGGAAGAGAGATACCAACTCCCCAAACTGTATAATGAGAACGAAAATGAGCCTTTCACTCTGTGTGGTTTTGAATTTTCTCTGTAACTTTCATTGAGTTAAAGGAAATGCTCTTTATACTACATACTAAGAAATTCAGTCTTTCTCATGACAAAGAAAACAAAGTAACATTTTTAGAGCTCTGCTCAGATATTGTGATTTAAAATGCTTGTTTCCGGAATTACAGCCTGGTGTACAGATTGTATATTTTCCCAAGTGTCACTGGTATACAATTCTAAAATGTCAAAATAACTTGATTGTCAATATCACATCTGCTATAAAAGGAGTACACTTAGGAATGTGGCCTAAGGTTACACTCTGAAGCAGAGATTCAATGAGGCAGATAATATTTTTTCATTTAAAAATTCGCAAAGGTTTCAGCTGATAAATATGGAATCAGTAATTTCAGGTACAGTTATTTGACCAGCTTATATACATTTTTGCAGTCTTTTTATGTTATGTAATACATATGTGCATTCATATGTTATTACGAATAACAGTGTTTTTTATAATAAAGATGGAGTTTTCAGCATTTTGTGTTTTTATCGCCTAGATTTATTGTTATACCACGCAAACACAGAAAGCTGGTGTCATTTTCTGTAAAGATGCTCTGACCTACTTGAAAGTCCCCTGAATCACTGGCAGCCGTTGATGTGCACCCCGCTTTAACCTGTGAGCTCTCTGGGCTCAATGTTCTGTGTCCTTCACAGATGACTTCTGTTCTTCAGTCACTTTAAACAAAATGACAGCAGGACCAGAATAGTTTAAGAAAATGTTGGTACACCTCGAAGATTTTTTTTCCTCTACAAAAGAACAGAGCAAAATTTAAAGAAAGTAGTCAATATAGAAGAACCAGACTGACAATTGCAGTTGGTAAAGAAGTAACTCAATAATGAAAACAACAGAGGGCTCCTTTGTTTCATAGCGTCCACCTATTGATCCCTTCTACCACACAGGCACTGTTCTCAGCTTCTTATACGGATTGGCTCACAACATTCCCTGGGAGGCAGGTACTATTATTGTCCTACTTTACAGATGAGGAAACTGAGATGTGAGGAGATGGAGTAGTTTGGGAGGGGCCATCTGCTAGTCATGGAGGAGCCATGGCTCCACTGCAGAGCTGTTACTCCTCTATCCTGCCTCCCTGCCTACTGAGAACGCACAGTTCACGTTAACTTCCCTTACAGACGCCAAAACGTGATCAGGCAAACTGAAGTGCTTTTTAGTAGTTTGGTGGCATCTCCCCTGAAACCTTTCCCGTTGGCTCCGTGCACCAAAATTTCCTCTCCTTTCGTTTCACTTTACCCAAGTACACAGTCCCATTCTTTCAGTACTTGGAGAAGAGCAATTAGATGTTCTAATTTTAGTTTTACCTCAAGATATAAACAGTCTGTAAACTGAAGCATACCTAAGGGTATTTTTTTTCTAAAAAGAAATGAAATAAAACTTTGATAAATCTGTGGAGGGTTTTTTTTTTGTTTGTTTGTTTGTTTGTTTTTTGCGGTACTCTGGCCTCTCACTGTTGTGGCCTCTCCCGTTGTGGAGCACAGGCTCCGGACATGCAAGCTCAGCGGTCATGGCTCACGGGCCCAGCCGCTCTGCGGCATGTGGGATCCTCTGGGACCGGGGCATGAACCCGCGTCCCCTGCATCGGCAGGCGGACTCCCAACCACTGTGCCACCAGGGAAGCCCTGTGGGGATGTTTTTAACTCTAGGTTCTTCCCAGGTGTCCTCCTCTGCTCATGACTCCCCTCCTCCCCCGCGTGTTGCACAGAATGGAGAATGGATTCACAGACCAGAAAGTTTGCCATGCCACGCACAGGCCTAGCATGAGTATTTGAGATAGAGAAACATAGTCTTTCTACGTGGTGATAATAGGTCTCCATGAGATGGTTCAAGTTCCTTTGTAACTAGTCCTCTCATTGAGAAACATTTTTTATATTGCCCTGAAACCATTAGTACCATGAAGAGTTTCACAATTTATGTACCTTATTTCATAAACTTTGTCAGTTTTCATATTTCCAATCAAATAATTATCGTTTGTTTCCACTGTGATGGGTTAGTAAAGCATTCAAGCCGTATTTTTCCTTAACACAAAGCTCATGAACACTGGTGGTTCTGCATGATTCTCTTAGCTCCCTGACCAAGCCCCCTGCCTCTTCTGTTCTCACTGAGGACAGTCCTCACAGGTTCTCTTGAAGATCTTCTCACTTCACACTCTTACGAGACCATGATCTCTATGAACTGACTCTGAAGTCACTAGTACTGAGTCATGTCCACCCAGAGGTCTCATAGTCTATATCCTAAACTGAACTTGTAGCCTGTTGTATGTCCAGAATGTGGATCTCTTCTCATACTGCAGGACTTATCAAGGTTTCCCTCCCCAATGAAACTGTACCTATTCACTGCAACCCATAACTATCTCTCTTTCTCTAAACTAGGGCCTCTTCCTATATCCTCTTGGTCTGTACCCCTCATTTGGTGTTTACTCATGTATCACCTTGAAATATTACTTAACTTTTGGTATTATATTCTTGGCAAAGAATAGAGGGAATGAACATCATTTAGCACACAGTATCTCATATAATCCTTATGATAAACCTGGGAATTAGGTATCTTTTTATAAATGGTGAACTAAGCCCCAGAGAAGGTCAGTAACTTTCTACTAGTCACAGTTTGAAAGTGATAGAACTCACTACATACGAGTGCTGGATTTGAACACAGATCTGCCTGATTCCAATCCCAGGCTGCTCTCCATAAAGGGAGTGTGTCATTAATTTACTTTTTCAACAAACTGTTAATAGTAAAATATGAATCCAAGGAAATAAGGTATATTTCTCTGAACACACTTTCATGTTCTTTTCCTATTCACTAACTCCATCACTCCAACATTCAACACAGCACTACAACTAGTTCAGTGATTGAGCATATTTTTTGCTTTGTTTTTTTTGGGGGGGTGTAAAATTTGAGAAATATAAGAACTCCTGAGAATAAAGAACTTTAATAAATTTGTCGCTAATCCCTGCAAAATATATACATAGCAAAATTATATGCTGATGTAAGAGACAGCCAGTAGTGCTACCACAGTAATTTCTTCTTAAAGTTGCTTCACAGCATTAACTTCACCTAAATCAACCCTTTCCAAACCTCTTTAATTCTACTTATTTGGTTGAGTGTATTGAAGTTCACAGTAAATTATCTAATTCATAGAGAGTTTTTGTAAAATAACGCCATGCTTTGCAATTGACACCAGTGGTAAAAGCCACAAATAATCTGTTTCTAACTCTGTCTCGATTCCTAAAACAGTGCTAGAACTTTCTAGGCCTATCATATATTTCTTGCTCTTCTATTTAATGAATATCAGTTATCCCAAAATATAATTATTCCCTCTCTACCCCTGACAAAATTATACTATTTTTAGCATTATACAGAAATGTGTTAAATGGAAGAGAAACTTCAAAGATGTTTTTTAATACATATTTTACTCCTTTTCATCCACCCTCCCAATGTAAAAAAAAATGCTATTTTAAAAGTTTTAGGAGATTCCTTTAACTGGGAATTATTTCTTTTTACTTATTACACTTGAGAGCATCACTCATTGACTGCTGCAGTTAGGAACACACAATTCCTGAGTAATAAAGGTTAAGTGTGCATAAATTCGAGATCTGCTTACAACTGACCTTTAGCTGTCTTGTTAGCACTTCTGACAGAAACTTGAAATAAGGTTATTCCATAAAATAATTTGATTCTCCATCCCAAGTCCAGATTTGTTACTCAGTAATTAATATCTTCCAGCTAGACAAAGCCTTCAGTATTTGTAGTAAAACAGCAAGCCATCAAGATAGTGAAAAAAAGGTGAACAGGTCAATGGAAAGAAACACTGGGTTTGGATTCTCACTCTGTCACTGCTTGGAAAGTGGTCCCAACAGGTCACTGAGCCTCTCAAATCTTCCGCTTCTCTCCTTAAGAATGAAAACACTGCCTTGAGTTTAGGTTGAATATGTAGATTAATTGGGACAAAATCACCACCTTTATAAGTTTCAGTCTGCCCATCCATGATTATAGTCAATATATTCATCTGTTCATAGAAGACTGTTCTTGCTTTCCATTTATACTTGTCAATAATCTTTTGTAATTGTCTCCATAAAGTCTTGCATATTGACTGTTAGTTTTTATTACCAGCTAACTTAAAGGGTTTGTTTGCTTCATTTCTTGCTACTGCGGACATTTAAAAATATATATTTTCTAAATAATTTTTAATGGCATATAGGGATGCTACTATTTTTAGTGTGTTGATCTTTTATGCAACGATTTTTCTGAACTCTCTTACTAATTAAACTTGCTTATAGATTCTCTCGGTATACAATATAGCCATAACATCCTCAAATAACAAGAGGTTTTTTTTCCCCCAATCTTTGTATATATCTTATTTTCTACATTAGCTAGAACCTCCAGTACAACGTTGAATAGAAACGATGATAAAAATCTTCTTGTCTCTTTTCTATGGATTTCTATGGATTTTTCCATAATGGGAACGTTCCTGAAGTTTCACCATAAAGTATGATATTTGCTGTAGGTTTTTCCTTAGCATTTTTAATTTTTAATGAATGATTTTATCAAATGTTTTATCTGCATCTATTGAGATGATCTAATTTTTCATCCTTTAAAAATTTAAACATGATGTTGAAATATTCTGATATTCCTGCAATACAGTCAATTTGGCCATAATTTTTAACATGCTATTGAATTCAATTTTGCCCGCTATTTTATTTTGATTCGGTGAGATTGGCCTGTAGTTATATGATTTTAGTGGCAAGGTTATTCTGGCCTCATATAGTGAGCTGTGTAGTTTTCCTCTTTTCTCTATTCTCAAAAAGAGTCTGTATAAATGGGCATTTTTCTATTCTTTCAGGTTAAGTGATTTCACTGTGATTCAATTCTTAACACATTGTTATTTCTATAAGGATTTTCTCTTTGATCTATGAGTAATTTAAAATGTTTTTAAGTTTCCAAATGTATGGAGGTTAAAGTTTGGCTTAAAGTTTGGCTATCTTTTAGTTAATGATTCGTTATTTTATTTAATTTTCTTCAAAAAATTTTACATATAGCAAAGGTATTTTGGAATTTCTTGTGACTTACTTTGTGGCTAGCATTCATTTGGTTTTCTAAACTCTCTCATGTATGCTTGTAAAGAATGTGTTTTATCTAATTATTGAATGCAAGTTTTTATACAGACCCATTAAGTAAATGTTATGTCTAAAATGTATGCCTAAATTTCATATTGAAAAGTAAACAAATTATGATAATAGAACAGAATAGAAAAGGTAATAATAGGGGGACTAGCCTACAAGATATTAAAATCTATTAAACAGTTGTGATAGTTAAAATAATACTGGTTCATGAATGAGAAAGGCCAACGTAATAGAATAGAAAGTCAAGACATAGGGCTTTCTTATAAAGTGAAACTTCTAACCAGTAGAAGACTATTAAATAAATACATTGGAACAACTGGGTAGCCACTTGGAAAAAAGTTGCCATTGGAAGCATACTTCATACCTACACCAAGAAAAGTTACAAATGGATTAATTATTTAAATGTAAAAAAAAGAAATCATAAAAGTACTAGAGTAAACAATTATAAATTGTCTTTTCTAATTGTTTCTATTCTTTCTGCTACAAAATGGAGGAAAACTTTTCCAATGATGACTCAAACTTCAGGACCCATAAAAAACTAATTCTAAAACAAAAATTCTGCATGACAATAGAAAAAATTGAAACTCCTATCACACATAAAAAATGAATCCCCGTAATATAAAACAGCTCCTAAAAAAAAGGTCAATACCAGAGTAAAAAAAAAAAAAAAAGGCAAAGGATATGAAAATACAATTCACATAAAAGGATATAAAAATGACTTTCAAAAATATCTTTAAAATGTGATTATTCTCACAGAGAAATACAAGTTAAAATAACAGGGAAATACCATTTTACCTATAACACTGTCAAAAATCAAACTTTGTTAGCATTCTCTTTGGATAGGCAATGAAGGAACAGGTACTTTCATACTTTGCTGATGGAAATATAATTTAGTATCATCCCTGTGAAACACCACTTGTCAATATCTATCAAAATTGCAAATACATATATACTGCATATATATATATATATATATATATATATATATCAGGGATATATATAGATATATCCCCCCTTTGATAAAGCAATTTCTCTTCCAGGAATTTATTCTACATCACACTTATTATCATTTTAATCTTTATTTATTTATTTATTTATTTATTTATTTATTTATTTATTTTTGGCTGTGTTGGGTCTTCATTTCTGTGCGAGGGCTTTCTCTAGTTGTGGCAAGCGGGGGCCACTCTTCATCGCGGTGCGCGGGCCTCTCACTATTGCGGCCTCTGTTGGTGCAGAGCACAGGCTCCAGACGCACAGGCTTGGTAGCTGTGGCACACGGGCCTAGTTGCTCCGCGGCATGTGGGATCTTCCCAGACCAGGGCTCGAACCTGTGTCCCCTGCATTGACAGGCAGATTCTCAACCACTGCGCCACCAGGGAAGCCCCTTATTATCATTTTTTACCATACCTTTATTTTCCGTCTTTCTCTGACATTTTATTTTGAATGTGCCTCTTATAAACAAATTTATAACTAAAGCATATTTTCCTTCTTTGAGAATCTTTTAACAAGAGAATTTAATCCATTTACACTTACTATGATTGCTTATATATTTGGATTCATCCTATGTATTTTCTTCTCTCCCTGTTTTCTGCTGGAGTCAGGTGGTATGTTTAGTCAGCCTTCTGTAAGGTTGCTAGAGCTTTATTTATTCCCTCTACTACATTCTATGCTCTTGAAAGTTAACTTTATTTCTATTCTTTCAGTGTGTATCTTTGCACTTTAATATGCTTAATTAAGTCTAAAGTTAATAATTTTATACTCATCCCTATCAATAAAAGGACCTTACTTTGACTCAGATCACTTTTCTCTCATCTTCTGTACTTTTCCTTCCTAGTATCTACAGATTCACTTTTAAATCATTGTAATTAATAATTTTTACATTTTTTATAGTCAATGCTTATTTAGTCTTATCAATTTGTTTGGCAATTTGTATACTATTATCTCTTCCATCTCACTTCTTTGTCCTGTGTTCCTTCCACTTTTTAGTAAATTTTATCCTTTGGTTAGGATGATGATCCTTGGGTTAAAACAAACAAACAAAAAACCTCTCAGTCTTGTGTCTTAGTCAAATACATTTAATTTGTCTTTATTTTTGAATGGTGATTTAGCTGAGTATTGTATTGAAGATTAACAATTACTGTTCTTTCAGCACATTGAAAGATTCTTACCCTGTCTTCTGGCCTCTATTTTATTAATGAGAAATGTAATTTCAGTCTAATTTTGATCCTTTATATGTAATCTGCCTTTTGTTTCTAGTTGCTTTTAAATCTTTTCCCTGACTTTGGAGTTTTATAGTTTTTCTATCAAAAGGTATCTATATATGCATCTTCAATCTGAAAATTCACATCTTTATTCAATTTTGAAAGAGTCTCAACCATTATTTCTCCAAATCCTCCTTTCTCCTACTCTGTCCTCTCTGGAACTCCCATGAATCAAGTGTGGGAGCATCTCAGGTTGGGACTTATCTGCATCTTTTCCATTGCCCTATCTCCCTGTGCTGACTCTGTGTTGGTCCCTCAGTTCTGTGATCCAGACCCCTCTACTCTTTTCATTTGCGGCCAATCTATTCTCCAAACAACTATTGGATTTTAAGGTTAATGATACTATATATTTTCTGTTATGCAAGTATTAACATTTCTGTATTTGCTTTTATCTGGGCCCCAAAAGTTTCCTTTCAGTGGTCAGAAAACAATTTTTTTTCTTAATTCCTTGACTTCCTTGATTAATTCCTTTGGGTTTCTGTTTCTCAGATGAAGTTTTTCCCATCAAGAGCTTTGTCAAACACTAAGCTCTCTTTCTATTTCCACAAACTCATGGGAAGAGAGTTCCTGGTCCTCTTTTCACAAGTGGGACAGCCCTTCAAGGGTCCTGTTGGGTGCAGGAGTTTCAGCTTAACCCCCTTTTCTTGCCAAGCACCCTGTTTTCCTAAACTCCTGAGACTTTAAAAGCTCATTTCCAGTCTTCTGATCTGGTCTGTGTCTGATACAGCCTAGGGTCATGGGGCATCACCCTGTGACTCTTGATTTTGTCTTTATCTCTAGCATCTGAGGATTTCCTGACCTCAACTTTGAATTTAACATGTTTTGGTGTTTATTAGACTTTATAACAGTTTAAGGATCCACATTATCCTTGTCTGCCATCCTGCAAGAAATCTCCTTTTTGACACCAAAGAACATTTTTCATGTTAAAAATTCTTAATTTTTGCATCATGTACTATTATAGGATTTTAGTTATATATTAAGTATCATTGAGAAAATGTAAAATGACATAAATTATTTTCAGTGACTCATCACAAACACATCCACACATTTGAAAAAGAAAAGTGCATCCATGTTTGAAATATGTTATATATATCATCTGCAAACATGCTTAATGCCTATATAACTTGTAAGACCTCTTGAAATAGTTCAACAGCTGCCTTGAGGATTGAAAAGAGTAAGTTAAAACTTTATTTTAGAAATGTCATAATAAGGCTAAATGAGGTCATAGTATGTTAATAGATAAGTACACTTTTTCAGATTTTTGTGATTCTAAGCAAGATTCTCAGTTATTACTACAGAACTTGTAATAACAGATATTGTAAATGATATTCCATTTGTTAATTGAAGCAAGGATATGGAAAGTGTAAGAGTAAGTTTCCGATTTGAGTGTTTTTAATGAAAATCATAACCTCATTGTTTTTCTGACCTCTTAGTGCAGCGTTACTACCTGGCACATTTGTTATGGGGATAAAAAGGCATATCTGATAGGACAGGTGAAGTTAGAATTGTATTGCTTTTGGCCAAAAGTCACTGTAAGATTTAAAGATCACCTTGTAGGTGCTATGTGATCTTCAAAAAGTTATAAAACATAAATTTAAAAGAGAGAGATTATGTGAGTAGAATGCTTGATGTTTCTGGAGTTAATAGCCAAGCTGTCATCAATCAGCATTTTACCATGAAATTTTATCTGATATGTTTAAAACAGCCCTTGTTCTTTGTCTCACTTCATACAGTTTTCTTTCAATTCTGGAATTCTTGCATAAACTTTGAAGAAAGATTCCCAAATTTTATAAAAGTTTGAAACCTGCTATTTTTACAGTAATAGTAAAGAAATATAAAGTATAATATTTGTTACTAAGAAATTATCTTAGAAGAAAAATAATTTACATAACTGAAAAAGGTTTATTGCTAAGTAAACAGTAAAAATTATTTTTTGTAAGTTTAAATGAATAAATGAAGCCAGCAATTTAGAAGACCTGTAAGGGATAGTAGTCACCATCTGACAAATACACACACAACGGTAAATAAGGGATCTCCTAATTTATCTCTAGTTTAAATTTTGGTTTTAATCTTGAATTATTCTCAACATCTAGATACTTTAGAAAGACGATCTTGTATTATTCCAATATATTAATTATAAATGTACATTAATATGTTTGTTTTTGATGATACTACAAACAACAGAAACTTTTCCTTCTAAAGTTTTAAAGGTAAACAGAATAGCAAATTAAACCCTAAATGATTTCTAGTGAAATGAGGGTAAATAGAAGCACCAAGAAGCCCATCCTGATTGTCTGTTAAAATACTCACAAAATTCCTGAAATGTGAATAATTACTGCAATCTTAATAGAGAAAACATGGCATTTTATTTGTAGGATACCTAAGTTTATAGAAATGTACATGCTTCTTCATGCTACAGGGTCAGTGTTGAGCACCAGCCCTCTGTGCACTCTGCCATGGTCCCTGCCCTCAGCTCTAGATATGACCATTCATCATCTGGCCATTGTTCCTTAGCTGAGTATGCTTCTCAGAGTTAGCTCGGAGGACAGATTCAAAAGGTCAGAATTAAAATTCAAACACATGCTTATTGAGTATTCACCTATTATGTGCCAAACACCCTTCTAGGCAATGACAAGCTCCCTGAACAACAGAACTTAAGAAATTGCAATGTATAAATGATAAGGACCGCAAAGAAATCAAACAGGGCAGTAGGCAGTGGTAAGAGGGCCACACTGAACTGAAATCTAGATGAAAGGAGTTGCCAGCAACTGAGAGGTCTGGAGAGAAAGGGAGGAGTGCATTCAAAGGAAGTCTCTAAGGAGGAATGAGTGATGCACTGCTGTCTGGGGAACAAAAGGCACCAGTGTCTCCAGGGAACAATGCTGCAGAAGGACAGCATGCAGTGAAGGAACAACCCACGTTCCCAGTGACCTTCATTTTGTTCAATCCTTTGGTCCCTTTTCAGCTCTCATTAACATGATGTAATTGGCCTTGTGAAACTGTTTTCCCTGGGCCCCTTGACACCACACCCTCATCACTGGAATTCATCCTTGATTTCCTTCCTTCAAATTCTGCATTCAATCCATCAGCAGTTTGATCGATTCTATCTCCAAACAAGTCCTTATTTCATTCACTTTTCCACCATTTTGCTTACTACCAGCTTACCCTAAGCCACCAACTTTCTTTACCCGGATTACTGCAACAGTCTCTTAATTAATCTACCTGTTTCTATTTTTTCCTTCCTATTTCCTTTCTCCATATGCTCGGGTCCCGACCTGCTGTGGCTCCTGACTAATGTCCCACCAGGGCCTCTCAGGTTGAAGAGAGATGGGAGTGAAGAAGCATTGATACCTTTATTGTGGAAAACAATGTGAAAATATTGTGGTAGCTAGGAGGAGCTCTTCAGATAAAAAGAAAAATACATTAAGGAGAAGTCAGATATATCATGTCAGATATATCATTAAAAACAAAACAAAACAAATACAGACAAAGCTCCTGATTGTAAATGGAATGTGAGAATGTTTCCCAAGCCCTAGCCAAATCCATCAACTGAAACAATATTAAAATAATAAAGAGGAAACAGAAGATATGCAAACAGAAAAGAGTTATGTACAAAAAAGTCACCCTGTGGCAAGTAGAGAGCTGTCTACAGTGTTTAAAGAAGTTTTTGACCTCAAACTGTACTGGCAAGTTGTTATTCCATTAAGACAATAGATCTGAGTGAAATAGACATGCCAAATAATTGATAAACAGATCAGAAGAAGAACTTACAAGAATTTCTGGTATGAAAGAACTGTTGTGGTCAGTGAGCTAGGAGGAGTCAAAGACACAGAAAATCTTTTTCTTTCTCGGTCTCTTTCACTCAGTCTTTCATTCAATTTTACCGTCTTTCAAATGCTCCCTCTTTTTTTTCTTTTCCTTTATCCTTGCTCCCATTGCTTTTCTTTCTTTTTCAAAACTTTTGAAATTAAGAATCATATGTATGCTTGATATTTGTTGTTTGAAGACATATTACAAAATGCAAGAGGAAAAAACAAATTCAACTATAAGCTACTTGGAAAAGATATTCTTTAATTTTTTTAAACATCTTTATTGGAGTATAATTGCTTTACGTTGCTGTGTTAGTTTCTGCTGTATAACAAAGTGAATCAGCTATATGTATACATATATCCACATATCTCATCCCTCTTGCATCTCCCTCCCACCCTCCCTATCCCACCCCTCTAGGTGGTCAAAAAGCACTGAGCTGATCTCCCTGTGCTATGCTGCTGCTTCCCACTAGCTATCTATTTTACATTTGGTACTATATATATGTTAATGATACTCTCTTACTTCATCCCAGTTTACCCTTCCCCCTCCCCGTGTCCTCAAGTCCATTTTCTACATCTGTGTCTTTATTGCTGTCCTGCCCCTAGTTTCATCAGATCCAAACAATTTGGATTGTGTTTTAGATTCCATATATATGTGTTAGCATATGGTATTTGTTTTTCTCTTTCTGACTTACTTCACTCTGTATGACAGACCCTAGGTCCATCCACCTCACTACAAATAACTCAGTTTAGTTTCTTTTTATGGCTGAGTAATATTCCATTATATATATGTGCCACAGCTTCTTTATCCATTCATCTGTCAGTGGACACCTAGGTTGCTTCCATGTCCTGGCTATTGCAAATAGAGCTGCAATGAACATTGTGGTACATGACTCTTTTTGAATTATGGTTTTCTCAGGGTATATACCCAGTAGTGGGATTGCTGTGTTGTATAGTAGTTCTATTTGTAGTTTTTTAAGGAACCTCCATACTGTTCTCCATAGTGGCTGTGTCACTTTACATTCCCACCAACAGTGCAACAGGGTTCACTTTTCTCCACAAGCTCTCCAGCATTTATCGTTTATAGATTCTTTGATGATGGCCATTCTGACTGGTGTGAGATGATATCACATTGTAGTTTCGATTTGCATTTCTCTAATGACTAGTGAGAGTGAGCATCCTTTCATGTGTTTGTTGGCAATCTGTATATCCTCTTTAGAGAAATGTCTATTTAAAGCTTCTGTCCATTTTTGGATTGGGTTGTTTGTTTTCTTTTATACTGAGCTGCTTGTATATTTTGGAGATTAATCCTTGGTCATTGCTTCATTTGCAAATATTTTCTCCTATTCTGAGGGTTGTCTTTTCATCTTGTTTATGGTTTCCTTTGCTGTGCAAAAGCTTTTAAGTTTCATTAGGTCCCATTTGTTTATTTTTGTTTTTATTTCCATTTGTCTAGGGGGTGGGTCAAAAAGGATCTTGCTGTGATGTATGTCATAGAGTGTTCTGCCTATGTTATCCTCTAAGAGTTGGATAGTGTCTGGCCTTACATTGAGGTCTTTAATCCATTTTGAGTTTATTTTTGTGTAGGGTGCTAGGGAGTCTTCTAATTTCATTCTTTTACATGTAGCTGTCCAGTTTTCCCAGCACCACTTATTGAAGGGCTGTCTTTTCTCCATTGTATATTCTTGCCTCCTTTGTCAAAGATAAGGTGACCATATGTGTGTGGGTTTATCTCTGGACTTTCCATCCTGTTCCATTGATCTATATTTCTGTTTGTGTGCCAGTACCATACTGTCTTGATTACTGTAGCTTTGTTGTATAGTCTGAAGTCTGGGAGCCTGATTCCCCCAGCTCCGTTTTTCTTTCTCAAGATTGCTTTGGATATTCGGGGTCTTTTGTGTTTCCATACAAATTGTAAATTTTTTTCTTCTAGTTCTGTGAAAAATGTCATTGGTAGTTTGATAGGGATTGCATTGAATCTGTAGATTGCTTTGGGTAGTATAGTCATTTTCACAATGTTGATTCTTCCAATCTAAGATCATGGTACATCTCTCCATCTGTTTGTATTATCTTTAATTTCTTTCATCAGTGTCTTATAGTTTTCTGCATACAGGTCTTTTGTCTCCTTAGGTAAGTTTAGTCCTAGGTATTTTATTCTTTTTGTTGCAATGGTAAATGGGAGTGTTTCCTTAATTTCTCTTTCAGATTTTTCATCATTAGTATATAGGAATGCAAGAGATTTCTCTGCCTTAATTTTGTATCCTGCTACTTTACCAAATTCATTGATTAGCTCTAGTAGTTTTCTGGTCGAGACTTAGGATTCTCTATGTATGGTATCATGTCATGTGCAAACAGTGACGGCTTTACTTCTTCTTTTCTGATTTGCATTCCTTTTATTTCTTTTTCTTCTCTGATTCCTGTGGTTAAAACTTACAAAACTATGTTGAATAATAGTGCTGAGAGTGGGCATCCATGTCTTGTTCCTGATTTTAGAGGAAATGGTTTCAGTTTTTCACCATTGAGGACAATGTTGGCTGTGGGTTTGTCATCTATAGCCTTTATTATGTTGGGGTAAGTTCCCTCTATACAGGGTTTTTTTAATAAATGGGTGTTGAATTTTGTCAAAAGCTTTTTCTGCATCTATTGAGATGATCATATGGTTTTTCTCCTTCATGTTGTTAATATGGTTTATCACATTAATTGATTTGTGTATATTGAAGAATACTTGTATTCCTGGGATAAACCCAACTTGACCATGGTGTATGATCCTTTTAATGTGCTGTTGGATTCTGTTTGCTAGCTTTGTGTTGAGGATTTTTGCATCTATGTTCATCAGTGATATTGGTTTGTAGTTTTCTTTTTTTGTGACATCTTTGTCTGGTTCTGGTATCAGGGTGATGGTAACCTCATAAAATGAGTTTGGGAGTGTTCCTCCCTCTGCTATATTTTGGAAGAGTTTGAGAAGGGTAGGTGTTAGCTCTCCTCGATGTTTGATAGAATTCACCTGAGAAGCCATCTGGTCCTGGGCTTCTGTTTATTGGAAGATTTTTAATCCCAGTTTCAATTTCAGTGCTTGTGATTGGTCTGTTCATATTTTCTATTTCTTCCTGGTTCAGTCTTGGAAGGTTGTGCTTTTTTAAGAATTTGTCCATTTCTTCCAGGCTGTCCATTTTATTGGTATATAGTTGCTTGTAGTAATCTCTCATGATCCCTTGTATTTCTGCAGGGTCCGTTGTTACTTCTCCTTTTTCATTTCTAATTCTGTTTATTTGAGTCTTCTCCCTTTTTTTCTTGATGAGTCTGACTAGTGGTTTATCAATTTTGTTTATCTTCTCAAAGAACCATCTTTTAGTTTTATTGATCTTTGCTCTTGTTTCCTTAATTCCTTTTTCATTTACTTCTGATCTGACCTTTATGATTTCTTTCCTTCTGCTAACTTTGGGGTTCTTTTGCTCTTCTTTCTCTAATTGCTTTAGGTATAAGTTTAGGTTGTTAATTCAAGATTTTTCTTATTTCTTGAGGTAGGATTTTATTGATATAAACTTCCCCCTAAGAACTGCTTTTGCTTCATCCCATAGGTTTTGTGTCCTTGAGTTTTCATTGGCATTTGTTTCTAGGTATTTTTTGATTCCCTCTTTGATTTCTTCAGTGGTTTCTTGGTTATTTAGTAGTGTATTGTTTAGCCACCATGTGTTTGTATTTTTTAGTTTTTTTCTTGTAATTGATATCTAGTCTCATAGCATTGTGGTCCAAAGAGATATTTGATACGGTTTCAATTTTCTTAAATTTACTTGATTTGTGACCCAAGATATGATCTATCCTGGAGTATGTTCCATGAGCACTTGAGATGAAAGTGTATTCTGTGGTTTTTGGATGGAATATCCTATAAATACCAATTACGTGCAGCTGGTCTAATGTGTCATTTAAAGGTTGTGTTTCCTTATTTATTTTCATTTTGGATGATCTGTCCATTGGTAAAAAGTCCCCTACTATGAGTGTGTTACTGTCGATTTCCCCTTTTATGGCTGTTAGCATTTGCCTAATATATTGAGTTGCTCCTATGTTGGGTGCATAAATATTTACAATTGTTATATCTTCTTCTTGGATCGATCCCTTGATCATTATGTAGTGGCCTTCTTTGTCTCTTGTAATAGTCTTTATTTTAAAGTCTATTTTGTCTGATATGAGAATTGCTACTCCAGCTTTCTTTTGATTTCCGTTTACCTGGAATATCTCTTTCCATCCTCTTACTTTCAACCTGTATGGGTCCCTAGGTCTGAACTGGGCCTCTTGTAGACAACCTATATATATGGGTCCATTCAGCCAGTCTGTGTCGTTTGGTTGGAGCATTTAATCCATTTACATTTAAAGTAGTTATCATTATATATGTTCCTATTACCATTTTCTTAATTGTTTTGGGTTTGTTATTGTAGATCTTTTCCTTCTCTTGTGTTTCCTGCTTAGAGAAGTTCCATTAGCATTTGTTGTAATGCTGGTTTGGTGGTGCTGAATTCTCTTAGCTTTTGCTCATCTATAAATGTTTTAATTTCTCTGTCAAATCTGAATCAGATCTTTGCTGGGTAGAGGAATCTTGGGTGTGTTTTTCCCTTTCATCAGTTTAAATATGTCCTGCTACTCCCTTTTAACTTGCAGAATTTCTGCTGAAAGATCAGCTGTTAACCTTATGGAGATTTCCTTGTATGTTATTTGTTGCTTTTCCCTTACTGCTTTTAATATTTTTTCTTTGTATTTCATTTCTAATAGTTTGATTAATATGTGTCTTGGAGTGTTTCTCCTTGGTTTTATCTTGTATGGGACTCTTTGCACTTCCTGGACTTGATTAACTATTTCCTTTCCCATGTTAGGGAAATGTTCAACTATAATCTCTTCAAATATTTTCTCAGACCCTTTTTTCTTCTCTTCTGAGACCCCTATAATTCGAATGTTTGTGTGTTTAATGTTGTCCCATAGGTCTCTGAGACTGTCCTCAATTATTTTCATTATTCTGCTCTGCAGTAGTCATTTCCACTATTTTATCTTCCAGGTCACTTATCTGTTCTCCTCCATCAGTTATTCTGCTATTGATTCCTTCTAGAGAATTTTTAATTTCATTTATTGTGTTGTTCATCATTGTTTGTTTGCTCTTTAGTTCTACTACGTCCTTGTTAAACGTTTCTTGTATTTTCTCCATTCTATTTCTGAGATTTTGGGTCATCTTTACTATCATTACTCTGAATCCTTCTTCAGGTAGACTGCCTATTTCCTCTTCATTTGTTTGGTCTGGTGGGTTTTTACATTGCTCCTTCATCTGCTGCATATTTCTCTGTCTTCCCATTTTGCTTAACTTACTGTGTTTGGGGTCTCCTTTTTGCAGGCTGCAGGTTTGTAGTTCCCGTTGTTTTTGATGTCTGCCTCCCTTGGGTAAGGTTGGTTTAGTGGCTTGTGTAGGCTTCCTAGTGGAGGGGACTGGTGCCTGTTTTCTGGTGGGTGGGGCTGGATCTTGTCTTTCTGGTGGGCAAGGCTGCGTCCGTTGGTGTTTTGGGGTGTCTGTGAACTTAGTATGATTTTAGGCAGCCTTACTGCTAATGGGTCAGGTTGTGTTCCTCTCTTGGTAGTTGTTTGGCATGGGACATCCAACACTGCAGCCTGCTGGCCTTTGGGTGGAGCTGTGTGTTAGCATTGAGATGGAGATCTCTGGGAGAGCTCTCACTGATTGATATTACATGGGGCCCGGAGGTCTCTGGTGGTCCAATATCCTGAACTCAGCTCTCCCACTTCAGAGGCTGAGGCCTGAGACCCGGCTGGAGCACCAACACCCTGTCAGCCACACGGCCACGCTTCAAGCTAATTCCTCCTCCAGTCCCAGTGACCCAGCCCAAATGGTAAAACCATTTGTAAATCTCTGGGATCAGGTATCTTGGATGTTCCTTGTCCTGCGCGCAGCACTGCAGTAAGCAATAGTCTCCCTCTGCAGTGTGACTACCAGACATGGCCCACGGAAGTGGTACTCACTCCCTCCAACATTCTCATGACTTTGCTTCTGGAGCTCCACCTAAAAAAGATATTCTTAAACATAATGTCAGAGGAAGGAAGAAAGTAAAAGTAGAGAGAAAGATAAAGTAGACAAGCCAGTGATAGCAATATTAGTATTAGATTAGACTAAGACAGACTGCATTAATAATAATAAAGAGGATAAGGACAGGAGGATAAAGGGACCAGTTCACAAGGAGATTCCAATAATGCTGAACCTTGACATGCCTCACAACATAGCCTGATAAGTAGTATCATGTCCTGCAGCCAGACTGCTTGGGTTTGGATCCCAGTTCTATCAATAACTAGCTGCAAATCTTAAGCAAGTTATTAAACCTCTCTGTGCCTCAGTTTCCTTATACTGAAAATTGGGATGCCAGTAATACCTACCTCTTAGAACTGTTATGAGGATTAAGTGAACTAATACACATAAGTATTTACAATAGTGTCTGGTATCATAAACATGGCATTTTTATTGTTGCTGTTGTTGATGTTGGAATTGCTGCCCCAAATCATACCAAAAAAAAAAAAAAAAAAAAAACCCCAACAAAATTCCAAAGAAAAATTGGCATGTCAGTAATCTTAGTAGGAGATTTTTAACTTACTTCTCTAAGATACATATGTTTTAAAATATTTGAGAACACTGTGAGATAGCTCCAATAAAATATTTAAATAGGCTTTATCTTTCAAATCATCAGACACAAAAATGTAAAGAAAACAATCCACATAACAAAAATACAGAGTTGAAAGGAAAATGTAAATGAAAAATGAAATTCAGAGACCAAAAAAATAAGATGACAGAAGTTAACTAGACATAGCCATAAATGTGAATGCTTAATATATTAAAATACAAAGTCTTAGATCATATTAAAGTAGAAAATTTAATGATTTTCTACTTTATAAGAGACATATGTGAAACTGTGACAATGGGCTTAAATATTTAGCAAAATATCAAAGGTACAAGTCAAAATATAGTACAGATGACACTTTAATTATGAAGTTAAGTTACAAGGTAAAATTATAGGTAACAACATTGTATAATACTTTTGGAGCTGAATGATGTAACAATATTTTTTTAATTGTGCAAAATCATGTTCTAAAATGTTCTCAGATACACAACAACCCTTGAGAAGGTTGGTATTAAATATATACTTCATAAACTTTTACTATGAATAAAGCAACTTTTACAACTATTGAAGGAATATAAAGTAAAACATATCTGTATATACCTCCATTTAGGATTCATTTTCCAAGCTGCACTTCCCAAAGGGCATGAATATTCGAATCTGAGTGCTTACTTCCTTAGTTGGCTGGGTAGTTCATGAGCAGTCTGGAGACAGACCTCCTGCTTGGGGAATTGTAGGACATTTGATTCAGCCGGACTTACAGTAAGCACTCAGAAATGTGGTTGGGTTGTTATCAGTTACTCACACCCAGGCCCAGGCAGGCACATGGCTAGAAACTCCAGAATTCTGGGAGACAACTGGAGGGTATGAAAACCTCCTAATGTAAAAAGGTTTCTCTGAGGTCTTGTTGGGCTCCTCACTTAATTATAAGGTGATAATTGGAAGCTGGGTACCTTCATAAGGACATGAAAATCAGGGAAATTTGCACCTCTTACTGGGAACACTGCATCCTTTGCTCCGTAGGTGTGTTATATCCACAGTCTGTCTGTTGACATCTTTCCATCCATGATATCATCATCACTCCTGTCACCTTGCAGGTAGAAAGTCAGGTCATGGATACTCTAGATAGTAGAGAACCCAGGCTAGAGCAAATCTATATCTGAACAGCTGCCAAAGTGCCATCTCTTTTCTCCGTTCTGGAAATTTTGTTCCTATTCCTTTCGTTGCTTGATACTATTGCAAAGATCTGGACAAGAGGTCATGCAAGCATTATTGAGAGTGAAGTATATAGAAGTGGTATATCTCTGGTCCCAGAAGAAGCAGAGGAGAGTTTGGGATATTTTAATTCTGAGGGGTCAATGGTCTGTTTAGGTTCAGCTCAGTGTGTGTCTTCCCCATTTTTTCTTGATGGCACCAACATTCTACCTGACATGCAGGCTCCAGGAGACATCCATAGAATCATATTTTACCCCTTACTCTCATATTTGCCAGGTCCTGAAGAGACATATCTCACAATAATATATTAATGTGCAATACCTATTAGATTTTTGTTGGAAATTCAGATGTTAATCTCCTTTCAACTGTTTCTTTCTCATTTTATTCTTTTATATATAGATATATTCTTTTTCAGCATACATACCATGGGCTTTTTGAATCCCTTTTCAGTATTGCCTTTGTGCCAAATGGTAAAAAATTAACCTAAGAACCCCCCCAAAAAGTACTAAAACGCTCCTAATGTAGATTATTAATGATTTTAATCTGTTAATATTTAAAGGTCAATGATTTTAACCTCATTACTACTAGATTAAAGACGTGACAACATACCTCAGGTTGTTACATGAGTTGGCTAATAAAATCTTCCTGAAGTTCTGAAGAACTTGCTTCTTCTAAGTTAGTGACAGCTTCACAGTTGGCCCAGCCATGCTTTGCCTCATTTTTGTTTTCACCTAGCATTTTTTCTCTCTCCTTTCAGGTAGAAATTGAGAAGCTGGATTACCATCATTATCTGCCTCTGTTTTTTGATGGGCTCTGTGAAATGACATTTCCCTACGAATTTTTTGCTCGGCAAGGAATCCACGACATGCTGAAACACGGGGGGAACAAGATTCTTCCTGTCATTCCACAGCTCATTATCCCGATAAAAAGTAAGTGAACAGGTAAAAAAGCATCACTCAGTTTATATGGTGCCACTTTTTGACAACTTGATAATTAAGCAATAAAACACAACAGACTGAGGCTATCCCCAGGTTTTGCAATAATTTTTATAAATTGCCTTATGGGGCCAAACATCCCAAATCTCCTAATATATCCCATCATTGATACTGCAGTGCAGCTTAGCGACATAAATAAACTAAATTGCATGGGGTTTACACTAACTTAAAATGTTTCATAGTAAAGACATAAGCATTAACATTAATTTGTACATTCAGAAGTAAAGTGTATAATATACAATACAAACACAATTATATTTAGTATCTTTTATGCAGCAGAATTCATAATTTTAAGAAAAAAATCTGGAATGGAGAAAAGATCAATGTTATTAAATACTTGAACTTTTTTGTCTACAGTGGATTATCTGGGGGGGGTCTCTCGAGTAATCCTGTCACTGGCTTTACCTGTTTGTCCATAAAATGAGATTGTGCTTCCTTTTTGTGGCCAATTTATTCTGGCCTGAGTCCCTACAGACTAGTTGTCTGAGAGCACCCCTTTAAAAGTGTTTCTGAGAAAAACAAATACTGTATGCTAACACATATATATGAAATCTAAAAAACAAACAAAAATGGTTCTGAAGAACCTAGGGGCAGGACAAGAATAAAGACACAGACGTAGAGAATGGACTTGAGGACATGGGGAGGGGGAAGGGTAAGCTGGGATGAAGTGAGAGAGTGGCATGGACATATATACACTACCAAATGTAAAATAGATAGCTAGTGGGAAGCAGCTGCATAGCACAGGGAGATCAACTCGGTGCTTTGTGACCACCTGGACCACTGCCAGGATGATTGACGGTACACCTGCCTAGTCTCCTAGGATACAGGGGAACCCCATCCTCACTGTCTCAGAGGTAGTCTTGCCGTATGGTTTGGCCAAAACAAGAACAAAATAGTTCAACATTGGGTCATTTCCCACAGTCTGGATTACTTAATCTGATCCGTGGTCACTAGTTTATTGATTTGAATTAAGTGTCATTAGAGTTCTAGATTTTTGGCAGTTCTTCCGTCACTATGTAAATTGAGTCAACTTTAAAATGTTCTCTCATGTCTTTGAGATTTCTGTAAGAGATATGTAACTGACCGCTTCCAATTTCCACCAAGACGTAGAAAGTGAAACCAAACAAGAGGACAGTGATACCTGCTGTGAAAAGCAATGTGGAAAGAAAAATGACTCTTCAAAAGCGACTTTATTAAAAACCAATTTTCCTTTCCCCTCATGCATCAGCTGAGTGAAGGGCTAATCTTTAAAGGCCTTCAGGAAGGATATATAATACTGAGTTATATTAAAACCTTTTCCAAATGTGATTTATTCTTTCTAACAAGTCATAATTTTTGAATATGTTAAATTCTAGTAAAAATGCTACATTTTCTAAAGATGATGCACAAGTTTTATTGATAAACAAAAAAGCCCAGAACATTCTCCCCAGGAACTATCTGGAGAGTACATTATCCTTTTCTTCTGCACCCACCAGAACAGCAGCAATACCGGAAGTCTGTTCTTTTCTTTACAATAAACTGTTCATTTGGGGATCCCTGCCTTCTCAGGAGTCTCTCCCTCATAGCCACACTGAAAACACGGAAGGCCAGAAAGAGAATTTCTAAGACATGTTTTGATTATACCTCTTAAAATTAAAACAGTCCACATTAGAGTATTGTAGGCCAAGGTGGATTGATTTTCAATTTTATTTGATTTAAGTATTTGGAAGATACTTAAATGAGTTAAGAGAGAAGTGATATGTTCTAAGGACACATCCTAGAGGTCATTTGCTGATGAGTGAAAACATTCAGAATTCAGTAAACATGATCTGTCAGGGAATAGTAACTATGTATGAATTTGATCATTTACAGTTCCAGAAGCAATGAAAGTTTCTCTTGGTAGATATCCTAGTTTGCCTTCCTGGGCTTCTGCTATTATATACTGATCCTGAATCTAACTCAGCTTGCTTCTTCTCGCTCTGTCTACATCACTGAAAGCCAAACTTTACTCAGCAAAGAATAGTGATTAACTATGCAAGATAATGCACGGTTCCAGCACAGTGTGAAAAGTATTACATACATAAACTACATTTTTCAGGTGGAATTCTGGAAGGGAGCTAGTTGATCCAGAAGCGGGCTGATACACATAATTGGCATAACATATAACAGCTGTGTGTACCTTATTTTCAGAAGGTACTATTAGTAAAATTTTGGCTTATTCCAGGGGCAAAAGTCAACCTCACCATCACCAGCTAGCAGTTCTTTAACATCTTTTCTTTAATTCTAATTCATCGATAATTAATATCTCTGAAGGCAAAGCAAAATATATAAACTCCCTGTGGAGCTGTGAATGGGATTACCTGCCTATCTATTTCTGGAATCTGGGGTTTATTTCAACTAAATGAAAGGTTGATAATACTAGAATGATAAATGGACACATTCAGTGGCTCTACGACTTCTGACATAAAAAGAGATAAGAAGACCCTTTACTTTCTGCTTCTCTCCTTGGCTCAAGACCCCAAGTGGGGTCATCGAGTAATAACGGGAACAGTGCACATTTAGCACATTGTTCCATTTCTGTTGCTTTATGGCATCACTACAGGTCCTCCTCTTCCTTCCCACTTTCTTATTTCCACCTTCTTGAGTTATTCTGGGTCAGAAACTACAGAAAAATCCCAGAATAAAGTAGTCAGCGTTGGCAGTGGAGTATTGATTGCTGAGAGCAACAGCAAAGTATTGTAGGTGAGGATGAGATGAGAGGGACCATCTGAGCAATCCAAACTGTGGATTTTAGACTTCGGTCCACTCCATCCAGTGAGGAGAACAAAAGTCCATCAAAACCCAGCAGAGCAATCCCAGGAAGAAGTCACTGGAAGCTTTGCCTATCGAAAGCAGAAGGGGATTCCCATAGCAGCCAGGAGGGTAGGAGGTGCCAAGAGTGACCTGCAGACTCTGGGTTTAGAGCTCTCTCTCCTCCATAAAAGCAAGAACAATAACAATAACCCAGCCACACGGGGCTGTTCAAAACAAGTTGCTACACACAGGGAAGAGAATATCATGAATAGTCAGAGGAAAACTGTACCTCAACAACATTTTGCATAGGATCCAGAAGAAACTTGTAGAAACGTGTTTGACATCCTCAGGATTCAGGAAGATACAGCCTCTATGAAACAGAAGCAGAAATTTACAAGAGGAGACCAGACTCACATGAAAATAAGCCAGTGCTGACTGAGAAAAGGGAAACTAAAAATGTCAGAGCAGGATTAATGTCCCCCCAGAGGCACAGAGGACAGTCAACTGCACAACATGGAATTGTAAATGTAGCCCACCACCTTAAGAATCTCCCTCAGAAAAGACAAGAATAAAAAAGGAGGTGAGGAAGGACTATAAAATGGAGAACATAGGACACAAGCAGGAGCTAAAAGTTATAGGGGTTCCCAAAAGGAATCATCAAAACAACAGGAATAGAAATGATGGTAATGGCAGAAGGAATTGAAAGAAATTTTCAGAGATGAAAAATATCCCTTATTTTTCAGGTAGAAAATGCTCATTACAAGGAAAAACATCTGGACAGGGAAAAAAATGGTACACACCAAGAAATAAAAATAACTGGGGCTAAGACATTTTTCTTAAGAGTAAATTCCAGACAGCAATGAGAAATGGAGGAGAATCACCTTATGTGCATTTCATCCCTGTCTTATGAGTAGCAAGACATGATGTAATAAACTGAATGAAAATTGGTTTAAAAAAAGAAGGAGGAGAAGAAAGAGAAGGAGAAGAAGAAGAAAAGAGTCACAGACTCAGTGAGCATAATGCCCACCTGCCCTTCGTACAAAGGGTTACTGTGGATGTGCTCCAACTCTCAAGGAGTAAAGCCAAGATAAGAACCCCAAATGAGGATGTCATAGTTTGAAAAGCAAGTTGCATTAAGAGCCACTAAATCTAGAGTTAAGTGTAAATAGTTGATGGAAAAGAGTTTCAAAACTGCAAGGAATGTCAAAGAATCATTTTGCAGCAATGTGGCAAAAATAATTCAGAGAAATTGGGTATAAACCTTCAAAGTCAATGGAGAAGATAAAAATATTTAAAACAGAGTCTATATATTAAAAGAATGAAATTGAATAGGCAGCAAGGAAGTGCTGAGCCAAAAGCTCAAAATAAGGTGAAAATGTGAAATCAAATATATCAACTGTGAAAATTAACTTTCAAATTGGTTTGTGAAAAACAAAATCTGAATATAAACTCTCTCTATATATATAAAAACAAAATAATACTTAAACATTTAAAAAATAAAAGCTATATTGGGGAAAATGAAGAAAAAGAAGACAGGAGTAGTTATTCAATTTTAGAAAAGTAGAATTTAATGAAAAGAAGTTTTATGTGTGTAAAGAGGATCAATTTATATTGATAAAAATGTTCACAATAAAGATGTTATTGTCATGACCCTTTGTGCAGTGCAAACCATGACATCATGTTTTAGAGCAACAATCAGCTGCTATACTGATATTTTTTGCCTCTAGAAGAAGAGTAAACCTCTTGATTGAGAGACAATAAGATGCTGGTCCTTCCTCCACTGCCTGACCTTGGGGCCTAAAACCTACATATAGTGTTTACCAACCCAAGGCGACAGCCTGCTGTCTAAAGCACCAATTCCCAAACTTCACTGTGCACACAAATCATCTCCAGACCCCAGTAAAATGTAGGTTCCACATCAGTAGATAGGAAGTGACCTGAGATGCTGAATTTCTAAGAAGCCCCCAGTTAATGCTGCTGCTGTGAGGTCAAGACAAGGGTGACCAGGCCAAGATTAGGCTGGGACTCCTCAGACCCTCCCACAAGATCCTGGGCATGAGAGCAAGGTGGGGAATGAGCTGGTAGAAAATAGATGAATGATCATTTCTCTTATATGTAATAAACCCAAAGACACTGCTTCATTCATAATGTGACTAATTAGAGAAATGTAAGATTCAGGTTTTAGGCCTTAAAAGTAACCATGAATAGATTAAAATAGGTGGTATATCAGATGAAGTACTAGGGAAAGAGAACTGAAACACTGTCAATAAGGAAACAACTTAAAAAAAAAAGACAAGGGAGATTGCAAAAAAAAAAAAAGAAAACTAATGAGATGACAAAAGGAAAACTAAATTATCTGTGATGATCACAAATAAATGGGAGAAATAATCACTAATCACAAGAAAAAAGCTTTGGTGTGGAAACTTCTTTGAGAGGTTGTTCCCACTGATCGTTCCCAACAATATGGTTCTGATGAGAGCTGCCAGTCACTGAGAAATGGTAAGAATCTGGCTCTCTTACCCAAACTTGCCTTCTTTCCCACTCCACCCTTCCAAAATAGTTATATACAGTTTTGGATAAATCAATAATCAGTTGTTACACTATTGTGATGACATAAATACTGTTCACTGCAAATCACACAATTACTATGATTGCATTTCTTTCTTAGGCAACTTGTTTTTCTTAGCATTGAAAATTGCCTCTCATTTTATTTGCTTGTTTCGTATATACTTACTATTTCTTTTCAAATATTTCAGGATCTAGCAAATGAATATTATTTTCCAGATGTTCAGAGCATCGGACAACTCATCAATTTTCTTTCTGTTCCTGGAGATACCCCTTGCACCCTCCATCTTTCTGCTACTTCTCCTTACTCCTCTTTCATGTTTGACCTCTTTTTCTCCTTTGCTGTTTGTCCTATTTTCCTCATTTTTAAAGTGCACATCTTCCAGTAGTTTCTTGCAAGTACATGAAAGGTATATTTTTCAGGCCTTGCTTATCTGAAAATTCTACCATCACACTGTTTATTAGTTTGGCTCCACTGAAAATCATTTTCATCCAGAATTTTGAGGTCATGTCTCTGCTGCCTCCGAGGTTCTTACATTGCTTAGAAAATCTTGATGCCAGTTGAGTTTCCAGCCATTTGCCTGTGGCTTGTTTCCCCCAGTCTCTGAAAGCTTTCTGGTTCTTCTTTATCGCTGGTAATATGAAATTTCATGTTGATATGCTTTGATGTGGCTGTGTTTTCATTCATTGTCCTGGAAAATTTCAATTTAGAGACATATGTCTTCCAGCACTAGAAACTTTTCATGTATTATTCCTTTAATAATGTTCTCCCTCTATTTTCTCTTACTTCTCTGTCAGTAATTCCTGCTACGAATATATTGCACCTTGTGGGCTGTTTCTCGAATTTCTTTATCCTTTTGCTCATATTATCCAACTCTGCCTCAGTTCTACTTCATGGGAAATTTCCTTGACATTATCTTCCAAAAATATGATTGAATAATTTGTTAATTATCATAATTTTATTTTAATTTCATTGTTCTTTTAAAATACTATTTTGTTCCCTTCTTTTATGAACACATTATGCTCATTCTCTTATCTTTCCATGAATATTTACTATAGATTTGTAGGATATGGGTGTTTGTGTATTTGCTTTTTGCTTTCTGACTCATTATATCCTTCCTTCCCTCATTCAGTAACAATTACCTTCCTCTTTACTAGATTTTAAGACTTTCCCAATCCTGCATATAGATCAACAGGATAGTGTACTAGTGTACTAGTTGTGAGCATAGACTATGGAATCAGACTGCTCACCTTCTAATCCTGGCTGCACTGTTTATTTGCCACATGATCTGAGGCGAGTTGCTTTACTCCATGTTACACTGCTGCCTGCTCTATAAAATGGGGATAATATTATGCATTTATATTTTCTCTCTAATTAATTGTCAGCCAGTGATTTCTGTATTTTATGTTTAGTATTTTTTAAAAGTCTCACCTTATTTCTACTCAACTTTATGGTTTATAAATTTTTAATTTTTATTGAAGTATAGTTGATTTGCAATATTGTATTAGTTTCAGGTGTGCAACATAATGATTCAATATTTTTATAGATTATACTCCATTTCAATATGTTATAAAAGATTGGCTATACTCCCTGTGCTGTACATTATATCCTTGTAGCTTATTTATTTTATACATAGTAGTTTGTACCTCTTAATCCAATACCTCTATCTGGCCCCTCCCCCTTCACTCTCCCCATTGGTAGCCACTAGTTTGTCCTCTATATCTGTGAGTCTGTTTCTGTTTTGTTACATTCATTCTTTTGTTTTATTTTTTAGATTCCACTTATAAGTGATAACATACAGTATGTCTTTTGCTGACTTATTTCACTAAGCATAATACCATCTATGTCCATGTTGTTGCAAATGGCAGAATTTTATTCTTTTTATGGCTGAGTAATATTCCATTGTGTGTGTGTATATATATATATACTGTGTGTATATATATTGTATACACACATGTATATATATATCACACCTTCTTCAAGGCAGTTGGTTTATCTGTTTTCCTTAAGTTTTTGGTTTGTTTTGCTTTTGTATCATTTTACATTAAAAGCATATTACTTTTATTTTTATTGTTTCTCTTTTGGTAATCACAGCACGTAAAGCTATGACTTTGCTTCTGTGTGCAAATTTGAATTAATTCCATTTATTTTTATATGTATGTTTCTCCTTGTCACTATATTATAGCTTGTATTTATAGTTTTGATGATTCATTTGAACAAAAGAATACATTAAAATTTACAAATATTTAGAGATTTTGTTTTCACGATTATTTTATTTATATTTATTGCTCTGTGGCAAAAGAATGTGGCTTCTCCTCTGTTTACATTTATTTGGGAATTTACTGAGGCTCTTAATAGGCTATAGGAATGCTCAGTTATTGTCATCATGGAGGCTGAAAAGAAAGTGAATCCTCTCTATGATATAGATCTTAATATATATTTATTCTATCATGTTCTTCAATTAATTTATATATTATTTTCTCTTTCACAATTTGTGAGGTCAAAGACAGAAAATTATGCTAAAGTTTTGCACTACAAAAACAAGGAAACCACCATATGTCTTGGAAGTTTTCAGTGGGCTAGGCGCTTTCCTGGAATCATATTATTCAATCCAGCTACTATAATCCTCATTTCACAGGGGACAAAACTGAGGCATGTAAAATTTAAGAAAAACATCCATGTCATACAGTTGCCAAATGGTAGAATCAAGATTTGAATCATATCTGGATCTCCTGAGCTTCTTTTCTTTACAAAATTCAGGGCTGCATCTATCACTGCAAATGACTTTTTTTAGGCACACATAGAATATTTACAAAAATTAACTATATCCTAGGCCATAAAACAAGTCTCAAAAAATATCGAAGCATGGAATTCATACAAAGTATGTTGTGCAACTAGGATGCAATTTATGTTAGAAATCAATTTTTTAAAGCAATGACTAAAACATTCCCATATATTTTGAAATTGACATATACTTTTACATACCCCATGGGTCAAATAAGAAATTCTAATGAAATTATAAAGTATTTTAACTTCACAATAATGAAAATATCACATAAATTACATATTAAAAACTTACCAAATATATTACATAAAAATATTACAAAAAATTACATTAAAATATTTATCACATATGACATGGTAAAGCAGTGTTTAGAAGAAAATATGTAGCCTTAAACATGGTATCAAAAAAAAAGGGGAAAAATAGTAAATGAAGTATCCATCTCAATAAATGACAGGAAGAATAAATTATTAGTATAAAAGCAAAATAAAATAAAAATAGAAAACAGCCATGCAAGTGAGAGCAGCAAAAGCCAAACGTTGTTTGGTTTCTTGAAATGATTAATAAAATTGATAAACATTTGTAAAAGCTTATAAATAAAAAATGAAAAAAATGAAAGACAAAAATAACCAATATCAGAAATGGAAAAGGAAATGTTATACAGACCCTACAGACATTGATAGGATATCTTGATAGGATATTATAAACAACTTTATCCCTAAAACATTGAAATTTCAATGAAATGGCCAAATTTTTGGAATATATAATGTACAAAATTGACACCAGAGAAATAGAAAATAAGTTAAAGTACAAACAGTAGTATAATAAGTGAAGAAATTAAGTTAGTAATTAAAATTCCTCATACAGAGATAACTCAAGGCTCACATAGCCTCACTGGTTAGTTGTGCCAAAGACTTAAGGAAAAAATAATGTAAATCTTGCACAGATTTTCTCAGTCAATGAAAATAGAGAATACAGACTCCAACTCATTTTATGGTGCAACATAAACTTGATACCAACAAGGACATTACAAGAAATTACAAGAAGAAATCTTCCAGGACAATCTCATTCATGAATATCAATGAAAAATTTCTGAACAAAATTATTAGGAAACTGAATCCATTGATATATAAAAATGATAATTTCTCATGACAAATTTCGTTTTATTTCAGGAAGATAATATTGGCTTAACATAAGAAAAATCAGTTAATGCCATTTACATTTGTGTATTAAGGAGTAAAAATCAGGTGATCATCTCAAATGATGGTAAAAAGCATTTGATAAAATTCAAACACCCATTTCTATTTTTTTTTCTTCTTTTTTTAAAAAATTTTTTTAATTTTTTATTTTTTGCTTTATAACAAATTTAATCAGTTATACATATACATATGTTCCCATATCCCCTCCCTTTTGTGTCTCCCTCCCACCCTCCCTATCCCACCCCTCCAGGCGGTCACAAAGCACCGAGCTGATCTCCCTGTGCTATGCGGCTGCTTCCCACTAGCTATCTACCTTACGTTTGGTAGTGTATATATGTCCATGCCGCTCTTTCACTTTGTCACAGCTTACCCTTCCCCCTCCCCATATCCTCAAGTCCATTCTCTAGTAGGTCTGTGTCTTTATTCCTGTCTTACCCCTATGTTCTTCATGACGTTTTTTTTTCTTAAATTCCATATATATGTGTCAGCATACAGTATTTGTCTTTCTCTTTCTGACTTACTTCACTCTGTATGACAGACTCTAGGTCCATCCACCTCATTACAAATAGTTCAATTTCATTTCTTTTTATGGCTGAGTAATATTCCATTGTATATATGTGCCACATCTTCTTTACCCATTCATCCGATGATGGACACTTAGGTTGTTTCCATCTCCGGGCTATTGTAAATAGGGCTGCTATGAACATTTTGGTACATGTCTCTTTTTGAATTATGGTTTTCTCAGGGTATATGCCCAGTAGTGGGATTGCTGGGTCATATGGTAGTTCTATTTGTAGTTTTTTAAGGAACCTCCATACCGTTCTCCATAGTGGCTGTACCAATTCACATTCCCACCAGCAGTGCAAGAGTGTTCCCTTTTTTCCACACCCTCTCCAGCATTTATTGTTTCTAGATTTTTTGATGATGGCCGTTCTGACTGGTGTGAGATGATATCTCCTTGTAGTTTTGAGTTGCATTTCTCTAATGAGTAAAGATGTTGAGCATCCTTTCATGTGTTTGTTGGCAGTCTGTATATCTTCTGTGGAGAAATGTCTATTTAGGTCTTCTGCCCATTTTTGGATTGGGTTGTTTGTTTTTTTGTTATTGAGCTGCATGAGCTGCTTATAAATTTTGGAGATTAATCCTTTGTCAGTTGCTTCATTTGCAAATATTTTCTCCCATTCTGAGGGTTGTCTTTTGGTCTTGTTTATGGTTTCCTTTGCTGTGCAAAAGCTTTTAAGTTTCATTAGGTCCCATGTGTTTATTTTTGTCTTTATTTCCATTTCTCTAGGAGGTGGGTCAAAAAGGATCTTGCTGTGATTTATGTCATAGAGTGTTCTGCCTATGTTTTCCTCTAAGAGTTTGATAGTGTCTGGCCTTACATTTAGGTCTTTAATCCATTTTGAGCTTATTTTTGTGTATGGTGTTAGGGAGTGATCTAATCTCATACTTTTACATGTCCCTGTCCAGTTTTCCCAACACCACTTATTGAAGAGACTGTCCTTTCTCCACTGTACATTCCTGCCTCCTTTATCAAAGATAAGGTGACCATATGTCCGTGGGTTTATCTCTGGACTTTCTATCCTGTTCCATTGATCTATCTTTCTGTTTTTGTGCCAGTACCATACTGTCTTGATTACTGTAGCTTTGTAGTATAGTCTGAAGTCAGGGAGCCTGATTCCTCCAGCTCCAGTTTTCGTTCTCAAGATTGCTTTGGCTATTCGGGGTCTTTTGTGTTTCCATACAAATTGTGAAATTTTTTGTTCTAGTTCTGTGAAAAATGCCAGTGGTAGTTTGATAGGGATTGCATTGAATCTGTAGATTGCTTTGGGCAGTATAGTCATTTTCACAATGTTGATTCTTCCAATCCAAGAACATGGTCCATCTCTCCATCTAATTGTTTCATCTTTAATTTCTTTCATCAGTGTCTTATAATTTTCTGCATACAGGTCTTTTGTCTCCTTAGGTAGGTTTATTCCTAGATATTTTATTCTTTTTGTTGCAGTGGTAAATGGGAGTGTTTCCTTGATTTCACTTTCAGATTTTTCATCATTAGTATATAGGAATGCCAGAGATTTCTGTGCATTAATTTTGTATCCTGCAACTTTACCAAATTCATTGATTAGCTCTAGTAGTTTTCTGGTAGCATCTTTAGGATTCTCTATGTATAGTATCATGTCATCTGCAAACAGTGACAGCTTTACTTCTTCTTTTCCGATTTGGATTCCTTTTATTTCCTTTTCTTCTCTGATTGCTGTGGCTAAAACTTCCAAAACTATGTTGAATAAGAGTGGTGAGAGTGGGCAACCTTGTCTTGTTCCTGATCTCAGTGGAAATTGTTTCAGTTTTTCACCATTGAGGACGATGCTGGCTGTTAGATTGTCATATATGGCCTTTATTATGTTGAGGAAAGTTCCCTCTATGCCTACTTTCTGCAGGGTTTTTATCATAAATGGGTGTTGAATTTTGTCGAAAGCTTTCTCTGCATCTATTGAGATGATCATATGGTTTTTCTCCTTCAGTTTGTTAATATGGTGTATCACGTTGATTGATTTGCGTCTATTGAAGAATCCTTGCATTCCTGGAATAAACCCCACTTGATCATGGTGTATGATCCTTTTAATGTGCTGTTGGATTCTGTTTGCTAGTATTTTGTTGAGGATTTTTGCATCTATGTTCATCAGTGATATTGGCCTGTAGTTTTCTTTCTTTGTGACATCCTTGTCTGGTTTTGGTATCAGGGTGATGGTGGCCTCGTAGAATGAGTTTGGGAGTGTTCCTCCCTCTGCTATATTTTGGAAGAGTTTGAGAAGGATAGGTGTTAGCTCTTCTCTAAATGCTTGATAGAATTCGCCTGTGAAGCCATCTGGTCCTGGGCTTTTGTTTGTTGGAAGATTTTTTACCACAGTTTCAATTTCAGTGCTTGTGATTGGTCTGTTCATATTTTCTATTTCTTCCTGATTCAGTCTTGGCAGGTTGTGCATTTCTAAGAATTTGTCCATTTCTTCCAGGTTGTCCATTTTATTGGCATAGAGTTGCTTATAGTAATCTCTCATGATCTTTTGTATTTCTGCAGTGTCAGTTGTTACTTCTCCTTTTTCATTTCTAATTCTATTGATTTGAGTCTTCTCCCTTTTTTTCTTGATGAGTCTGGCTAATGGTTTATCAATTTTGTTTATCTTTTCAAAGAACCAGCTTTTAGTTTTATTGATCTTTGCTATTGTTTCCTTCATTTCATTTTCATTTATTTCTGATCTGATTTTTATGATTTCTTTCCTTCTGCTAACTTTGGGATGTTTTTGTTCTTCTTTCTCTAATTGCTTTAGGTGCAAGGTTAGGTTGTTTAGTCGAGATGTTTCCTGTTTCTTAAGGTGGGATTGTATTGCTATAAACTTCCCTCTTAGAACTGCTTTTGCTGCATCCCATAGGTTTTGGGTTGTCGTGTCTCCATTGTCATTTGTTTCTAGGTATTTTTTAATTTCCTCTTTGATTTCTTCAGTGATCACTTCGTTATTAAGTAATGTATTGTTTAGCCTCCATGTGTTTGTATTTTTTATAGCTCTTTTCCTGTAATTGATATCTAGTCTCATAGCATTGTGGTCGGAAAAGATACTTGATACAATTTCAATTTTCTTAAATTTACCAAGGCTTGATTTGTGACCCAAGATATGATCTATCCTGGAGAATGTTCCATGAGCACTTGAGAAAAATGTGTATTCTGTTGTTTTTGGATGGAATGTCCTATAAATATCAATTAAGTCCATCTTATTTAATGTATCATTTAAAGCTTGTGTTTCCTTATTTATTTTCATTTTGGATGATCTGTCCATTGGTGAAAGTGGGGTGTTAAAGTCCCCTACTATGATTGTGTTACTGTCGATTTCTCCTTTTATGGCTGTTAGTGTTTGCCTTATGTATTGAGGTGCTCCTATGTTGGGTGCATAAATATTTACAATTGTTATATCTTCTTCTTGGATCAATGCCTTGATCATTATGTAGTGTCCTTCTTTGTCTCTTCTAGTAGTCTTTATTTTAAAGTCTATTTTGTCTGATATGAGACTTGCTATTTCAGCGTTCTTTTGGTTTCCATTTGCATGGAATATCTTTTTCCATCCCCTTACTTTCAGTCTGTATGTGTCTCTAGGTCTGAAGTGGGTCTCTTGTAGACAGCATATATATGGGTCTTGTTTTTGTATCCATTCAGCCAATCTGTGACTTTTGGTGGCAGCATTTAGTCCATTTACATTTAAGGTAATTATCGATATGTATGTTCCTATTCCCATTTTCTTAATTGTTTTGGGTTCGTTATTGTAGGTCTTTTCCTTCTGTTGTGTTTCTTGCCTAGAGAAGTTCCTTTAGCATTTGTTGTAAAGCTGGTTTGGTGGTGCTGAACTCTCTCAGCTTTTGCTTGTCTGTAAACGTTTTAATTTCTCCATCAAATCTGAATGAGATCCTTGCTGGGTAGAGTAATCTTGGTTGCAGGTTTTTCTCCTTCATCACTTTAATTATGTCCTGCCACTCCCTTTTGGCTTGCAGAGTTTCTGCTGAGAGATCAGCTGTTATCCTGATGGGGATTCCCTTGTGTGTTATTTGTTGTTTTTGCCTTGCTGCTTTTAATATGATTTCTTTGTGTTTAATTTTTGACAGTTTGATTAATATGTGTCTTGGCGTATTTCTCCTTGGATTTATTCTGTATGGGACTCTCTGTGCCTCCTGGACTTGATTAACTATTTCCTTTCCCATATTAGGGAAGTTTTCAACTATAATCTCTTCAAATATTTTCTCAGTCCCTTTCTTTTTCTCTTCTTCTTCTGGAACCCCTATAATTCGAATGTTGGTGCGTTTAATGTTGTCCCAGAGGTCTCTGAGACTGTCCTCTGTTCTTTTCATTCTTTTTTCTTTATTTTGCTCTGCAGCAGTTATTTCCACTATTTTATCTTCCACCTCACTTATCCGTTCTTCTGCCTCAGTTATTCTGCTACTGATCCCATCTACTGTATTTTTCGTTTCATTTATTGTGTTTTTAATCGATGCTTGATTCATCTTTAGTTCTTCTAGGTCCTTGTTAACTGTTTCTTGCATTTTGTCTATTCTATTTCCAAGATTTTGGATCTGGGAAATAGAATCTTGGATCATCTTTACCATCATTATTCTGAATTCTTTTTCAGGTAGACTGCCTATTACCTCTTCATTTGTCAGGTCTGGTGGGTTTTTATCTTGCTCCTTCTCCTGCTGTGTGTTTTTCTGTCTTCTCATTTTGCTTATGTTACTGTGTTTGGGGTCTCCTTTTTGCAGGCTGCAGGTTCGTAGTTCCCGTTGTTTTTGGTGTCTGTCCCCAGTGGCTAAGGTTGGTTTAGTGGGTTGTGTAGGCTTCCTGGTGGAGGGGACTAGTGCCTGTGTTCTGGTGGATGAGGCTAGATCTTGTCTTTCTCGTGGGCAGGTCCACGTCTGGTGGTGTGTTTTGGGGTGTCTGCGGACTTTTTATGATTTTAGGCCACCTCTCTGCTAATGGGTGGCGTTGTGTTCCTGTCTTGCTAGTTGTTTGGCATAGGGTGTCCACCACTGTAGCTTGCTGGTCGTTGAGTGAAGCTGGGTGCTGGTGTTGAGATGGAGATCTCTGGAAGATTTTCGCCATTTGATATTATGTGGAGCTGGGAGGTGTCTTGTGGACCAGTGTCCTGAAGTTGGCTCTCCCACCTCAGAGGCACAGCACTGACTCCTGGCTCCTCAATTTGGGATGATTTGTTGTCTATTCATGTATTCCACAGATGCAGGGTACGTCAAGTTGATTGTGGAGCTTTAATCCGCTGCTTCTGAGGCTGCTGGGAGAGGTTTCCCTTTCTCTTCTTTGTTCTCACAGCTCCTGGGTCTCAGCTTTGGATTTGGCCCCGCCTCTGCGTGTAGGTCGCCGGAGGGCGCCTGTTCTTCGCTCAGACAGGAAAGGGTTAAAGGAGCAGCCTCTTCGGGGACTCTGGCTCACTCAGGCCGGGCGGGAGGGAGGGGCACGGAGTGCGGGGCGAGCCTGCAGCCGCAGAGGTCGGCGTGACGTTGCACCAGCCCGAGGCGCGCCGTGCGTTCTCCCAGGGAAGCCGCCCCTGGATCCCGGGGCCCCGGCAGTGGCGGGCTGCACAGGCTCCCGGAAGGGCGGTGTGGACAGTGACCTGCGCTCGCACACAGGCTTCTTGGCAGCGGCAGCAGCAGCCCCAGCGTCCCACGCCCGTCACTGGGCTCCGCTCTTTCAGTCGCGACTCGCGCCCGTCTGTGGAGCTCCTTTAAGCAGCGCTCTTAACCCCCTCTCCTCGCGCACCAGGAAACCAAGAGGGAAGAAAAAGTCTCTTGCCTCTTCGGCAGCTCCAGAGTTTTCCCGGACTCCCTCCCGGCTAGCTGTGGCGCATTAGCCCCCTTCAGGCTGAGTTCTCGCCGCCAGCCCCAGTCCTCTCCCTGCGCTCTGTCCGAAGCCCGAGCCTCAGCTTCCAGCGCCGCCCGCCCCGGCGGGCGAGCAGACAAGCCTCTCGGGCTGGTGAGTGCCACTCGGCACCGCTCCTCTGTGCGGGAATCTCTCCGCTTTGCCCTACCCAGGTATGTTGGAGTTTCTTGCCTTTTTGGAGGTCTGGGGTCTTCTGCCAGCGTTCAGTAGGTGTTCTGTAGGAGTTGTTCCACGTGTAGCTGTATTTCTGGTGTATCCGTGGGGAGGAAGGTGATCTCCGCGTCTTACTCTTCCGCCATCTTACCCGGAAGTCCCATTTCTATTTTTAAAACAAACTAAAGATAGAAGGGAGTTCTCTTAATATGATAAAAGGAATTTTTTTTTCAATCAGAGCAGGTTAGGTTATATTGAAAGAACAACCAATCTCCAAAATCAAAAGCTTAAAACAATAGTGACTGTAAAAAGTTCTGTTTCTCATATCTGCTACACACCTATTGCAGGTTAATGGGGGAGGTGGGGTGTCCTGTTAACTATAGTTGCTTAGGGGGCAGAATGTATAATCCTACCATGGACATTATGACTAATATATCATAGAGTCTCTGGATTCTGTTATATTCTTTTGAAGAGTATCAGTTCTAATTCTAATGGATAGTTAACCTGCTAAACACAAACTCTAAACTTTGTCTCCCCTGTTGTGAACAGGAGGCTAAGTTCTTTCATCTTCAGTTCTTTCACCTTCCAGCCTCTGCTTATCATCTGGGCCTACTGAGATCTCTCTCATGTGTGTAATCCTTAGAGATCAGCTAAGGTAGAGTTTTATTGCAGGTTTTTTGTTTACCTCATCTGTGGGTCTCTACCTTCCAGGATCCCCCCCTCTAATTTTTTACATACTCTGCCAGCCCAAAACTCTGTTCTCTGATACCTCAATTAAATATACCTTCTACTTCCTTCTGCCTCAGGACACACACCTTAGTTTTTGGAGGCAAAAAATTTTCAACTCCAAATCTTACCTAGTACACTTCCATCTTGCAAGGACAGATTCCCATCCAGCTTCTGCCTACTTTCCATTCTTTGGCATGGCATTCAAAGATTCCCATTAAATATCTGGCGCAAATTATGTTTCTGACTTAATATCTTACTATTTCCCCTCATGCACCCAATGCTCTAGCCAAACCGATTGTGCTATAGAACTTATCTTGCCCTTTTCTATCTTTGCTCTTTGGGGCATACCCGTTCTCACACATCCTCAAATGCCTAAACGTTAAGGAACCTTCAAAACCCACTTCCAATAGGAATTGTCCTGGAGAGCCTCTTCTGATTGCCCTCCCCCTCCCTACCCTCAACTTCAGTCCTCTCCCCACTCTGCCTTCCTATTCCCACAGAACTTTGAATTTTTCTCTCTTACATCACTTAGAATATAATGTTAGAAAGTGATATGTCCCCACAGCATCTAATGTACTGGCTAGCACACAGTAGATGCATCAAAATATTTGCATAATTTATTTAATCAGGTACATAGCTGCTATCCATACTGAAATTTGTATAGGTGTCATGATCAAAAGTGTGAAGTGGCCATTTAGGCTTGCCACTGTACTGCATGTTATATAAAAACTACCTTGTAAGAATCTCTAATATGAAACAGCAAATAAAGCATATAATGATATAATGTTTTACATTTATTGGAGAAATTATTTAAGTAGTGAGAGTAATTGTTTATTCATCTACATTCTCTCGTGTGACTCTTTTTGTTTATGAGCAGTAACATACATTTGTGAGATGGTCTACTAGGAGGCAAGGTGACCTGGCTAAAGAATTTCAGAAATAAATATCACTGATCTACAAATAGGTCATAAAACAGTGGCCTCATTAGGAGAGCTCTAATGAGTTGAGGTCACCCAGCTATAAAGGACAAACATGCACAGACACAGCTGAAGCAATTTAAACAATAGCATTTACAAAAGCAAAATGGTATTTTTAAAGAATTCCCAGTGGAAAAAAATATACCAAGTAAGAATAAAATATGAGAATTTGTATCACGATATAAAAATTGTTTTGAGAATTCTATTTAATTAGAAGGGAACAAGTCCAATTGAACTGCATTTTTCTTTATGATCTGATAATTTTACTTATATCACTTGAAATTTTCCATGTAAATTATTTTAAAGGTGTTAAAAAGTAATAATTTTTAATTTAAGAAGAAAACATATTATTTGTTCTAAAAATATGGAAAAAATTCGTATATTACTTAGGATTACTTTGGTTACAAGACAGAAAAACAAAACTAATTCAAAGCTTCATAAAGAATTAGGTTTGCTTAATAATTCACATAACTGAACAATCCAGGGCCTCATTTCAGGCTTGATTTAATCTGGTGGCTTGCCAATGTCACTCTTGTTCTGTTTTATGCATGGTCATCTTAAAGCTGGCTCCATTTTTGGCCTCAGGATGCTCCAATCCTGGAACCACATGCTTACTTATTTATACCTGTAGAAAAGCACAAGTGCCATTGTCCTTTAATTTCCAGAAAAAATAAAAGTCAGAGGTGCACTGTGATTGTACCACATGTACCAGCTTAGAACTATGGCCAAGGGGGATGGAACGCACTGACTCAATTAACCCAGATCATGTAACCTACCCATAGTACACGTTAGTGGAAGTGAAAAGAAGTAGCTTCTCAAAACACAGTGAATTCCATAACAGAGACATTTACTGCACACCAAACATCTATCACCTCCTTAGCATTTCTCAGTTATGCAGTTATGCAGACCACGGGACTAACTCTGCCGATGGGCTGTGAATGGAAGAAACGAGATGTGCATTCCCTTCAAACCAAGCATTTCAGAGCCAGTGCACAGTCCTCTCTCCTCCTCACCCCCATGTTGACATGAACTGGGTATCTACTATGAATGAGAAATGGTCCTTTTCTGTGTGAAGCCACTTAGATTTTAGGCTTAGTCTATTACTACAGCAAACTTAACCCCTCCTGACCAATTGATATTCCCAAATGAGAATTCATAGCTATTGAGGTCAATGGAATCTGGAATCTTAAAGCTTGAAACATCCATTTTCTGAGGAAGCTTCAGTAGGTGGTGCTAAAGACCATGTTTCTCTGTCCTCTCTGAGGATTAGTGTGGCCACTGGAGAAGCCACGGACCTGGTTTCTGGGTTCTAGTGCTGGCTCTACTATTTTGTATAAGTTAGTCTATCTCCTTGAGTTGGGGAGGTCAGTCCTCATCTTCAAAGCAAGGGAATTAATACATACCCCAGATAGTCGCTGTGATCATTAAGTGAGGTCGTGTAGAGATGCCCAGGTCAGGTGATAAGCAGGTTCTTAATAAGTGTCCTGTTGAATGTGAGCAGTCCTAGCCAGGTGGGGCTGTACAATCCAGCTACCTGACGGAGGCTGCTCTTCCTCCTTTCCTCTCTGTCCATTTCTCTCACACTCAATCTGTCAATTGCCTACTACCTTTAATTCCCTAGTAAAGAAAGTCATAATGTAAAAACTGCTGTCCCTCTACATGATGGCATATACATAAATAATGTGTCAGTGGATGCAAGATGATAGCAATCTGAGGCAGAGACTAGACGTTCTCAGAAGTATTTAAACAGTTACCTGGTCACTTGCCAGAGGAAAAATTCCTTCTGGACCTGTGAGGGTGAATAAAAATCTGGCCTATCCCTGTATGAATAGGGAAAATGACTCAGAGAGATCCAAAATAAAAATGATGAGAATGGAGATTATAGCTGTCCATGCCAGAAAAACACAATAGAATAAAAGAGAGAAAGAGCTAACAATAGCATTGTTGCATTTTCAAACTGAGTTCACCACATATTGGCTGTCCCTTTCCCATTCTCAAATAAAGAAACAAATTCTATCATTCTTCCTGTATACTGTGGTAATTCAGAACAAGGGCTCTGAAGTCAGACTATCTGGTCAAAATTCTAACTCTGCCACATACCAGCTATCAGACAAGTTAATCACTTTGGGGCTCAATTTATAAAACTGAGATGAGAATGGCACCCAACTTATGGTTAGTATAGTGATTAAATGAGATAATACATTTCAAGCTCTTAGCAGAGGATGTAGTGGGTGATAAATTTTATCATCATTATCATCATCATCACCATCATCATCATTCTCTGTCTGGATTATGACAACAGATTTTGGACACCCAGGCTAAAATCTCCTATTGTTAACTTCCTCCTTCCACATGAGAGCTGAACTCTAGTCAAGGAATAACACTACTGCAGAGTGTTGCTTGCTTTTTCAGAAGATGCCAGGAAACCCAGCTTCATCATGAAGACTTGTTCCCCAAGAACAAACCACTTAAGCTCAGGTCCCAACAGGTGTCTGTTTTGCTCAAAGTCCACCCTAGAACCTGTGTTCACTGTGCAGCACTCACCATTCCTCCTGAGCAGGCTCCAAGTCTGGCCCTGTTGTCCACTGGGATTTGGTGGGATGCTGGGAAGAAGTGGGGTCTAACCATAATGAGCACAGGCCTTGGGCTCATGCAAACCAGACCACAGCTGGTCATTAACTAGCTGTGTGGTTTTGGTAAATTAATTATTTCCTCTTTCCCAGGGGATTATAAAACCAACTGCCCAGGCATTATGTAAGGACTGACAGATCATACAGGTAGGAAGTTTAGCACAGTGCCAAATCAAGGTGATAATAATAGTAAATTATTATTTTTACCTCCTTGGTGTTCCTTCATGGCCGTGTCTTTACAGACTTCCCAACTTGGGGTCATCAAAAAATTGATAGATTTGGATTTTATAACTTTCATCCAAGTTACAATAAAAATGTTAGATGGAAACTGGACTAGGTCAAGTATGGACCACTGCAGTATTCCAGTAAGGACTCTGCAGGTCAATACCAAACCAACAAGGCATATTACTGAAATTCAGTTATTCACACAGTAAGGAAAAAAGAAAAAGCCTAACTCTTCAACCATTTCTGTATCTTGCCTACAAGAGAGTTCTTGCCAGATGCCTTGCAATATAGTCTGTTTGTGATCTCTTTTATGAGTAAACTTATTAGAATGCATGAGGTAAGCCTGGCCTGACATTCCAAAAAGCTCACTCTGGCTCCTAGAAATCACGCTGTTGTCCTAGGAGCTCTCAAATCACTTGCTTAAATAATCAGTCCTAGAATTTTACCAGATATTGATGTCAAGCTTAGCAGTGTGTAGTTTTTCAAATTCCTTCTTTGGGGAGGAAAGGGCAGCTTCTTTTTGGAAAGTGATGTACTTACCCATCTTCTATTTTGTAGCACAGCTCTCAACTTTCTTGTTTTGTGAAAAGCCTCTGTGTACTGTATTCTTCTTCATAGTCCACTACTTCTGTTATCTTAAAGTTGGAGCAAACTTAGACACCTTTTCTCAACCAGAGGAAGAAACATAGCCATAATTTTTAGAAGCAGTGCCTGCTTGTCACAGTACATTGTCACCTGGTTTTACTCTGAGAATGGCACCAAGGCTGGCTAACTGCTTCCTTTGCTCATCATTCCATCTGTCACCCAGCTCCTTCAAGCTGAACTGAGCCAGTAGTGTAGGGACAGGGGAACAGGGTGCTCTAAAGAGACAAATCCTCCTCTGCTTTCTGACAAAGCAGGGTACTGATAAGTTTACTCTCAGTTACTCTTAGAGGCTTCAGTATGTATGAGAGCAAAAACAGGCCCAACCTTGGTTGCAACAAGGTTGAAGAAGAGTGTGTTGAATGACATTGTTCTTCAGGTTCCTTTATGTCTAGAGAGTTGTGAGTACTAAATAGATCATGCTACTGACTATAATGTTGAGACCATTTTGATAACTGAATACTTTTATTTATTTAAGCAAATAATATTAACTGTGTATCTATCATTAAGTGTTTAATGGAAAGAAAGACCAAACACTGTCACTGAATATTAAGTTGCATTCTATGGTCCTAAAGTCAGAATATATTCTTGTCTATCAAAAAACAGGAAAAGTTAACCACTTGTAATAACAAAGCTTTGATGGAAAAGTCTGAATTTTGCATAAAGATAATTCCTTTCTGTATGAGATGAGAGAAAAATGATGCTTTTTTTAATATAACACTTATTGGAGAACAGCGAATTGAAGAAAAATGGTAACAATTATGATAGGCTTACTCCATGTATATAATAGCTAAGCTAAGTCTCTGATACTTTAATTGAGAACTTAGGCCACATCATATTTATTTGTATAGCAATTGAGTTCTGTTTTGGAAGGAGAATAATTTCTACAATTTTGAAACCTAAATTTGGTTTGAAAACATATTTTGAATTCATTATATTCAGAAAACTAAAAATGTGTATGGTTAGTGCCCCTTGACTAGCAAAATTTATATTCATTTCAATCTAATTCAACTAACATGATACTGGGTGCAGCAATCTCAATTATTAATTAAATATTTCAACATCAGAAAAAATAATACTTAAAATACTTTAAGACATCTATAATAGGCAAATTCACAGAAACAGAATGTAGATTAGAGGTTACCAAGGGCTCAAGGGGAAGTGAGTGGGGAGGGTTTTTTTAAAAGAGGTATAGAGTTTCTGTTTTGTGTGATGGAAAATTTTGGAAATAGTGGTGATAATTGTACAATACTGTGAATGTAACTAATGCCACTGAACTGTACACTTAAAAATGGTTAAATAACATTTTATATTATATATATTTTACACAGTAAATTGAAAAAGATATCATTTAAGGTATCAAAATAAATAAAAATGATTCAAACACTAGTAAACCTAACAAAAGTATACAGAATCTACTTGAAAAATACTATAAAGCTTTTCCGAGGAGTTTAATAAAAAACAAGAACAGTTGAAGAGATACATGTTCCTAACTGGAAAGATGGCCATTTCCCCCAAATTACTCTCTAAATTTATTGGAAATTTTATCAAAGTGCCAAGCATACTTTTTAACCTGACTAAATTATTCTAAATTTTCTCTCAAAATGTAAATAGTTAAGAATAATCAAGAAAATATTGAGAAAGAATAAGGAGACAGGACCAGAATTCTGCTACATTAAAACATATAAATTATAATCATGAAGAATAATATTTTAGGGAAATATGGAAGGTACATTGATTTTTTTTAAAAAAGCAGTGTAAAAAAAAGGTATTTTTTAATAGAATAAAATCCAGTGTCTATATATGCCAATGGATAAAATAGTCTCTATTGTATCTGAGCTTATAAATCTCCAGTATTTACTGTGTTTACATTCTATTTTCAAAATGAGAGCAGAGTGAAAATACACTTTATAACCTTCTTCTTTACTCACCTGTATCTTATAAACATTTTCCTATTTTAAAAATATTTTCTATTATATGACTTTAATAGCTATAATTTTCCATTGTATAGGTATACCAGATTTTACTTAAATAAGCCAGTGTGTTTTGGGGAACATTTAGATGGTTTCTAATTATAAATAATACTATAGATACATCCTATCCTATAACTCTTTCTGCACAGCTGCATACTTCCTTTGACTAAATGCGCAGAAGTAAAATTGCTGGGTCAAGTGTTGCGTGCATGTTGCTATAGAATGATTGTGATGGTTTACAATATGGTACCTAGGAGAGTGCCTCTTTTCCCAGACCTGTTTCCATACTGAGTATTAAATTTTCAAAAACTTTTTGTTAATATGATATTCAAAATTATAGAGTAGTGTTTCATTTCATTTGATTATCAATGAAGTTGAAAACTCTACAATAGTAATTGTTCATGTATTTATTAATTTGTGTATTGTCTATTTATATTATATGCCCATTTTTTAAATTAGCAGTTTCAATCTTTTATTGGTTTGTGGTAGCTATTTGTATATCAAGGATATTAACATTTATACCATATGTCAAAAATATTTTTTAGAATTTATTGTTTGCTTTTACATTTTGTTTGGTATATCCAATTTTAAAAGAAGTAGAAATATTTCCATCTATTCCTGATTCCACAGTAGTGAATCATATCTAATAGTAGAAAATGTTCTCACTTTGCAAAAAATCATAGCAATAATGGAATTTATGCTTGAGAAAATCATACATGTAACTTACAACCATCTAAGATGAATGTTTTACTACTTTGACTTTAAATTATTTTTTCCTTATTCTTCAACAATTTCTATACATCTGGAAGCTCTATCTTGTTGATTATACTTGAAAGCAGTAAGCAGTACAATAGAAATCTAATTTTCTGAATATAAAGTTTCCCCTGGTTGATCTATATTGTCAGTAGATTTCTCATGTTAGACCCTTTCAAAACCTTAAATCTTGAGTTCAGAGTCCTCACTTAAATCTTGACAATTGCTTTCAGGCCCATCAACACAAGAATAAACACATTTCTTCTCTTTCAAGCTATAGAATCATATTTTCTTTATATCTGTTAACATACTTTTTCAAAAGAAAAGAATTTTGTTTCAAAAAAAACACCCTTTTTTATTTAGCTCTACTGGGACAGTAAGAACAAAAAGACTTCCAACTTAATGGTATATCTTAATTCCCCAAGAATGAGGAAAAAAATAGAACTGAGGAACTGAAGTGGAAATGGGCAATATAAAAAAAAATCCCTCTTAGATGAAGTTAAGGGGCTTTTCTAGCGCATACCGTGGCTCTATTTCACAGCTACTGCAGAAGTTTTAGAGCCAGTCCCTGGTCATTTAGGATGCCTCAGGGTTCCATTTTAGATGTCATTAAGAGTAACAGTTGAAGCATTTTACTTGTCAGTCTTTGTCAATTCAATAACATTTTTCACAACATGTTAACTCAGTCAGTGTTGCAATGAGATAAAATAATTATTTCTTAATAGCTATTATTACTATCCATGGTGAGAGAGATTATTAATTTATCTCCAGGTGATCAATTAGCCATATGTACAGGGATAAACCTAATCAACAAAAGTTCGATGTTATTATTACTCATATATGTAAAAAGGTTTACTCCTTAATATATTCTATATGGCAAGACTCTTCTCTAACATTGGTAGTAGATGAGCATACTTTAGCCTGTTTTATTGCAAGCTTTGGCATGTATACTCTAAAAGAAGCGCACTTGACAAGCCAGCATTCAGTAGGCACTACAGCCACCAAAATCTTTTCTGCAGTCACCAGATGGGCTCTACACATGCTCAGATAGCCATCTCTTCTAATACTTTCAAAAGGTTCTCCTACTTGTGACTTTATAGTGTCAACAGAAAGGCTTTCTTGAAAAAAAACCCCACAAAATGGAATGAAATTATATACACTCAATTTTATTTATTTTAATATATAAAAAATTAAAACAACAAACTCATGTAATTCTGTTGTGATGTCTAATCCTTCCTGACTAAGCAGTTTATAAAATATTTAGCTGGATGTGGCTGTGAGTCCTTTTTAAGAAGTGGGGTGGGATAGAGGGACGAATAGTAAGAAGAGACAGAAACCCAGGATTTTAGACATCTGTTTCTATTTGGCTGATAAGACAAGACAGGACCTAGGGATCTTTTAGCTTGGGGGAAAGTACTATGCCTCACTCTCCTTTTATGTACATCTACACATACTCACATCTTTCTTCCCACCATTTCTAAATGATCCCAAGGAAAACATATACACAATGATAAAAGCATTTGGAAGACTGCTTCTTTGCTGTCTTGGGCTTTGTTCCCACATCGCTAAGTAGAATTTTATCCCTATGAGCTGGAGTAGACCTTATAAAAGAAGTCCTTTATCCAAGAGGGGGCAATCAAGCATGCTGTTCCCTCTCCTTCATCCTAATAGCATCTACTCATCCCTTAGGTCCTTACCTGTGTCTGGGATCCTTCTCTACTTTGTAGGCTGGGCTGAATGCCTTTTGGATTTGCTGTTTAAATACCATATCCTTCTTATGAAATCTCAACACACTTGTAGTATTTGTTCAATATCTTCTTCCATACTATATTGTAAGTCCCAAGGGGCTGAGTACTATAACTGTCTTGTTCACTTCTATATCTCCAATTCTTAAAACAATAACTGGTGCATAAGGCATTCTCAATAAATATTTGATGAATGAGGATTAAGTAAACTAATATATGTAAAGTGCTCAGTTTAATTCCTGGCATATAGAGGTGCCCAATACATGTTAGTTACTAGTATATGAACCATCACACAGATCTGTGCAGCACCAAACCCTAAACATGTTGAGCTTCATTGGTAGACTTTTTGAAAGAATGTCCAATGCCCATAATACTTAGAATGACATTTCTGCAGGCTCCCAGTTCTCTTCTGTTAAACGAAGTTGCATCAGTAAGCAGGGATCAATAACCTTTGGCTTCCTAAAAAGACAAAACAATTTTAGCTTGGATAAGACCAGAAGAAAGGATCCCCACTACCACTATGAAACACTCTACCTGACCTTCTCCCTCTCCAACTTCCCGTGGTTCTCTGAAGCTCTGCTCTTGAGCATCTCATTACTACAGCTTTTAGGCTAAATTATAGCATTCTATTTTTAGTTATTTCTCAGAATATATGGTATGGTCTGCAGTGTGTCTAAATGCTGTAATAATGAGCCATCATGCAATCAGATTCCATAGTTATATTTAACTTGGTTCCTTGAGTTGAAGCTGAGCCTTCTCTATTCATTGTATTTGTGTTTGCTTTCAAACCAAGCAGGAATGTAGTCTGAACTGGACCAGAAGTTGTGGGGTTGCCCTGAGGTTTTTTTATACCTCAACCCCCATTTTTTTGCTGGAGGGGATGAAGCTGACCACACTTTAGTTTTAAACACTTCCTAGTGATTCCAAAGAGAATAGCTGTGAAACCACTAAATGATACCTTATATTCTTGTATTTTCAATTGAGAATTTAGTTTGGTTCAAACTTACCTTAAGTGTCACCCTTGTGCCTGGCTAGTTTGTACTTTATTCTGTAGGAAATGATGTGAGGGAGACTCTGAACTCTCTGAGCAGGTTGAGAGATTATCAAATATGTTCTAAGAAGGTGAATCCAGCAGCAGTGTGAAAAGACAGGTTGAGGGAGTGGAGAAAGACAGAAAGAAGGCAGGTGGGTTAGGAAGGTATGGCAGTTCTCCAGTAGAGGAGTTCTAAGGGCCAGAATCAGAGGATAGATGGAGAGGATGGAGCCCCACGACCAGAAGGATGGAGGTGAGGATGGAGCTCCAGGACCAGAGGAGAGGTGGTGAGGATGGAGACCCAGGACCAGAGGAGAAGTGGTGAGGATGGAACCCCAGGACCAAGGGAGAGGTGGTGAGGATGGAGACCCAGGACCAGGGGAGAGGTGGTGAGGGTGGAGCCCCAGGACCAGAGGAGAGGTGGTGAGGATGGAGACCCAGGACCAAGGGAGAGGTGGTGAGGGTGGAACCCCAGGACCAAGGGAGAGGTGGTGAGGATGGAGACCCAGGGCCAGGGGAGAGGTTGTGAGGATGGAGCCCCAGGGTAGAAAGGTAGAGGTGAGGGTGGGAGGAGGACACAAATTCAAGAGCTACTTCAAAAACAGAATAAGATGACTTCACAACATGAAGAATGCAAGGGATGAGAAACAGATTTTGACCCTGGATACCTGGGAACCTGGTTGTATCAATACCAAATATGGGGTAAACAGGTAAAAGATAAAGTTTATGGGGGAAACTTATCTTTGGAACAAACTGAATTTGAGGTGATAGAAAGACACAGGCTACTGGAAATGTGAGCTGGAGTTCAAGAACAATGTTAGGACTGCCTCACAAGTACAGTGACCGTGGTGTCATTCCTTTGAATGGACTGGTTCCTTTTGTCCCTACATAAATGGCACATGCTTTAAAGTCATAGTCAATTTTTTCTTTAGAAGGTAGAATATTACAAATAAGAGCCTCTGACTTTGTCCTGAAGCAGTCTCGGGCACTGCAATTTATCAGTCACCACCTTTGACCTTCTATAATAGATGCTTTATATGGCTTTTCTATGTAAATCATAGAAATTTTGGCCATTTTAGAAAGTAAATAATAGGTTCCCATGGTTAAGGACCAAGAAAGTGTGGGGGAGTTGGCTGTGTTTATACAGCCAGTTATCAGTGTCCTTGTCCCTGGGCCTCTGCATCCCCACTGGAGCAGGTTTCCAGACCCTGCACTTGGGGGACACCAGGTAACTTACTGTCTCCTGTTCTATCTCTGCAGTACAGCTTGTTACTGTGCATTCAGAATTGTTCTTTAAAAACATTTTGTATGCCTTTGGTATCTTAGTTATATACAGTTAATTCCTTCTAAAGTTCTGAACGTTAAAAATGTTTGCTTTTCTTCCCTACTTTCTTGAGTCTAATTATAGTCACTTTATGGTCACTTCTACCAAGAATGTTCTCGATGTTTGTAACCAGTCTGTGGTTTCTACTCATACACAGCATAACCAGTCTCTTCTTCCCCCAAAAATGTTTTTTCATGGCAATAGTTTTAAGCATAGCATGGATTGCTAACTGAAAGGGATTGTTGCATAAAAAGTTATGTGTTGTCAACCTTCATGGGGTCCTTTAGTGATACAAACTGATCTTTTACCTTTCATGCTACTTGTCCATCACCAGCCTCTTCTGTGAAGGACAATGAATTGCTTTCTTAGGATTGATGAGGAATCAGTGCAAGTCGGGAGAACAAATAATACACAAACAAGATCCTGTTTATAGCATTAACAGTGCATCATTCAAAGCTGTAATAACCCAGGCTCATCCCATTGGTGATCCCCAGTAGAGTACAGTTTAATTAAGTGGTCTACGAGACGACTTCCCTTAACATTGCAGAAATGAATGCTTTCTATTTTTGGCTTGTTCCTTTTCCTACTGTATAGATGCCTTGAACCTCCGAAACCGACAGGTCATCTGCGTCACTCTCAAAGTCCTACAGCATCTGGTTGTGTCAGCTGAGATGGTGGGTGAAGCGTTGGTGCCCTATTACCGTCAAATCCTCCCCATCCTCAACATCTTTAAGAATATGAATGGTGAGTTATCCCAGAAGTCAAAATGTCTTTTAAGCACTAAGAAAGGGAGTGATTTGAGGTAGAGTTAATTAGCAACACACTTAGGATTTATTATTAAACCAAGATCCATTCGGAGATGGATAAATAGCATAACTCGTACCTCTTCTCTAATAGCATACCTCTAATAGCATAACTTGTACCTCGTACCTCTAATAGCATAACTCGTACCTCTTCTCCTGCCACTCCCTAGGGAAATAGTAAAATTAACAATTTCATTTATTACTCCTCACATGTACAGCTTACTTACTCAGTACAGAAGCACTGAAACAGTTCTATAATCTTCCCATAATTAAATTGTAACTTTTTTTTAACTGTCTTTTGAATACGTTAGTAGGTTTTGAGTTTGTCCTTTCTCTTGATAGTAATTCTACCTTTAGGTATTTCCTGTTAAAATTACAGTCAGTTTTTATAATTGATTTAAGAGGAATTTTTAAAGCAATATTATTAAAATCTGGTACAGGCGGTTTGGAGAGTTTTAATATAAGTTCTGTTTCTATTAAAAAAAAAGAAAGATGATTCGTAGTTACTTAGCTGATGGTGTGTACTGATTAAATATATATGTGCTGATGTATTTATTTTTTAAAATAGTATTCTATAAGGTTTGGAAAGCACTGATACACTGAAGTGAATCTGCTTCACCCAAGGGTATTAGCTAGTTGTGGTGACCTCCTGGCAGGCAGTGGATGTACATCTGTTCATTGACACTGTGATTTTCCTTTTGTACCTCTTGAAACGATGTGAATCTAATTTTCTTTTATGTTGCTAACTTTGAAGTTCCATACTTCTCATATGCATGGTGTAAGTCAACATTTGAAGTTAATTTCTGACAGCCATGTAAGTAAGTTAGTAATTTAGTGGAACAGTGCATGAAAATTTTGCAACATGATCTGCTATTGTACAGACAAGAAAAAATCAAACTAAAAACTGAACATATGACAGCTTCAATCACAAAGAAGTCCTGTTTTTGGAATCATTATTTTTCATATATTTCCTAAATTGCTATTAAAAGTCTCCCTAATCAGGCAGACTATTCAGGAAATCATGGGATCATCAGAGTCTTTAGCTGTCTTTCAGGAGTAGGGCCTACCTATATGTTTAATATTAAACATTTTTAGTAAAAAGGACTTCAACTGGGGTTATGGGAGCTTAAGAATGCTCATAATGGAATGAATTGATATCCACTCCAAAATATCTAAACACTACAGAGTTAATGTGGTCATTTAGATGAGATGGTCACTCTTTCAGGAAAGTAAAAACTGGGTGTTAGTAATTCAGTCTTTTACGATCTAAACTGAAAGTTTTAGTAACAGCATTTCTACTTTGTGGAAAATACTTGCTTAAATATTCTTGATTCATAATTCATATTTTTACTGCATAGCGGCATCAAATAAGAGATAGATATAAAGACAGGAATGCTAGAGATAAAGACAGAAATGGAAGAATCAGGGAACACTCACCCCCAGAAGTCTCAGTTATAGTTAACACTTTTGAAGTGTGTGATTCACAAATGTTTCCTCAATAGTCCTCACAGAAACCTATGATGTATGTACTATTACTATTTCCATTTTTTAGCTGCAAAAGTTGCCTCTCTGTAACTCTTCCCCTCCATAAACATTTGCTCTGTACTTGTCTCTCATGGAAGATGAGTGCCAGCATCCCCCTCCCTTGCTTGAGTAGGATTAGGGGGACACCACGCACATTAATGCTCTCCTTGTGGGATCCGGAACTTAAATCTAAGCAACATTTTGTATCTTTGTATAAAATAAGAAAGGCAGTGATATTCAAAAGATGATTAGAATCTCCCTCATCCTCAAGGAACCCTGTAAAGAAGAATAAGCACAGCTGCCACTAAGACAGATAAATCTCTTGGGAGCTCTAGACTATTAAACAAAAACAGTTGGTTTCTACATATTCCTCATTATACTACTTATTTAATTCTTTAACTTACAAATGTTCATATGCTTCACAAAAGCAGTGACTGGGTTTAGGAATACATCCCCTGTTTATTTACAGTTTACATCATGGCCTTAATTGGTCCCACACCTAGCTGATTATTTTGGAACATTTCTAAATGCATGCACCAGGAATTCTACATTCAACTATTTTTCTGGTTAATATCTTTCTGACATTTGAGCGGAAAAACTATTAGCTTCAGCTTCATTTTCTACTTATCTTAGAAACCTGTCAGTACAATGCCGGAATGCAGTTTGCTGTATTTCCAGAGGGTCATCTTACAAAATTGGAGCATTCTAGCTCTAAAACTTAAAACTATTCTTCAGAATGGCTGTTACTACAGATCCAGTTCTACCAGTAGAAACTTATCACAGGATTTCCAATTAGAGTACTATTTTCAGTCTAAAAATAATTTAGCTTTAATAGCATTTTAATAAACCTTGCTTTATGATTATATTTTATTCATATTCACAGAACCATATATACATTTTTATTTAAGCAGGTGTCTTTAGTGACAGATGTATTTAGTTACAATTAAAAATAAATTAGAAAATTTCACCATGTAGCATTAGAAAAAATATTTCATCCTTAATTTCAATGTATCTGAGAACAATTTCATTTTCTGTTGCCTTTTTCCCTACCTTCATGTAATCAATGTCTTGTTAAATTCATATTCAAAGATATATTTTTCCAGTCCCACAACAAAATATTTTTGAGAGTGAGACCCAATATAAATGACCAAAAGAATGAAAGAGAGAATATTCCTTCAAATATAATGACCTTATCCTTCTGTTAATGTTCCCTTGAAGCACAAGCTTTAGCATAATTCTACTGCCTGCTCCTTTTTGCAATTTCTGTCCTATTTTAATGTCAGCTGGACTTTCTCTGAAATGATCAGAGGGGCTGAGTAGCTAATGAATGCACAACCATGTCAGCAGTCTTCCCAGGGGACCAGTGGGAAATAGGTAGACTAGGGGGGAGCACATGACACTGGTAGCACCAACTGGTGTCCCCATCCACACTTCTACAGGTAATGAAACTTACCGCCAGCCCCACAAGATCAGTCCTGGTCTAGGAGGAAGAGTGGCTTGGTATTTCTATTTATAAATGACATACTTTCACAGGTTTTAATTAGGCTATAGTTAAAACAACAACAGCCAAATTGGTGAATTGCAATGTGGAATAAAGAGTAATATTTGGGAGCAGAAGAGATGTGACCTTAGGCAAATCATGTGACTTCTCTGAACTTAAATTTCTTCATCTGCACAAAATATTTATAGTAACGTCTTTTTCATAACGTTGGCAAAACAATTTGAGATAATGTACACCCCTTCATGTGGGGCCTGGCCTTAAATGAGATAGTCATTATTATCATACAACATTATATATACATACAATGTTATCCCTGTATGACATTGTATATAAATATAGCAATACTGTATAAATTAGTATATAGCAGCTTGAAGAGGTGATTTAATGTATTGTATCCCCTGGTCATTTCTGTGAGCCTGTGAGTGAGGCATGACCTCCTGGTTTCCCCAGTGGCTGCAGTCCCTTTGCTTCAGAGGACTCACCTTGCTTCTGACTACCAAATGCCAGGTGGGTGGCCAAATAAATTAAGGACAATGGGATTCATTCAAGGATAACTGGTTTTCAAATCCATCCCTTCCTGGCAAGTTCAAACATGTGAGTGCGGTTTGGGGGAAGGACATTATCTTATTAAAAAGAGAAGCTGAGTGTGACAAACCAGGATCAGGGTCCTCTTTGGAAGATTCAAGCTAGTATCTAAGTTTGAACTTGTTTTCTTTCATTCTAAACAGTGAATTTTGGATATCTAAGACATGCTGTCTTTCCAGTGACTGCTGTGGGGTGAAAGAGAAAGAAGAGTTTTCTATAACAACAATTTCTTATTTCCTGTGTTCTTTCACAAATGTTATTAAAGGTTACAGAAAATTAAGACAATAGGAATGCTCAATTTATAGCTTTCAGAGATGAAACTACAAAATTAATGATGCAGTGTATTGCATTTGAGAAGCATGAGCCAATAAATGGCATTAAAACATTTACAGCTAAAATAAGGGGCTCTGCCAGCAGATGAAGGCTCTCCAACAACCGTGTTTTTGGGAGGCAATCCTTATTTTGGTACTTTTGTTTCTAATTGCACCAGCAGTCCTGAAACAACCTCTAAGGAATATAGTTCAGAGACTCCAGGTATCAGCAGCTCTAAGAGTACATTAACTTGATGTCACAGAATATGCAAAAGTAAATGTAATAATGAAATAACATGTTCCCAAATGTGTGAAATCAAATAGTCTTTGATTTATCTAGGATACTCTAAGATGTATGCCATAGACTAATAGAAGTCCATGAAAAGAGATTTAAAATTTCCAATTCAAATTCAGACACATTAAATAACACAGGAAATAAGAATGCATTAAATTTGCAACATTTTGGAAAGTTTGTACCAGGTCTTTCGCCCTGAAATTTAAGTCGTTTCTAAAAAATAGAACCAACTGTTTTCTACTGATAGTCTTTTAAAACAACTTCTAAGGAGAGCCTAAGAATTCTCAGTCAACCTGTTTCAGACCCTCTTTAGATATTTTTTTTTTCCTATGGTACCTATTTTCATGGTCCTTTAAACTGTTGATGAACTTTTAAGAGCTGATTGTTCACCAAAAATGTCTTTAGTTCTTATGTCTTTTAATTGACTTGTATAAATTTTATTTCACAGAGCTTTTAATTTAATTTTGAAATTAAGCTTTATTCCCCCATGGAATTCTATACAATTTTTAGTATGATTTAGAAATTTGCTTCAAACTCCTTTGGAATCATTAGGCTTATTAGATTTGAAAGTCCTAAGTTTATTGAGGAAAGTATTAGAATACTACTCCAGCATTCCTGAAAGTTAGATTTGGAATGATCATGTATCTATCTAATCTCTTCTGAACTCTTCTTTGACTCAGATATAACTAGTTGGTCTGAAAAGAATCCTAGGATCCTAACCAAGCCAGGAGATCCATGTAGGTGCCCTTTGAGCTGCACCTTTCTCCACATTTACTAAATATCAGACTATTGGTTTCATAGTCCAAATGTGTTGGGATTTCTTTTTTCTGTGAGGAGTGTAGCACACTGAGAAGAATTAGGTGCTTAATATGTGTTTGTGTGGAATTTATTCACTACCCCAGTCTGCATGACCAATACTTATTTATTCAGTTTTGTCCTAAAGAGCCTCACTATTTCATGAGATAGCCTATCCTACATCCAAAGAGAAAATCAGTGAATGAAGTATATGCCAAATATTTCTATCTGGCTTATCTCTCTAGTCTAAACCACACAGAATAATATCTAGTCCCTTTTCCAAATAACAGGCCCTCAAAACATGATATAAAACTTTCCTACGCCTTCAATCTTCACTTCCCCAAGTTCAATGTCCCTTCTTCCAAGCATTCTTTATAAGCAGAAGTTTCAGAGTCTTGAAAATCTGAGGGGATGGAGATGGTAGACCCATGTACCTGTAAACACTGATGGCTCTGCAATGATCCAAGAGAGCAGCCCCAAGGGACAGATGGTCCTGGGAAAAGCCAAGGCTTCTGTGACCTCATTTGATGCACCTTATATGTGGTCAGCCCATAAAATGACCATCTTACTACTGTGAAATCTTATCATTATGTTGGGGTCAGGTGCATACTTTAAATTGCCTCTATCTGCTCTTCTCTGTAGACCCTCATGATTGCATCCGCCCAAAGGAAAAATTATTCTCAGAGTTATCTATCTATATCTAGAAACACATGACCTGGTAGGATGATGACCAAGGGAATCAGAATCTAGTTCTGAAGGCTGTTTATTAGTTTCCTAGGGCCACTGTAATAAATTACCACAAACTGGGCAGCTTAAACAACAGAAATTTACTGTCTCACAGTTCTGGAGGCCAGAAGTCCAAAACCAAGTTGTCAGCAGGGCTGTGCTCTCCAGTCTTTAAGGAAGAATCCGTTCTCCACCTTTCTCCTAGCTTCTGGTGGGTCCAGCGCTCCTTGGCTTGTAGATGCATCACTTCACTGGCTGCCTCCATCTCCACATGACATTTTCCTCTGTGTGTCTGTCTTTGTGTCTCTTCTCTTCTATTAAGATACTTGTCCTCGTCAGGTTTGGATTAGGTGCCCACCCTACTCCAGCACGTCCTCATCTTAACTTTACTAATTACATCGGCAATGACCCTATTTCCAAATAAGGCCACATTTGGGGGTTCCAGAAAGGGCTTGAATGGGGGGGGGGGACGCTATTCAACTTGGGACAGACCATGTAACTCTCTCCCAGGGCGTGTGGAGCTGCGGCCCCATACCTGATGCGTAAAGTTGGAGGTTTCGCGTGCCATCCATTCCATCACATCTCCATCGCTGAACGAGGACTGGCTGAACAAAACCTGATGAGAACTCCTCCTTTTAATAACAAGGAAAAATTCTCTTCCTTTCCGCTTCATCAGGGAGGGGGTGTTCAGTTAAGAAAGGAAAGGGATCTAGGTAAGTTTGGGGTAGAGGGGATAGCAGGAGATTTTTTTTCCTTCGGTCATATTGCAGACTGACAAAGAGAGGTGAGCAAACGCTTTCGCGGCTCTGGGCGCTGCCTGGGATATCCCAGACTCCCAAGGGCATGCTGCCACCCGCCTTCCAGAGGACCCCAGGCACCCACTCAGGGTGGCAGACTGCATTGCCTGCGCCTGTCCCTGCCCAACCAGCTGGGCAAGAGGGTCAGGCCACTCTGTACCTGAGTGGGGTTTGGATCAATAAATAGGGGTTCAGCTTGTGAACCAGGACAGGTGGGACAATGTGTGGAAAAACAAGAGATGGGAGAGTGTTTATGAGCAAAGTTTCTGTGTCAGGGTTGCTTGGCTTTGAATCCTGGCTCAGGGTTTGTGACCTTGGACTGGTTACATAACCACTCTGCGCCTTAATCGCCTTCATTTGAAAAGCAAGTTGTGGATGAAAAACTGCTCATTGACCCGCAGAGAACTGCAGGAGTTCCTTTTGTAGGAGTGTGAGCAGCATGAGGGTAAGGGGATAGATGATGAAACGTGAGTGAAACTGCTTTACAGACTAGCAGGTGTTACAAGTCTGTCACCTGCATCACGAGGTTGTGGAGAAAACTATATGTATGTAGTTTTGTGTTCCTTCAAAGAAAGTTAAGTGACATCTATTCGAATTAATATGATAATTTAGTAAGGTGATTAGATGCAAAATAAACGTTCAAGAATCCTTTTTTTTTTTTTTTTTAATGTGCCAGCAGTCAGAAATACAATGCATTGTTTTCTAGATGCTAATTGTTCCTACTTGCAGAAATATTCCATCAGAGATCAACTTTTACTGTTCAGCTCTCCCTCCCCTGGAAGATAGTTTTAGTTCCTTCTTTGGATTGATAGTTTTAGTTCCTTCTTTGGATTTCCTAATTCATTTCAGAAGACAGCAGAAGTATTTACCTAATCAAACGGCTTTACCCTGGTAAACCAGAAGTTTACAAAGAATTGCCTGCCCTGATGTACTGTTGAAAACCCAGCCTCTTTCCAAGACAGACACTGCTTTCAGTTTCTAAATAGCTTTTATATTTGCAGTTTCTTTTTATGAATCTTTCCAAATCTTAGTGTTCAGGTTTCATCCTGGGCGTCCCAGGTTCACTTGCATTTGCTACATCATTCTGGTTTTACCACTGCTCCCACAATGTGCAACTTCACCTAAAGGGATCAGACTGTCAGAAGAACTCCGAATTGCAGGCAAATTCACCGCCCAGGCACATCTTGATAGTCCCGGACTAGAGGCAAGTTTGATGGATCGAATTTTCATAGTTAATCATAAAAAAATCAATTTCATTATGGAAAGAAAGGATTGACCTGCTAGCTGGAATGGGCCACATGGCCTACACCCTGATTCTTGACCTTGAGGGACCAACCTAAAACCAGTCCAAAGACTCTCAGGAAACAGCACCAGAAGCAAACCCAAACATCACGTCCTGCCAGGAACCTCCCCTGATCCCCCTCTGATTTGTAGAATGGAGTCCTCTTCTGTAGGTCTTTCTGAAATCTCTCATGCTGGGTAGATTTTATTTCCTGGGTTTATCACCTCAACTAGCCCGGGGTGGGCCGGGTCAGATGCAGGGAGAGAGTGGGGACAACTGGCCATTTCTTAATCTGTCTGCTAAGCTATGTTTGCAATGTGTGTTTTGTCACCCCTCGCACCCCCTCTGAGGTACTCCACAGAGGATCCACAGACAAAGTGATTTGATCCCAGCTGGTTCCCAGTCCTAGGCCACTGGCATCGTCACTGCTCACTGGAAACTGGCACTTTTCTGAATAGGAGATTTCCACCAGCTCAGCTAAGGCTTTTGAGATATGCCTCCAGAAATCTGTATAATATGCTTTAATGTATTTAAAGGCTCAAGGTGGGTCCCAAATGTGGATATTAGCCCAAGAGAAAAGTGTTCTTTTCTGTTTATGCAACAGAAAGTTTTACTTAATCTGACCAAGAAAGCATATAGTGATTTCTAAAGCTGTAATTTAAGGAGGCTTCTATATTAAGCCAGATCATAATTTGTACTTTTAAAATCACCTAAAACATCACCTCTTGTGGATTTGCTGATAATTAAGGTCTCATTCTCATTTTCCTTTATATGCAAATCTTTCAGGAGCACCAGTAAATGACTTTTTAGAGGTCTTTATGTGGACGTTGCAGAGAAAATAAGAATGTCACCAGTGTAACTGTTGTGTTGAATAGTCGCTATTCATGACACAATTAAAAGGCAAGTTTAAAAGGGGGTTGGAGACAAGAAAAATGAGGATTATTCAGTGGGGGAGCCTTGCCCTGACACTGCATAAAACTTAGCAGGGGCCTTCATGGTTCAACTCACGCATGGGATCCTCAGGCATTTTGAGTCACACACACACAATTCCAGTGCTTAGAATCCCTTCTTTAACAGATTGATCAAAACTCTAAACTTGATCTACGCTCACGTATTCTCCCCTCTCCCGGCTCGGATCTGATTCAGGCTGGACGCTGGAAGTGGGAAAAGGGGGTGGAGTGGCTTCACCTCTCTTTTTCTGCCCTGTACATTGCCCCCGACCTTGGCTACCCACGGGCGGTCAGGGTGGGGGAGGCGGGCTGCGAGGAGAGCAGAAGCTCCTGCTGACCCACGCGGTCCTGATCTGGCTCTCCCCGCCCCGGACGTGACTCTCTCTTCTGCACGTTCACATGTGACTCCTCCCTTCTCCGCTCGATTTCCTGCATTCACCTCCGCTTCCAGTGCTCAGGGTCCCTCCCCCTCCCCCCTCCCCGGAAGCCGTGTCATCCAGCATGGACATGACCCCGCACCAGCGCTCCCTGCCATACGGAAAACACGCTCACTCACACTGGCACTGGACATTCTGGAGTCCTGCTTCGCGGGCTCCATCAGCTTCTCAACTCTGAGGAAGACCCGGGTCTTCGTGTCGCCCATGAAGGTGCCATGGGCACCTTAGAGCACCCAGGGCTCTCCAGGTGGCACCTCCGGCAGGGTGCGGTTGGCCCAGAGCACAGCGACAGCGCCCTTTAGAGAACTCTCGCTGTCTTCACACACTAGGTGTCTCTCTTTTTTTATTTTTTATTTTTTATTTTTTTAAATTTATTTATTTATGGCTGTGTTGGGTCTTCGTTTCTGTGAGAGGGCTTTCTCTAGTTGTGGCAAGCGGGGGCCTCTCTTCATCGCGGTGCGCGGGCCTCTCACTGTCGCGGCCTCTCTTGTTGCGGAGCACAGGTTCCAGACGCGCAGGCTCAGTAGCTGTGGCGCACGGGCCCAGTTGCTCCGCGGCATGTGGGATCTTCCCAGACCAGGGCTCGAACCCGTGTCCCCTGCATTGGCAGGCAGATTCTCAACCACTGCGCTACCAGGGAAGCCCCACGTGTCTCTCTTTAAAAGCCTGATCTGTCCGGTTGTGGAACTGGTCCCCTGAAAGCCCTCGGTCCTGCCGCTGCTGAAGTGCTGGCCTCACACCCCATGTTCCCACAGTTCCCGTCTCAACCCCACAGTACACTGGCTTCCGTTTACTTGAGCCAAACACAAAACTGTAGGAGGCATTTTCCACTTACTATGAAATCAGCTTTCCATTTTTATTGTCCTCCTCAAAAATCTAGACTTTTCACATTGACAGGAAGAAATGTATATAGCTCAGCATAAGCTTAACCATCAACGAAGGAGGAATTGAAAAATACAGTAGACATATTTCCTTAGAAAAACTGCAAATAATATTGATATTTCTTTGCTTGCCTGCTTTCTACATTATATTCTCATGCACATCTTGAATTCATGTTCCAAGTAATAAAGAAAAAAGTAATGATGGCAGTGTTGTTATGAGTAAGTTCTCTTTGGATCCTTCCAGGATTAGTTTACTTTCTTTTCCCTAAAACACAGTACTTTAATATGAGCTTTTTGTGAGCCTATTTATATCCATTTTGAGATAGCAATGAACAAAAAATGACTCTCCTTTCAATGACTTTTAGATTTTGCATACCTATTACAATCCTACCTTTACTTCCCCCAAATGAGCCCTATATTTTTTTCTTAAAATTTATCTCTTGAGCCTTGAAGTTATCTTTATCACAAACTAAAAAGCAAATTAATGATATAATAGTTAAAATTTAAAAGCAATAATTGGGCCATAATAACAGGATTATTGCCCAGTAATTTTCCCACTATTTCAAGCTTTGTTTTTACTCCAAGAAAGTTGGATATTTATTTATACACATAAAGGGTTTTGAGGAGTTCGTAGGTCTTATAACACAAATCATTGATTATTATCTGTGCTTGTGTGAGTAGGTTGATTTGTTATAAATATCATAAATAACCATCTAACCAGGTGGCCGAGACGTAGGTCTGTCTAGAAGAAGATTATGTGTTATCCTTTCAATGTTCCTTATGATCTGTGAATATAGAATGATGATATTCAGGGGGAAGCAGTGCAATATTTATATTTTCATGATGACCAACTAAAGCGTCTAAAAATTTCTGTGAGCATTTTAAGCAACAGTGGAATGAGGGGGAAGAGTGTGATGACAAGTCTTTTAAAACCTGCTCACGTGTCCACCTTTCTTACACACCTGCTGAGCTGTCTCCATTGCTTGCCATGGTGCACTGGGCCTTCTTGCTCTCCCCTTAAGGCTGGTCTCACTACCTCCAGAAAGACAAGTGCATTAGGCTAACTCCAAAGCCATAGAGAACAATGTGGTTTTTACTAGTTAGTTGGAGGATGCCAAAGGGAGGACAACATAGTACATCATTCATTGATTCACTGAAAAAAAAAATCGAGTGTTTACTATGTGCCAGCACAGCAAAACCTCCTAAAAATCTTAGAAGATTGAAAGTGTGCTGCCATGCAGCTATATTCCACTTACCAAATGCATCAGACTCCTTTGCAGCCTTACCCCGTGTCCCTGAATCAATGCGTACCTCCACGGGAGACCCGAGGAGCGAAGGAGGTTTCCACCCTCAGAAAAAAGCAAACTTGAGGTTCCTTATGACCATACACCCTCCCCTTCTTCTGCACTCTTTAGTAACTTGGCCCTGAGGTGAGGGCACAAATTTAGAAAAGTAAAATCCTAGATTTGATGGTAGACTTGTTGAGACTCTTCAATGGGAAGAAGGGTGCTGCATAGACTTAATGCATTTTCTGAGCCAATGAAATAGTGAGCTATGTAATAAAGGTTCAGATTTACCACCATTACCATTATCTTCTTGTAGAAGAATGGGGGAATCAGCTTCCTTAGTCCTAGCTACAGATATACATTCCTAGGGAGATCATAAGAAGAAACTCCCACTGTGGACAACCTTCAACTAATGTGATTTACTTTGTTTTGATTTTCAGTTTTATTGAGATGTAATTGACATATAATTGTATAAGTTTAAGGTACACAAAACTGATTTGGTATATGTATATATTGTGAAATAATTACTACATTAAATTTAGTTAACATCCATCATCTCATATAGTTACAAATTTGTTTTCCTTGTGATGAGAACTTATAAGATCTATAGTATTAGCAACTTTCAAAAACACAAGACAGTGCCGTTAACCATAGTCACCAAATATTGTTAATCATCGGTCTCTTAGAATTTCTATGACCAATTTTTGCTGAATCTTTGCTAGGAGCTCCATTATATGTAATTTCTGATAAACCTTTGCTAAGAACTACATTATGATATGTGTATTGTGTTTATAAACTCAAGCAAAGAGCATCTGAGATTGTCTTGAAACTACCAACCAGCTAGATTTGAGAGTCCATCTAAATGCATATGACTTAGGCCATGGTGGACAATACTTCATCTGGTGCATTCTCCATCATCAGGAATGCCTGAGAGGTCTAGTCTTGTTCTAATCAAATAGGCCTATGGGATCAAACAGCAATGAGCTAGAAGCTCTAGGGTCTTTTTGAATATCTGGGTATTGTTACTTGAACATAAATTCCATGAAGACAAGAACTTTTATCTCTGTGTCACTGCTTTATCATCAGCTCAAGAGAAGATCCTGGCCATTCTTAGCTCAATAAATATTTGCTAAGTAGTTGGATTGGGTGGATGGATGGATGGATGGATGGATGGATAGTGTATTCATTTACTCTTGCCACCATAACAAACGACCACAAATTTAGCTGCTTAGACAACACCCATTTGCCTGTCTCACAGTTCTGTAGATCAGAAGTCCAGTGGGCTTGACTAGGTAATATGATAAAAATCTAATAAGACTGAAATCAAGGTGTCAGCTACCCTGCATTAATTATAGAGATCCTGGAGAAGAGTCTTACTTCCAGGCAGAAATCAGTTCCAGGTGGTTGTAGGACTGAAATCCCCGTGTCCAGGCTGGCTTTCAACATTGAGTAGCTCTCAACTTTTAGAGGCTGCCCACCTTCCCTGGTTCACGGCCCCCTTCATCTTCAAAGACAGCAATGGCAGCTCAAATCCTTTTCATACTTCTAATCTCTCTGACTCCCCCCTGCCACATCTCAGCTGCTTTTAAGGGCTCATGTGATTACATAGGGCCCACACAGATAATCTTGGATAATCTCCCTATTTTAAGATCATCTACAAAGTCTCTTACAGCAGTACAGTACCTAGACTAGTGTTTGATTGAATAACAAGAGGACAGGAATCATGGGGGACATCTTTAGAATTGTGTGTTTGGATGAAGTTACCCAAAAGTTGATGTCCAGATGGCCATGACTGGAACCTTGAAGTATATGTTCAAGAGGACACAAAATGAATCTACTTCTTAAACTCTTTGCAAAGGCAGCACAGCTCTACACTCCCATGAAAAACTCAGAGAAGACTGCAGATGTGCAAAACTTGGAATGGGTGTGACAAGACACAGAGTTTAAAGGTTTTATTGTTATCTCAGAGTTGAATCACATTATCTAAGGATTTGATGATTCATATATAAGTGGAGAATAAAGTCAAGAAGTTCAACCTGCCTTTCAAAAGATTAGCCAGTGATAAAAGAACAGCATCTGCAGCCAATTAGTCTGTTGGCCAATGATGTTCTCTCTCCTACCTTATGTTCCTTGTCACTGACAGTATATTTCATTTCCTGAGTAATTCCATCAACATACCTAAAATTCCCACAGGCCAGCAATAGAAAGGACAGGGAAGTATTGTTTTTAGAATTGCTATAGTTGCTTTACAGATGAAGAAGCTAAGAACTGGATCAAATGATTTGCCCAAGGTCATATGACAGAAATGAGTCACAGCCAAGACCTCAGAAATCAATAGATCCTACTTCCAAACCTGAGTGCCAGATACTCTGAAAATGTAAATTGGTTGGACAGAAATAGGGGTTCTGAGGCAGTTCTGATCAACAGATTTCTTTTATTTAATGTACTGAAGTAAATCGACATTTCATTGATCCACTTGAACAATTATCATATGCTGTCAGATCAAAGCAGCTGTTGCTAATCTTCCCCACAAATTCATATGCATTATAAAGCAAAAGTGTTTTCATATCATCAATTTCTATTGTGGAGTAGTGATCAATAATAGCTTGAGAAAAACTCTGAACACAGAAAACTAGCAGCAATTTCACCTGATTAAAAGCATCATCAAACATAGAGTATTAAGTTACCCTCTAATGTAACTTCACTCTTTTTGCCAGAAGGAGTTCAAATATATATTTTTAATCCAGTGGCATTTCTTCTCACAATTATCGATAAAAGCAGTATACATAGTATAATCACCTTGAGGACCAGGTCTTTCTAGAAGAAACTTACTCCCTAGAATACATTTCAAAAAATATGTGGAAGCACTTTACCATATTTCATTAAATCCAAGATGTAATCAAGTGTTTAAAATATTTTATATTTTATGCCTCCTTGAGAAAGAAAAACTGTTTCCAATTAAACTATGATGCATTATTAGCATCCTGAATCAGAAATGTAAAAATTTTTTTAAAGTGACTTAATTAAATACACTGAGTCTAATTCGACTTGCAAAGTGAGGCATCAACTATCTTGAACATGAAAAATAAACTATCATGAATGGAATGAACACCACACCCCATCCACTTTCTTTGGGGTTTTCCTGTACCTCACCTAACCTAATCTTCACAACCAGAATATAAAGCAAGTATTAAGACCAGTTTACAAACAATGGAAGTATTTTAGTGCTTCACCCCAGGTCATTCAGAAGCAGTCAAGATTCAAAACTAAATTAGTTTGATTCAAAATGTGTTTATTTTGTTTTCTAAGAGGGTTAGAATCTCTTTTTTCCCCGCTTATGATTTCTTGGCCAGTGTATCTACCCATTTCTTGGGAATGGACCAAGATGATAGAGGGTGAAGAGGCCATACCAAAGACTGTACTTTAGAATACATGGTACATTATAAAAGTAACATCCATCAAAAATGTATAGATAAATTATATAACTAGAATCTGCATGAACATGGACATGCACACACATTTTTAAAATCAAAGGAATTTTTTGGGATACATTAATGGATGCAAAAATAGATATAGCTCAATTTCTATACAATACTCTCTACATGATGCTGATAGTTGAGAAATTAACATTGTGAAACAAGTTGTGGGCTTCAGTCTTCAATAAGCTTAATTTTTTTAATCTCAAAAAGAGCTACTTTTCAGAACAATAAATTTGAAATTATAACCTGAAACAAATAATAGAACTTTAAGTCTTCTTTATAAGGAAAGTAGAACAAAATAATGATAGCATTATAATGAAATTAGGAAAGTAGAAAAAAATAGACATTATAAGAACAGTTTAACTGTATTTATTATTATAGACAAAGTAAAACAATTCAGTGTTCACATGACAGGTTAAGGACTGTAGTTACTAAATTGTACATATAGCTGATGTCTAATAATTTTTTAAACTCATAATTTAATAAATTTTCCTTGCTTGATAAATTTGGATTGTTTTTTATTGGCTAGTGATGTTTGATGTTTATTTCAGAATTACTTGATGGGGAAAGCTAAAATAATGACTTCCATGTGATTATTACGTTGATTTGGAAAAATTTTAATAAGTTATAGAGCAAGTATAAATTTAATTTGCAGAATGTTTTTGTTTTTCAAACACAATTCTTTAAGAAAAGACCACTTGTTTTAGGTGGAGCAGTTCACAGTCTCTTCATCCTAACTAATCCCATAGTCCCCCCAATAATTCTTCCAAATAACAATAGGAATAGAGATTAAAAATTGCTCTTGCCATTTATTCTTCATTTATTTGGCCAAATCAATATTTCAATTTAAGCACAGTTGTAGATTACAGAGAACAGTGTTCTCCTAATTTTGTTAATAACTCACAGGACGAGTGTTCTTATACTATCTATGAAGTAGTCTAAAATGTGACGTTTATCTACCCTTACCCATGAGTTACAGAGAAGAACTATGAACCTGTTTCTGAAAACTAGGCTACTTTTTCTTAGAAGTTTCTGCCTACTTTTAGTAGAAAATCGATTGCATTATTAAATTTCTCTTAGTTTCCCGTATTTTAAAAAGAGAGCATAATTCATTCCAAATAAAACCATTCCAGGGTAATAATCATTTAGCATATAAAAGATTTTAGTATTGATATAGCTAAGTTTCTCAATTAAAAAATTTCCATGCCCAACGCATAATCTACCAAGCATGCCTGTTAAATGATAGCTTTGTTAATGCAAGAATTTCCATTATAAAGACTTGTGAGACACAATCTAACACATTTGAAGACTTAACACCCTTAGATTGTAATTGGAAGACAAATTCTAATTTAATTACTGTTATATTTCTTGGTTGAAAATCCTTGGCAAGTATAATATAAAATTGACTCTGAAATTATGCAATTAAAATTATTAGCATTTAGCTATTCCTTTTGAAGCTACAATGGCTTGATTTGTTTGGCTCAAAAGATGTTCAACCAGAAAAAAAAGTGCTTAAAGTTCGAAATGTTTTAAAAAGTAGCCATTGGGCTCCCCTGGTGGCGCAGTGGTTGAGAGTCCGCCTGCCGATGCAGGGGACACGGGTTCATGTCCCGGTCTGGGAAGATCCCACATGCCGTGGAGCGGCTGGGCCCGTGAGCCATGGCCGCTGAGCCTGCACGTCCAGAGCCTGTGCTCCACAACGGGAGAGGCCACAACAGTGAGAGGCCCACATACCGCAAAAAAAAAAAAAAGTGGCCATTGATACAGTTAAATCTATAAATGCTATGTTCAGGTGAAGTGGTTCAACACCGAGTCATTGAAAAAATGGAATGTTCTATAGAAGGTATGCTGTTCGAAGTGTTTTACACCGGGAAGATAAACTTTTTTAGAATTCTGTTACCAAGGCCATGAATTAATATGCAATGTTGTGACATGATCCTGTGATCTTTGTCAAATCAATCATGGAAACTTAGAAATCTCTTCTCAAAAATTGATGCATTCTTAGAATTGATTACTTGTCTAAACTATGTCTTTCATTAATATGTCTCACAGAATTGTTCTGCCAATTATATTTTTAGAGTAGATATTCCTATTTTTAATTTTTTTAGTGAGATCATTTATTAATTTGTCCCAAGTTTTTTGTATTACTTAACTGTTAGCAATAGCTAATAGTTAGCTAATGTTTCTACAGCAATATGCCAGATACTGGGTTAAACACTTTTAATGAATCATCTCATTTAATCTACACAAACCCAGGAGGAAGAAAGTATCCTTAATCTAATTTAAGTGATAAGGAAATGAAGGCAGAGGGATTAAGTAATTTGCAACTGTCAGTCAGTTAGTAAAAGGCACCGAGAGCATTATTCAAATGGGAAGAGGAAGAAAAAGTGATAACTTCTATAGTTTTCTCCATTTCAGGAATACTCAGTGTTTCAGCTGCACCTAATAAAGTATCTTATTACAGCATGTTAGACAAGTCATTCCAATATGTTGACTTCATCTTCCAGTGTTTAAACCAGCCATGTTCAACTAGTAACACTCTTAAACTTGCAGCTTGTTCCAAAGACTGTTTTTTCATTCTTGATACTAAATGAAAAAAAGTAGCATTCAATACTAGTTATTTCCTATGATTTATTTTTTTAATATCAAGTGACATTGATCTTGGACAAAAACTAGACTCAAATTCATTATTTATGCAATAGGATGAAATTTTTTTACGTGGATATAATTTATAAAAGACTTCACTAGATATATAACATATATATAATCAAACATTTTATATCACATATTATGTATTTATTAAAGCTCTTTTATAGTAGTTAATACAGCATGCATACACTTTGCTGAATTTATAAATCCAACCTAAAGTACCACTTGGACATGATAATATGGGTAGCTTTTAAAAGTGATAAATTTTATTCTGAAGTATACAGTTCTTCATGTGCAGTAGTTTGTTCTTTGTGTAGAAAGACAATTTTGCTGACAGTGTTAGTTTCTGCACAGAAGTCCTCATCGTCAGCAAGACTTAACTTGAGACGATTCAAGACAATTGCAAGAAATGCACTTTAGAAAGAAGAATTTATAAGATTTGTCCATTGAAAGATGTGAATTAATTGTATCTTAGAGTAAGGAAAAAACCCTAGCTTCACTTTTATAAGTTTGGGGAAGATGAGTTGCTAATAATGATCAAGGAGAAAGGCATTCCCTATAAATTATGGCTTGCTAGATCTTCAGCTTAAATATGCAGTTATTTTGAGAGAAAGAGAGAGAAAAAAGAAAGAGAATAATGAATATGATTAGAAGCACAGAAGAAATTTTAGTAGATAAGGAGATTAAAATCTAAAATCAGAAGGATTCTCATTTTTTGGAAAATCTAAAAAAAATACGATGAGAAATGGAAAAACACTGAAAATGTACAGAAAGAATATCGATAGAGCTGTCGGTTTTAACTGGAGATATAAGGAAGGGGTGCATTGAAAATAAAGGCTGCAAAATGTAATGAAGATGACAAACAAAAGCCTCCTTGATTGTATCAGCAGGGCCCTCTTTCATCTATGGTGGGTCTCCAAATAGAACACCCTTCAACAAGTGGCCATCTGACCTCTGCTTAAACCCCCTGAATCACGTGGTCTCACAGCATCATAGTGCAGCTAATATTTTTGAACAGCTTAACTGAAAAAATGTTTTCCTATATTTAAGCAAAACCTTCCTTCCTATAACTTTTCCACTTTGGTCTTCATTCGACTATGTAGTTCTCACTCAGATGCTCTCCTTGTATCCAGGCCCCTCTTTATTTCATGGCTTTCAAAGGTTTCTTGGTATACTTTCTTCTTGTGTACCTTTTTTTATTGAGTTTGAACAAGGTATACTTTTACTTTGTCATATTCCAAATATATTAAGATGCAGTATTAATTACTTTCTCATGTTGACATTTCAATACAACATTTACTTGCTGTGTTTTATCTCTTTGTTTCTCCTGTTTTCTATCAATTTCTCCAAAATCCTAATACATTGTTTGAAATTTGGTTCTTTTTTTCTTATACAAGTTTGCATTTCAAAGTATACTATTATTAGTAATCTTGTATCCTTCAAAATGTGAAAAATTCTATCATTGTGGATAGTCCTCTGTTACCTGAGTTTTAGCATTGGTATAAGTGATACTGTTTGAGGTCAAAGTTGTCCATAGAAATTCAATAAATGTAGGTCTGTTGTCTCCTCAGGATGAAACTTAGATCGCTGTTTTGGCCTGAAAGCAAAATATCAGTATGGCAGAACACTGAGTCAACACTTCAACAAACATGCTGACATCTTGATTGTTTTGGGTTAATAGCATTTTATTGGACAACCCAGCAAGCTGGATTCAGGGACATGTTTCACATTGCCAAAGAAAATCTGTGATTATATGTAAGATTTCTCTACCAGAAAATTTCTTTTAAAAAACAAATGGAATAATCTTTCAATATTTTGTTTCTCTTGCACTCCAAAGTGCAGTCACCTAGCGATTTTATTGCTTTCTCATTTGCAGCTGTATTTCTGCCCCCCTATTACCAGCCACCCCTACTGCCACTGCTCTAGTTCAGGGCATTAGTATCAAACCTTGTCTAATACAGTGAATTCTTCCTTGTTCTCCAAGCAGCAAAAATCACATTTCTTGTTCTGTCTCAAATTGGAAAACCTCCCTGCAATTCTAGAAACACATAGTCTCCAGTCTAAAAAATGCTGGACACACTTGTGCTAGTAGGTTGTGGTTTTCTTTTCTTTCTTTCTCAATATTTCTACCTTTATAGTCTCATGACATTATCTTAGTCCTAGCTATCATGGAAAAGAGAGAATTCAAGTCCCTAGGCAACTCCTTTCCCAATACTTTGATGCTTCAGCATATGTGCTCTTGGGACAAATGACACTTTTGTAGAAGAAGAAATATGTCAACTCACTGAATGTTGACAGATAAACAAGAAGGGATTCCTAATTTAAAAAAAAAAAAACCCTTTGCTTTGCATGATGACTTTATCTGTGGTTCTATGGAAGCCTTTTCTGAAGAAGTACTCAGGCAAGAAACTGCCTCCTCCATAGTGAGAATGAGAGGGGGTTGGAGCCTGAGATTTCCCTCAAAGTCAAGTATGTGCTTGGATGACTGGAAGGACATCAAAGGTGAATGGTAGTTTTATAGCGATGGCGGGAAAACCACAAGGTGAATCATGATCACTGCTATTTCTCGTGTGGAGAGATTATGTTGGTTCGGGTTGTGAGAAGGTACATTTATGGGAAAAAAAATCCATAAAAAAAAAAAGAAGTAGGCCCGTCTTCACAGATTCGGGCAGAGAAAGGGCAGAGAGAAACGTAATATGTCTATCAAAGGCTGCTAAGCCATTGTTTCACCTCCTTATTCAGAACTGTGAAGCCAGGCTGGGTGGAATTAGCTTTCTCCTTCTTGCTGCTCCTGGGACACATGTTATAGAGAAAGCCTTTCACTCGTTCCTTTATTCAGTAATATTTACCGAATGCTTTGTATGTGCCAGGCACTGTTCCAAACCCCAAATATAGAGTAATGAAGTTAAACAAAAGCACAAACGTAAGTTCATTCTCATAAAATCAGAGCGATGACGACGATGATGTCGATGACAGCAGCAAGCAGCACCGGGCACGCGTGGCCAGAGGCACCGCACTAAGTGCCTTCACTGGGTGATCTTGAGACGCATCCAGCCAGGCTGGCAAGTACAGCCCAGCAGGGTCTGCTTTGCTCGTCCCAGAGACTCCTGGTGGTCACACTGCCCTCTTCCCCATGGAGCTCCTTAGGCAGCCCAGACAGCACAGGTTATGTGTTAAGGGCGAGAGGGACTACAGAACGTCAAGTTCAGGTTCAGACCCTGTTTGCACATCATCTTCCTCTAGCAATCCATTGAAGCAGCCACTGGATTGACTGAGTAGCAACACTTTGCTGCTCAGCCCTGCAGACATGTTGTGCCGGCTCTAACTAGCTAACTGAGATAAAAAAAAAATGAAGGAAGCAACCTCTTGAAAGGACCATTGTGTAGCTGATCAGGAGAACTGGGTTCAATTACTGCCTTGTCTTGGGGGTTGTATGACCCTAGGTGAGTCCTTCAGTCCCTCTGTGTATTTCTTCAGCGAGCAAGTGGGAAGAATACATACTCATATGTCCTTAAGATTCTCCTTCTGCTTCTCTTGTCTGTTTTCCTCCTCTTCATCCTCAGAGCTGATTGCCATTTACCATCAAATAATTTTTTCCCATAGCTTCTCACCACCCACTTTGTGCAGAGCCTTTTACTCCAGAACCCAAGAAAGGAAAGACCTGGTTCCCACTGCACAGCACCCCTGGTTTCCCCTCCCTCTTCCCTTGTAACTCATCCCAATTGCCCAGCTCCATCTCACAGTTGAGCTGCTGAAATCAATAGTTTCTGGGTTTTAGGGTCCTCTTGTAAACAGTGGCAAAATCAATTAGATTTCCATACTGCAAGGTGAGGAACATTGATGTCGAGGCTATTGATAAGGAGTTTCTTTTCATAAATGTGAAGTAAATACGGGGCACTTCTGCTGAATTTATGCATAATGAGGCGTTTATGTAAAAAAATCCACACAGCTCGTTGAACTGCCTGGGGCAAAATAGTATTCCACCTTAAAGCTTAATAACTGCGTACACTTAGAACCAAAAGGAAGCATTCTGCTCTGGTTTGAAGTGCCTAATTAAGTCCATTCAAAGAGTTTTTTTCAAACCCCCTCTCTTTGAAGCACATTTATGGTTGATGTCAGAGAATTGATGGCTGTCTTAATGTTTCATTGTTATAGAACGTTCCTGTGACTTCTGTACTCTTGAATGCAGTACCTGTGTTCTTTCGATATAACCTGTGAGATTTCATGCGAAGCCTTGCTCTCATTCCTTCCTATTTTTTATTCTGACTGTATTAACCAATTCTCTTTGGAGAATGTGCTTGCAGCTTAGGTGTATCTCACTTTACCTAATAAACATGTTCCTGGCACATATTATGTAAATCAAATTTTAACAAATGGAACCATATATTTAAATGCCCGAGGGGCACTCATTTTTAGAAATGAGTCATATTCTGAATTTTAAGTAAATTTTTACACCTTAATTTTTCTTTTCTGATAACCCATATTTTCACTTGGGTTTGCTTATTTAGGTAATACCTGTATCAAATTATTAAATTCATTGAGGAATTTTAAAAAGCAGGCAGTTGAAAGCTACTTCTTAATGACCCTAGTGTTTGCATCATTACTGACATAGCTAATTAACTACAACTGAACACACATAGTTAAAACTTAAACCAGTTGTTTGATTGCATAGGTAAGAGAGTTACGGGGAGGGTAATGGAAGTGGCTTGTTAGATTGAAAAGTTAGGTAAGAATTTCTCTTAACAATAACAGTGGGCTAGTCAAGGGACTTCATCATAGACCTGTTAAAAAAAATTCTTTAAATAATAGTTGGTGACACCCCAGTGACATGGACATTTTAGGATTGTAATCAACCATTGAAATAATCAGTCAATCACCCAAATACCCTACGTACAAGTAGACACCTTAGATCTCATAAAACCAGTGTTTGATGAATGCCTACTGTGTGCTGGATTCCAGAGCTGCATGGGAAAAGAAGATACGGCCTCTGTGTGCTGGGGTGGGTTCTATGATGAAGGTCAGCTGTGGGACCAGTGGAGGGGATGATGCACTTTATCTTCCAGGGGACCAGCCTGGACCTTGGAAAAGGAGAGGGATGCTTTATACTTTAATTGATATTAAAATTGCCCAGAGGTGATGATGTATGTGCTATGTAGACGGCAAATGTTATTTAGTTAATCAGAAAAGCATCTTGAGAGTGACGGATTCTGAGAGTGACGGATTCTGAGAGTGAACTGATTTTCACTGCACTGAAGGCGTGCAGTCTATATTAGACTGCACACCTTCCATATTTCCCCTAACCTGAGGGATAGTTTGAAAGATTATAGGTTGGGGAGAAAATAACCTGGGCAGGATTGAAGGAAGCCAGTTGATCTGACTGACTTGAGTTGAGAATAAAAATAAGCAGAATGAGGGTACAGCTTTATGGCAAAATCATCGCACGTCTATACCTAATGCTCAAATTCAGTCAGGTCCGAAGAGCAGGCCAGGTCCCCTTCCATCCACCCCACGTGCCATTCAACTCTGGAATCCACAGTCAGAAGAGATCATGAGATTGAAATAAAACTCGTGTCTCGCACTCAGTTTCAGCTCCTTGTCTGCGTCTGGTGTTTAATAAGTACCCCATAGCCTGTCTGTGTATCCACACCCTACAAGCAAGCTGTCTACTTCAGATGCTACACAACCCAAGACACAGCAGCCTCTGCCGGTGGACGTTTGGGGTCTTCCTCAAGGGCTGACTATGGGACCTTAAGCCCCACTCTCCCTCCCACCCTGAGATGCAGGCACACGTCTACAGGCCACTAAGGGGAAACTTCCTGGGAGGGGAGGGGGATGCTTTTGGATGCAAGTTTTTTTTTCTAAATTTGGATGCTGAGCCATCAGAGTCAGAACCACACAGTGTGAGCAGACCACTCCTGGTTGCAATCTCTGGGATGTAGTAAAGCAGAGAGCAGGAACAGAGGCCCACATATAACAGAAAACAGACGCTAGCCGTGGCTTAGAGAAGGTTTGTGAAAGAAACAACTGAGAGTAGGTTTTTGCTTGTGTTGTGATTGCTATGATTTAAGTCAGAGGCTCGGGGCCTGACCTCCAGTTTGCCCCGAGAGGATGGAGAGGAGGAAAAGGGCAGAGAAGCAGTGCTGGATGAATCAGCCCAACTAACAGTTAATTAAGTACGGGGGTGCAGAGACAAAGACGATTCGGAAATGACTGTGAAAGGCATGGGTGTGAGGATAGTGATGCCATTTCCAGAAGTAGAGAACACGAGAAGGAATGAGGTGGTGGGGCAGGGAGCTGAGCTCAGTCTGGACACCCCGGAGGAGTTTGAGGTACTGCAGGGACCTCCAAGAGAACATGCTCAGGAAGGAGTTGAAAGGGCAGGCATTGCACACCTGGCACCCTGCTGGCTTCACCCCTGTCACCCAGAGAAGGAATAGTGTAACCTGGGATGTGCACGAGAATGCCAAGGTAGAGAGCATAAAGTGAACGAGAGGTGAAATGAGAATGTGGGTAAAAGGAGAATGAATTCAGGACGCTCATCCAGCGCTTTCTAGAATCATCCTTTTAGGGTCCCTCCGAATCCTCTGGGAAGCCAGCATCACAATCTAACCCCAACTCCCACTTGTGAGTGTGAGATCCTCTTCCTGCCAGGGACAGTAACGGTGTCCCCGTGCCGTGGGCTCAGCTCCCTGCTCCAGCCTGGGCAAGACCCCAGAAGAGAGGTTTTCTATCAGACACAGAGCGGGTGGGTGATGAGGGCCTCCAAGAAATCAGAAAGGTAGTGAAAGGAGTGAAACTTCCGAGGTTTCAAGAGAAAGTGTCTAATGAAAAGGGAGTCAAGGTCACTACACAGAGACATAATTAGATCCTATGACTTTCAAACGGTTCAGCTGGGAAGAAGGAGACAAGATCACAGACAGGACAATGCATTGAAGTTTAACTGTCTTAATCTACAGGCACAGAATCGCCAGCATTTATAAGCTTAAAATTCGAGTAAGGTTGAAGGGAACTCAACCCCTGCCAGTGATGAAGGCTAAGATACACGTCCAGCCTTAAATGGGACATAGAAACCTAGGATCTGCTCTTGACTCTGTCAGTAATTCACTACATGGCATGAGATAAAGTCTCTGTGCGTTCGGGGAAACAGTGGTGAGAAGAGTAATTATTTCCTGGGAGTGAGCTGCCTGCCGAGGTATTTATACACTGTGCAATGGAGAGTAAAATAATACTTGCCCACCTACCTACCCATTAGAGGTGACGCCTGGAGGATGGTTTCAGATTCTTGAATGAAAGGGTGTATGAATAACAGTGTATCATCCCCTTCCAGTGTGTCTTATCTGTGCATAACTTAGCTTTCTGGAGCGACAGTGGTAATGGTACAGTTTGTTCTTTGAGTTGCTGATTTCAAGTTTCTCCATCTGAATGTGTGGCAGAGCTTGGGAAAAGTGAGACTCCATTCTTCATGGTTCAAGAGAACATTGCTAATTTTTGTTAATGACAACTATTTAAAGACAGAAATTTAAACAAACAAACAAGGTTACTGCATGGCAACTATATTTTACTTATAGAACCTCCTTTCTGAGTCCTTTAAGGGAAAGTCGTTATTTGATACTTTTTTCAGTTTAGGGTAATTTCACCTTACCTATTTCATTGGCTAACCTAGTAAAGAAGAACTAGTTTTGAAATTCAGAGGGTGTCATATTTATTTTCTATATACCTTGTCACTTGCTATGTATGTTTGTAAACAAATATGTTCCGTTTTTTAGAGACATATGGCTCCTAACTTGTCTGACTCAATAAGGTAACAGAAGTCCTGTGCACAATCTTCCTCTAGGGCTTATGTTCTCTTGGTGATTTGATGCTCCAGAGAGTGTTCCATTCAGGGCAGAGGCTGATTCTCTGTCCCCTCTCCTTCCCAAACATGTGGGAGAGCGGCCCTTGCAAAGAGACTCAGAAAAACTCTAAAAACAGAGCAGATAAAGGCTTAGGATATTTTCAGTGACCCACTCCTATATCCTTTCCTTTCCCTGGAAAAGTTCAAAAAGTCTAGTTTATTCCCTAGGACACCCTCCAGGGCTGCTCAGCCTGAGTTATGAGAGCAGAGCCAGCAAGGGACTGCATGCAGGGAAGGTGTCCTGCCCGTGTCCCTGTGGACACTGTGGGTCCCGCTCACGCAGAGCCCTCCCACGGCTCTTTCGGGGGCAGGAAGTCACATCTCCAAGGCAAGGCTGCACTGAGTCCCTGTGGGAGGCTGCCTGGGAGAAGGCTCAGTAGGGTCAGGTAACTGGGAGGGCGAGACGCTGCAGAGGGGCAACTGCAGACCTGGCCTAGCAGCCGGACTCCTGGGTTCCAATGCCAGCAACACCTCTCAGCAGCCATGAGACATGTGAGCGAGCTGATTCACTTACCTGCGCCTCCATGTTCTTGCCTATGAAAGGTGAATAAGCCAAGTATGTGTGATGTGGTCATTTCATTTGTTCTTAGCCGCTTCACCTTCAACGTGTGAAATGTCCACTTTTAGTGGCTCTGTCAGGGCGAGGCATTTAGCTCCAGAAGATTCTATTAGAGTGTGACAGTCCTCACATCACAAAGAGGGGTGCCCTGGGATAATGGGACACGTGACCAGTTAGTAAGGTTGGCCAAGAGGTGAGCAGAGGTGCAGACATTCACTTATTCAACATTTAAGCACTGTGTGCACAGAACTCTGCCTCTACTTTCTTCTCTTCCACAACCAAAGAAGTTCTACTTTTATGATTTTTTACACATTGTGGATGTCTGAATAATACTGATTTTAGACAAAATTTTGCAACCAAAGAGTTTGAAAGAGCTGATCTCAATAGCATCCCAGATGAGTTCTCGTAATGAAGAAGGTTAAAGAATCCCCATGATGTGGGGAAGTGAGCTAGACACTGAATTTCTCAGGCCTGGGCTCATTCCTTTGTCATGGGAACCATACCATGCCTCATCGGACCCTGGCCACCTCACCAGACCCTGGCCACCCATGCCTTCTGCCAGATGTCAGGAGGGGTCTGAGCAGTAAGTAGTCTCTGAGGCCAAAGTGTTTCTCCATGAATAAAATAAAAACTTCTAAATTCAAGAACTGTTAGGTATAGTCTTCCACTTTCTGAAGTCCTAATATGAAAACGTTGTCACTACAAATTTAAGAAATTGCTACACTTACCCACACCTGACTCAGTAGATGTTTTCAGGGATGACTGAATGCCTGAAATTTGGTTTTTCGACCTCTTATCTAACCTCATCAAGACTCAGTTTGTTAATCAAAAAATAGAAACAATTATTTTGTTGTGAAGCTCACGTATGATCAAGCACTTTGTAAACTATAAAGCACTGTACACTATCATTTTTTCTTTCTTTCCCATTCCTTGGGCAAGACTCTATCATACTGCTACAGCTTTATATCTTAGTGTCATTGAGTACTCTTCTATCTTTGCTAAATACTACTAATCCTTTTGCCTACAAATCAGCATAAGTCACATCTGTTTGATGAGTGTCTGTCTACTATAGGGCTTCTGTGATGCAGATTGATGGGCCTCACTCTTGTTTGCTGTCATCTCATGGGTTTGATGATCTCTCTTATAATTCTCACTTCCAGCTGACCCAGCACTGAGGTGGCAAATCTATGTTTGCTTCACTGCACCTATTATGTGAATTTCACCTCACTTCTCAGTCAGAGGAACTCATTTTCCTGAGTTTGTTTTAACTTTATAAAACATCCATTTCAGGGACTTCCCTGGTGGCGCTGTGGTTAAGAATCCACCTGCCACTGCAGGGGACACAGGTTCAAGCCCTGGTCAGGGGAGATCCCACATGCCGTGGAGCAACTACTATGCCCATGTGCCACAACTACTGAGCCCATGCTCTAGAGCCATGAGCCACAACTACTGAGTCCACGTGCCACAACTACTGAAGCCCGAGCCTCTCTGCAACAAAGAGAAGCCACCGCAATGAGAAGCCCGTGCACCGCAATGAAGAGTGGCCCCCCACTCGCCGCAACTAGAGAAAGCCCTTGCGCAGCAACGAAGACCAAACACAGTCCAAAATAAATAAATAAATAAAAATTTAAAAAAAAAGAACATTCTTCTTAGTGATCCTTTTTGTTGTCAATCTATAAAAGCAAAAGGTCATTTGGGAAAAGAAGGTGCTATATTAGCAGTCATTTCTACTGATGCTGCTTCTTATTCTTTTGGATACCTACTGTAAGCATCTACATTGGTCTCTGCTTTGACTGGGAAGAATAAAAAGTCTCCAACATAAAACATTCAGAACATTTATGTAATATCCTAAAAGAAAAAAGTAGACAAACTTACACATTTTTCTTTGACTTAGTAATGTATTTCTAACTCTGACTTATTCATATTTCTCATCTTCATCCTACTTGAGCTGTTATATTTTTAAAAAGAAAGAAAAAATATTTGGAAATAAATCAAGTGAAAAAAGGGGGAAAGGCCAACTTTAAAACAACTTCATTAAATTTTGCTTTTTTTAATTTGGAAAAAATGTTGAGAATAAAATAGGACTCTAGAAAACATATTCTATTATCTAAGACCTTGTCTAGTGGGTCCTCATTTGAAAGACTTGTATTCCAGAGCCACCTATGCAACCTTGGGTATGTGAACATAAATTGGTCCTCTATATTTGTTAATATGATGCAGAAAAAACCCTGCTTTCCAGAATAGATAGCAAAATTGGAAATATATATACAGAATTTGATTTTTCTCAAGGAAATGATACTAAAATAGAGCAGAGCTGTCTAATTGTAGAACCTGATGTCCAACCTTTTAATGGAAATGGCCACATATACTATCTTAGTTAAATATTTGAATTGATTTTCTATTTAAACCTTAATTTCATGGATCATAATGTAACCAAATATGAAACTATTTTTACTTTATTTTATTTTTCTTAAGAACTCTTTAGAGAAGAGGCAGAGGAAGTTAGGAAGGAGGCTCTGACCCTACAAAGAAGTGTCCAGAGCTTCCACAGGATTAGGATCCTGCATAAGAGCAGAAGTTGGATCAGGGAAGAGAAGAGTGGAGAAAGGAAGTTGGGACTCAGAGCTAGTGGAGAAGACAAGTGCTTCTTATATGCCATAGTCTCCAAAAGCAGGATAATTATAGGATGCCCTTTGCACTGTCTAATGTTGGCTCTACAATTAATAATAAGGTGGTAACTGTTGAATAACCTTTATTCTGACACCCCAAAATAATCCTCTTTATAGGCATCTTGTAAACTTTTAAAATTTCTAACTTTTATACACCCCAAAATATATATTCTCATGAATTATATTCTTATGAAAAAATAACAAAAAATATATTTAGAAAATATAAAGGAGGAGGAGGAAGAGATAAAGGAGAAGAAAGTGTTGGCCCTACTTTAAATAAAATAGTGCAGGAATTCAGAGATCAATCAGTAGAAAACGAATCTAAGTATATGAAAATCTGAAATTCAGTAAAGGTGACATTTCAAATCAGTAGGGGAAGGTTAAATTATTCAATAAATGGAATTGTGTTCATTGCTCTGTGTTTGGAAGAAAATAAAGTCAGGATGTGCACCTCCCAGTACTCCACAAATAGTTTTGAAGTAGTGCAAACATTTAAGTGTAAAATATGAAAGCCATAAAAATACTAGAAGAAAATATAAGATCTTTTTTTAAAATAATGTCAGAGTGGAGAAGGTGTTTCTAACCACAACACAAAATCTAAGAGGCATTGAGGAAAAGATTGATGGATCTGACTAAATAAAAGCTAAGAACTCGTGTACAAAGAGAAACAACCCAGCATAGAGCTACATGGCAAATGGCAAATTGGGTCAAAATAATTTCAATACATAAAATAGTAAAGATTTAATGCCCTGAACCTACATAAAGAAATAAGAAAAAGACAAACAACCCAATAGGAAGAAGCAATTCAGAGAAGAAGCATAAATAATCAAAAAGAACAAAGAGATGATCAACTCTGTTAACAGTTAACAGAGTAATGAAAATCACAGTGAGATATGACCTCTGGTTTTTATGAGATTTCTGGAAGCACTCTTGTTTACAGTTGATGAGAAAGCAAACAGGCAATATATTTTGAAAGATAGTTTCACACTTTCATCTTAAGTGTACCTTTCATTCAACCCCTAAACTCTACTTCTAGGCAACTATGCTATGGAAATAATAACACAGATGTCATTGAAATAGTAAAGGTTTGTGAAGTGTCTAAGTGTTTATCAGTAGGAGAATGGAAGGCTGTGCCGAGTTTTTATAAATTAGGATATATATTCTGCCTTGGAAAAAAGAACCATTGTTTATTGTAAGATAAAACATGCACACCTACACATTGGAGGACCCAATGAAAGCATGATTCTATTTTTATCCAATAGATGATGCATGTATATGTGTGTATACATGCAGAAACATTTGTGTGTATTCTAATAAAAGCATAGCAGCAATATTGATGAAGAGGCAGTGGGGGAGGAGTTTGTGGGGGAGGAGTTTGGCTGAGTGAGAGACTTTTATTTTAATCAAAACATGCCAAATGATGCTTTCATTTACATCAAGGTGCCAAAATATAATGGTATGCAATTTTACTCAAGTAGCATGTGTAAAGTACTGTCTCATTAACCCCTAGATTAGGCCTTACACCTTCTCCTGGAATGGTTGACCTTGAGACAGGGCACCAGAGCCATCACATGGCGTCTGCTGAATACATTTAATTGCTTCCACTTCTTCTCATTTTACAGAAATAATTTCTGTGACATTTTGTTTTTACACAACACTGAACCCGAGGTTTTCTTCAGTATTTATGAGGGCATTTACAAAATGAACAGAGCAATGCAGTATAGACAGGTCACAATAATTCTCCCAGTCTTTCTGACAGCCAGGGTTTCAAGCTTCACCTTTCTTCTACACATAATCAATTAAATTAAAATATGGCACATAAAGCAGTGGCAAAAGAATCTGAAAGGCCACTGAAGAGACGAAAATAACTTCATATAAACCATTCCTATTATGAGTGAATATATTTAGATTTTGTTAAACCCAGGATAATTATAAGAGCAAAGTAGCACAGACCAAGACAGAAAGGAGAAGAACACAAGTGTGCTGGCATGTTCAAGAATGCCTGTGTATTCACGTGGTTTATTGTTTCTCTCAGCCCTGAGCTGCTAGCAGGGCACTGGCACTAGATGGGGGAGAGCCTACAGGCTGTGCTGCATCCCCACTTGGTCAGATGCACAGGAGGGTGTGCCCTCCCTACCCAACCCCACCAATTCTTAGTCTCTAAGTGGCTGGAACTTGCTGGGCAGCATCAGTTACATTAGTGCAACACTGAGGAGTTTTTAGACTCAAATCATAATGGTACCTTCCTTTTTTTTTTTTTAGAATATAAAAACTAATACCCACAGAGTAAGTGAAATTTAGCAAAAGAGACATGTTTTCCAAAGTTCTTTTTTTTTAATTTATTAATTTATTTTTGACTGCGTTGGGTCTTCATTGTGGTGCACAGGCTTCTCATTGTGGTGGCTTCTCTTGCTGCGGAGCACAGGCTCTAGTGCGCAGGCTTCAGTAGTTGTGGCTCACGGACTCAGTAGTTGTGGTTTGCTGGCTCTAGAACGCAGGCTTAGTAGCTGTGGCGCACGGGCTTAGTTGCTCCACGGCATGTGGCATCTTCCCTGACCAGGGCTTGAACCTGTGTGCCCTGCATTGGCAGGTGGATTCTTAACCACCGTGCCACCAGGGAAGTCCATTTTCCAAAATTCTGACTGGCCTCTTTTTCCTGGGTGTTACAGAAAGAAAAATAGATACATTTATTAAAGACATCGTATTTCAGACAAATAGTTTTCAATTATGATGTTTTGTCAGGTTAGGAAGTTTAAAGAACAGGTTGCCTCAGCCTACTACTGCATGAGCCTTTTTATGATGCTTATAAAAAATAACCTATGCTTCAACTGGTATTTTTGTCGATTCATATTTCTGTGCAGAGAACACTGGCTGTGACTTCATTTTCCTGAGGCGTTAAGCCCTGTGAAGGAGGGTCTGTTTTGTTTACCCCCTAGCCTCAGCACTACCTGCGCATAGTGGGAGCTCAGTAATTATTTGTTTTTTTGTGGAATAAAAAGCTTCAGATCACTTTATAACTATATGTCCTCATTTGGATTAATTTTTATTAGTTTTATTTTCCATGGCTGTAGAATTAGGTCAGTCATTAGGTCAGTAGCAAAAAGCTTGACCAAACCCAGAAAAGTACAGGTACTCTTTGAAATGTATACAGAAGAAGGCCTTACCTTTAGAGCTTACAGAAATGACTTGTCATGACAGCTTTTTCCTTTGGGTAATGTCCCGTCACTTGAACACCACGTGACCATTAAAAGCCCACTTGTATTTGAAATGCATAGGAAGCCTGATGAGAGCCAGCTGATTGTTTTTAAATTAAGAGATCACGTTTAAGTATTATGTCTTTTGTTTCTTCGCCAGATGTATATATTTTAATATCTCACTTGCTTTTATAACCCATCTCATAACATGAAGTTTAGAATATGTGCTGTGTATTTTTTAATATTCCTTTGCTCCTTGAATGTGATTTATTATTTTTCAAAGAGCTTTGAAATTCTCAATTTCCAGAAGGTTTTTGAATTTAAAGTGTAATTGTTCTAAAATACTAAAATTGGTGAGATTATCTGAAGAAAATGGTTCTATATACTCAGAAAAGCCACTTAAAATTGGATGAAATTGAGGAATTAGAGCAAAAGCTTCATTCCCAGGATATTAATCTGGACTTTCTTTGGAACAAGAAGCAAGGCTGAGAAATTGCCCTCAGTTGTAAATGGAGAATGAGTCTAAACATCCTCCTAAAGAACTATAATTTAGATCTAGTCATGAGTAGCTGAGCAAGAGGAAACCTGATTACTTAAAGGCACTAAGTATATTAGGAAGAGAAACACAAATACCTTCAACCACTGTGGTCTAGCTTTTTAGGTTCTGGTATTCTGATGGGAACTGATAGGCTCCATTACGGATGTCCATCATGGAGGAGATGAATTTAGGATACCTTGGTCATTCCTCTTGTCTGCAGACTGAGCTCCTTAAAAAATCGAGCTATATGCTTGCAAGTTATATAACTTAATTTACTGCTGAAATGGAACATAAAGTAGTTAGTGCAGTGACACTTGGGCTTTGAGGCTTAAAACCCTGGCAGGTCGTGTACATGGATTGTGGGAGATTTGTGTGATTCACGCTGTGAGAATAATCACGGATAAAGCCTCAGACTGTCATTAGCCAAAACTGTGTGCAGACTATGCATAACGAATGGGAAAATTTCCAACTCAGTATGGACTTTGGATACATTTACCTTCATGGAAAACTATTTTTGTCCATATCATCAAGTTTCCAGGAGTAATAAATCTTTCCATGTGTTTTAAAGAACTTATAATTTAAAAACCTAACTGATAAAATTTGATGATATCTCATACCATCTGTTATTTTAGTAGAAACTTGGATGGTAGGTATTAAATGTTAAATATAGACAATTCTAAATATTCTAAAAATAATTCAAAATATTGAGGAAAACACCTCAACTCTATAGATGGTTCTGGTAGCTCAGGCTCTAACGGTGTTTCTTAAATTACGTCCTTTGGACGAACAGCTTTAGAATCACCACGCTTGTTTAAAAGTGGAGCATCCCAGGTCTCACCCATTCCTTGAGTGAGAATCTCGGGTGAGGTAGGGGTAAGAGTCTGGAATTTACACTTTAACAAATTCTCCAAGTAATTTTTACTCACACTCAAATATAAGAACCACTACTTTGAGATCATAGTGTTAATAATTTTTGAAGTCGGATTTAGTCCCAACATAGGAAACTGTCATCTGTATGTGTCCAGGTTTATTGTGACTTCAGCCAAGAGATGGTGTGTCTGTGCCACTGGGCCAAAGATGAGCAGGTGAGAGATGCAGGTGTGATACTGCAGTTTGCATCCCCAGTCCAAAAACTTACCAGTCCCATATTTAATCAAAAATAATTCTATTGTTGACATGTTACTCTAAATAGTAGCTGCATTTCAGAATTGTGACTGTTCCTTTTTCTCTTTTGATTAGAGGTTATACAGTAGTCTGCATCCAGTGGCTGCCAGGTCTTAGAGATAAGCAAACACTGTCCTGGTCAGCAACCCCTGATCTTCCTACTGACCACAAGGCAGCATGGCAGTGGCTAGGAGCGCAAACTCTGCTTCCTACCCTTGGTCAAGTTTATCCAACCTCACTGCACCTCAGTTTCCTCGTCCACAAAGTAGGGCTAACAGTACCTACCACATAGGTTTGCTTATGAGGATTAAATGGATTTATATCTACAGAATGCTTAAAACAGTGCTTGGCAAATAGTAAATGCTATATAAGTGCTTGTTGAAAAAAATAACTCTAGAAAAGGTAGATTATTCTAGTAAATTAAAGAACAAAGAGAAAAATGAAAGGATCATCACCAGTCTGGGATGGGCATTGTCGTCCAAAGAAAGATTGTACATCTTGTGTCTCTTAACAGCTCCTAGGAAACTAGTGGAACAAAAGAATTAAAAGGAGACATGCAAAAGACAAAATAAGCAGCATATTAGATAAGGAGTCAAAGAAGAATGAAAAATGGAGTTGTATAGTTTTATAACCACAAAGTTACTTGGTTCTGTGCATATCCTGATTATGTATATTTCATTGGGATGAAGGGTGGTTGTATTTAGCAACTCGTGGAGGGGGGTGATAGGGGCAGAGTAAAGACAGTTAACAGACACAATTGGATATTACGACCTGTTTACCTGTGTCTGTCAGTAGAGCCCTCACTTTGTCTTCTGGGCCCAACATCTGCGTATTTCCTTTTGTTTTCCCTCCTCCCTTCACCTTAAAATTGTCAATAGCTAATTTTTGACCATTTTTCCTTTCCTATGTCATTCTTCTTTCTTTTTTCTCTCATGCTCTCTTCTGACGCTCTATTTCAAATGCTTTCCACTAATCTCAACTACCTTAACAAGCTCCTAACCAGTATCTTACAGACCCACCACCTTCACCATTTTTCTATCAAAACCCTTCAATGACTCCCCTGCAATAATGTCAAAACTTTATTAGGTGGTTTCAAAGTTCTTCCCCCTTGGGTCCCACTTGCCATTGTAGCATCATCTCCCACCACTGATCGCTCACACACGTGTCCTCACTCACCACGTGCATGAGCCAGGCTTCAACTACACTCAGGAGGCACTTCTGCCGTGCCTTTGCACACAGTGTGTCCTGTGCCTGGAACTCTGTTCTGATGTGGATGGGAGCCAGAAGGGAATCTTCCCTCAGATAGAAACATTGCAGGACCGGGTACTGTGTTAAATAGTGTCCTTCAAATTTTGTGTCTTTCCCAGAAGCTCAGAATGTGACTTCATTTGGAAATGTGTATGTGCAGATATAATTAGTTAAAATGATGTCCTACTGGTGTAGGGTGGGCCCTTAATCCAATATGGTGGGTGTCCTTAAAGGAGAGGAGACACACAGAAACAGACACACCCAGAAGGAAGAGTCCTCTGTGAAGATGGAGGCAGAGACTAGAGTGATGCTTATACACATTGGGGATGGCTCGTGACCCTAGAGTTTGGAGAGAGGCATAAAACATAAGGATTCTCTTAGATCTTTCAGAGAGAGCCTGGCCCAGCTGACACCTTGATTTTAGACTGTGAGACAGTAAATTTTTGTTGTTTTAAGTCACCAAGTTTGTGGTACTTTTTAATGTCAACCTAAGGAACTAATAGAGTTGGTGTTGAATATTGTATCCTCATTGTGAAGTGGAGCTGTCTCACCCTTCTGACCTCACAAAATTGTGGTGGGGATCAAGTGGGATGAGAGATGCAAGTGTGTTATTAGATGTGTAAAAGTCTACACAGGGGTAAAGCAAAGTTCATATTTTTTGAAAATCCTTTCATCCCCTTGCATAATCCCTCCCACAATACTTTGCCAATGGTATGTGCTCAATAAACTTGTTCAGTATTTTCTTTTAATTTATTCTTTTAATGTTTTGCATCAGTTGTATCTTAAAAGATCCAAAACATAGACACAGAGAATGCAGTCAGTATCCAGATTACTGTCTAGTCATTTATATGCAGCTTTTACTGCATTTAGTGTTATTTCAGAAAGACATGATTTGGTTTGTCTAGTTAAATATAAGTAATACATTATAATATTATTCTACAGTATATTTATTTTTAATCTACTAAGGAAGTTAAATCTCTATGGATTTAAAAATAAGATTTATTTTATTTAAAATAAAAATGTTTAATTTATTTTCACAAGTATGCTGACTTTATGCTACTTACTAGAAATCTAATAAAGGTATATTTTATTTTATTTTATTTTTATTTTATTTTATTTTTTTTTTTTTTTGCGGTATGCGGGCCTCTCACTGTTGTGGCCTCTCCCATTGCGGACGCGCAGGCTCAGTGGCCACGGCTCACGGGACCAACCGCTCCGCGGCATGTGGGATCCTCCCAGACCGGGGCACGAGCTCGTGTCCCCTGCATCGGCAGACGGACTCTCAACCACTGCGCCACCAGGGAAGCCCCTATATTTTATTTTAAAATGATTATTTTAATGGCATTCTTTTGAAAGTGCTCATCAATAAATTTAATCAATCAACTACTCCAACAATAGAATAAACCTCCCAGTCTTAGTACAATAAAATGGTCTCTTGCAAAGAAAAGAAGAAGAATCTGAATACTGGGGATCACTATTTATCCAGTGAATGAGAACAAATTTCCCTTTTGACACCCAACTTCTATTTAAAGTAAAACAACTAGAATATTATTCTTTCTTTATTACTTTTCCTCTAAGACTCATTAAGCAGTTTGCATGTGCCCTGTGGTTAATACAGCCTTATAATAATTCAGCAGAGCTGATGGCAGTACCCGGTTAGAGACAGAAACTAGACATTGGAAGTTACAAGCGATCCAGGAGGAGAACCTGAGCCTTCTGTCAGCACCCACTCCAGCATCTCCTTGGCAGGAACTATTTTCAACTGATAAATTACTTTTGGGCTCTTAGTGGCATTTATTAAGTCCAGAAGAAAAACACCTGTGTAACTCTTAATTGTGTTTAATGTCAATTTGGATTTGGGGGAGTCAGGGCAAAAGCTGTGTTTCCAAGTGAAATTCAAATAATATCAATTGGATGTATGCTAGGAAAATATAATTTAAAAAGTGGTTCTATGGAATTAGTGAAGAAGAAAGGTAATGGGGATTGGGGAAAGTAATTTCTGGGTAATTTTTGTTGGCTGCTTTTGTCCATATGACATTTATGTTGAGCTTGTTAGTTAAGTTAACCTAGGCTATGCCAAAGTAACCCCTAAATTTCAGTGGCTAAAGAAACAGTATGTTTATTTTTCAGGTTAATAGGTCAGTGCTGGTCAGGTTCAGATGAGATGGGAGAAGAGGAGGACTCCATGCAGTTGCAGGAACCTAGGCCAATAGTGGCTTTGTCACAGTCTTTTTTTAACCTTTTTTTAATTGAAGTATAGTTGCTGCACAATATTATATAAGTTATAGGTGTACAATATAGCAATTCACAATTTTTAGAGGTTATATACTCCATTTATATTTCTTATAAAATATTGGCTATATTCCCCATGTTCTACAGTATACCCTTGTAGCTTATTTCAGACCTAATAGTTTGTACCTCTTATTCCTCTACCCCTATATTACCCCTACCCCTTTCCCTCTCCCCAGTGGTAAGCACTGGTTTGTTCTCTATATCTGTGTCTGCTTCTTTTTTGTTATATTCACTAGTTTGTTGTATTTTTTAGATTCCATATGTGACTGATATCATACAGTATTTATCTTTTTCTGTCTGACTTATTTCACTTAGCAGAATGCCCTCCAACTCCATCCATGTTGCTGCAAATGGCAAAATTTCATTCTTTTTCATGGCTAAGTCATATTCCATTGTCTATATACACCACATCTTCTTTATCCATTCATCTGTTAATGGACACTTAGGTTGCTTCCATATCTTGGCAAATGTAAATAATGCTGCTATGAACATTGGGGTGCATGTATCTCTTTGAATTATTGTTTCTGTTGTTTTTGAATATATACCCAGGAATGGAATTGCTGGATCATATTCTGTTCTATTTTTAGTTTTTTGAGAAACCGCCATACTGTTTTACACAGTGGCTGCACCAATATTTGTTCCCACTGGCAGTGTATGAGGGTTCCTGTCTCCACATCCTCATCAACATTTGTTACTTGTGTTCTTTTTGATGATAGCCATTCTGACAGGTGTGAGGTGATATCTCATTGTGGTTTTGATTTGCATTTCCCTGATGATTAGCAACGGTTGAGCATCCCTTCATGTGCCTGCTGGCTGTCTGCATTTCCTCTTTGTGGCCTCATGATCCCAGTCATCCAGAGGACGAAAAGGCATGGCATAGGGTACACAAGAGGGTTTAATAGACCAGGTCTGGGAGTGGCACATTTCACTTACACTCATGCCCATTGACTGGAACTCGGTCACATGACCATACTTTACTGCACAAGATTCTGGGAAATGTAGTCCACTGAGTACTCATGAACCAGAGGAAATGGATTTTAGAACAGCTATCAGTCTCTGCAACAAGAAAAACGTGCGCTCCATGTTTATTATGGTTGCTGATAAGAATGAACTGATTTTGTGTATGTGTATTTCCCAAACAAAAGAAGTCTGATTCACGTTTGTTTGTTTCTAAAACAGAAGTAGATCATTTGAGGGTAGTATGTGATTAGAACAGCCCTGGGGAGAAGCCTCCTGTCCAGCTTTGTTTCCTTGCTTCCCTCTGCTGCAGGAGACATGTTCCTCCTCATGCCTGTCCACTGAGCCTCTGCCATTGGCAGGGTGATGCTATAAAATTTGCCTACAGAGCAGGGCTGGCTACATAATTTGGGGTGGGGGGGCAAAGAAAATGAAACTGTGGAACCCCTTGTTCCAAAGGTAGGAAAAAAGTGCTGTTAACCAAAATGAAGCTTTTTCCTTTCTTTTATGGTGTTTCTCTCTCTCTTAGTCTGTCACGGTGTTTTTGTTTTGTTTTGTTGCCCTTTAATGCTATTCTAATTAAAGAAAAATTAAAATTGTACATTATTAGCATGAATTTTATCATTCATATTTATATTTTTCAATTCCAATTTTAAATGCAAACATAAGAGCTTCTAACTTACACGGGAAATCACTGAAATTACATGATTTGTATTCCATAGCTAATACGTGCATACGTGTTTTGTTTTTGCAAGAACAGTGGAAATGCTGCACAAAATGAATTCAACTGATTTTATTTCACTTCCTGATACACACATATTCTACCAATATTCTATTTTCAGCTGACTGATGAGTATGAGAGGACTGAAAAGAAAAGGTAGTATGGATTCTTCTATCTTTCCCTGTTGTTCTGTGTTATCCTTTTCAGCTTAAGTTGCTGATTAACACAGAGAAGTAAAAGGAGTAAGAAAGAATATCATAGGACCTGTGGTCACTCCTACTTCTTAAAACGCCATTATCTTCTTTCTGCGTTCAAAGCAAGCCCGGTTCAAACGGAAGGAATGGCCTCTCAGGGCTGCAAGTACCCCTGCTTACTCAGTCTTAGAGGTAAAGCTTGCCTTGATCCCACAACTCAGGCGTCCTCCGCAGTTCCACTTCCACTGGGCACAACAAGCGCTATATGAGAACAGGCATCAAGGAGGGACAGGAGGACACCTTTTCCTCCTGTCTCCTCTGCACACGCATATGCTCCATTGTCCCATCACGTCAATCACAGAGCAGAGATTCAAAGATAATGTTACTGAGAGTCTCAAGACGACAGCAGCAGAGCATTAAACCCAGCACAGGGCACTTCTGAGCAATGGCCCTGTGCAGCTTCACAGGATACATACCCATGAAACCAGTCCTGCTGTGGAGAAAGATTCCCCTTCATTGCTTTTGGAAAAACGAACTGATAGCTTATAGCAGTCAAACTACCTGATTCATAAATCCATTTCTATGCTAAGGAACATAGAGATTGAGATCCGTACTAACATGGACCAACACTGTAGTCTAAAGCACCAAGAATTGTTGGACATGCCATCAATTTGTAGTGGCTTTAAGGGGGAAAATATTAATGTACATCTTGACTGTAAGGAGCATCTTAATGTCAAAAAATCCAAACTGAGGGTGGGGATCCTTCAATTCTTAGAATTGCAGTATAGCATTCGCTTCCCTATTATGTTACTACCTAATAATAACAATGGATTAATATTTTAATATTTCAAGCATTCAGAAAAACATAGACACGGAATGAATACCTGTGTACCCATCGATCAATTTTATCAAATCTTTACATTCTTCCATGTTTACTACACAAGATTTCTTTTTTTTTTCTTTTCTTTTTTCTTTTTTTTTTTTTGCGGTACGCGGGCTCTCACTGTTGTGGCCTCTCCTGTTGCGGAGCACAGACTCCGGACACGCAGGCTCAGTGGCCAGGGCTCACGGGCCCAGCCGCTCCACAGCATGTGGGATCTTCCCGGACCGGGGCACGAACCCGTGTCCCCTACATCAGCAGGCGGACTCTCAACCACTGCGCCACCAGGGAAGCCCACTACACAAGATTTTTAAGGGAAAAAAATTTCATATAATATTAACATGCCCTGGGGACCCCTCTAATTACATTACCCCTCTTCTCTCCTCAGAGGTTTTCTGAAATCAATATTTATCAGAACTTATATCCATACCATAAACAATATATTTTTTCATGTTTTTATATATCATATCATCCTGCAATATGCTTTCTCACGCATCATTATTATTTTGAGATCTATATGCTACATGTGATTCTAGTTAATTCATTTTAATTACTGAAGTGTGAATATTGCATAAAAATACCCCAACTTATCCATTTTATTGATTGTCAGGTAAAATGTTTCTAACTTTATTTTAAACAATGATTTAGGAAATCTTCCATATTTCTCTTGGTATATATAAGCTAGAGATTTTTAGGGTGCATATCTAGAAGTTGGCTTGATAGCTGTGAGCATCTCATCTTTCACTCTTCTAGATACTTCCAAAGGCTCTCCACCTTACATGCTCATGGGAGGTACATAAGAGATGTGTCTCTCCACATGCTGGCTGACATCAAACACTTTAATTGTTGCTAAACAAATGGGTGTAAGATGGTATCTTTTAATTTACATTTCTTTAATGACAACTGAAGTTGACCATCTTTTCTTATATTAGCTAATCAAATTTCTCTTCTATGAATTGCCTATTTAAATGCTTTGCTCATTTTTTTTGAGTTGTGAATCCTTTCAATGTTGTGTTTTATTGATTATGAATACTACTTCTTGGTTATATGTATTTCCAGACTTCATTTAATTTTCACCTTTATTCATGGGATCTTTTGCAAAAAAAAAAAGAGAGTAACTTTAATATAATCAGATTCATTAATCCTCCCTTCGTGATTTCAGGGTTTTGACCTTGATTAAGACAAGTCTCCCTTCCCTGAGTCCACAGATACACTCATATATTTTTTCCAATGATTCAAAGTTTTATTTTTCACATTTTAATCTTTAATCCATTTCACAATTTTTGAATGGCTTGACATAGGAATGTAATTGTGCCAGTATCATTTATTGAATGCTCCATCCCTGACCCATTGATTTGTTCCATGGCCTCCATTATATATGCAGCTTCTCCTTAGGCATGCATGTTTCCTGCCTCTCTTGTTTTAACCACTATAGGTTTATGTGCCCTCTGTCTGCTTCTTCAAAATTATCTGACCTATTCTCCACTCTGTGCTTCTGAGAATCAGCTTGTTAGGACCTATGAAAAGGCTTGCTGGGATTATTTTTTAGAATTACTTTGAATTCATTATAGTTGATTTGTGGGAAATTGACACGTTTAAGTGATTGAATTTTTCCATTCACAAACAAATTACTTATCTTCATTATTTAGTTCTTTTTGTATTTCATTCATGTTTTAAATTTTTTTTCCATAAAGTTTTTGCACAGCTCTGGTTAAAGTTCATTTTTTAAAAATACTCTGCTGTTTACTACAATCCTTAGATGTCTTTTATAACATAATCTAAGTTTATATATTTATAACTGAAACAGTTTTATTACATCTTGATTTTTTGCCAGTTTAGGGATTTTACTGAATGAACTAATGCAAAATCCATCTTCTGCCAACTAACACTTGACTTTGTGTAATTTATTCAGCAAAATATTTTTAAAGAGAATCATATGCAATGAATTAAAATATCTTGCATAGAATGGAAAGTTCTCATTTCATTTAAAATGTATTCTAAAGTATATAACTATATATTATAATATGTAACTATTATAATATTAAAATAATAATTTTATAAATAACATAGAAAGCCTCAAATATAAAAGCTTTGGACACATCACTGTTTCAGAAGATGAATAGTTGAAGCAGTACTCCTGTTTATAGCCAGGTGTTCAAATGCAAGAGGAGGGAATTTTTTTCACTTGGACTATTTTGAGATGAAAAATATACGCAAAGAGACTTCCTGATAGCTTTAAAACTGGCAGTAGTTTTGAAATGTGAAATAAGGAGGTTGTCTGTCATCCTCTCTGAAATCAGTAGTTTAATGAGCTCCCTTTTATGGTATCTGCCTATGCCTTATTCTTTGCAATGCCACACAGATTTAGGAGATGCATTTAAATTTTGTCACTATCCGTGACCTGCAATATGCGTATTCTGCTTCCTTGTATTGTTTGCTCACCAGTCCTTGGTGTCATTTTATTCTCCAGCACTCTAAACACAATAAAGATTCAGTCTTATTTCCAGGCAGTGTTGAATGAACCCATCAAGATCCTCAGAAGAACCCCAAGATTTCACACGTGACAAAGAAAACGGACACTCCTACACCAAAGAGACCTCTCAGACCACTTCACCCATCCTCCTCATGCCCCTCGACTCCCAGGAAAGCCATCGGCTCTCCTGTTAATACGGGATCTAAAATTGTGCTTTAAGTCAGGTTTTGGTCTCCACTCAGGCATGCTTTCAATAATACCAGCAATAATAGCTAACGTTCATCAAGTGCTCACACAGCACCAGAAGCTTTACACGAGTCAACTCATTTAATCCTCACAACAGACCTAAGAGGAAGGGATGTATTTTGCTGATGGAGAGACTGATCAGGATCACACTGCTGGTAAATGACAGTCTGGATCCCAACATGACGCCTGGCTCCGTGGCCCCGGGATCCTGCTGCACTTGGGACCAGGCCCTGAGCGGGTTCACAAATGACCTCATACTTCTCACCATGACTCAGAAAGGTGTATGATATTTTGCCATTTGCTGGTGAGGAAGCCTTGGAACCCAGATCTCCCTGCCTCGAGGCCTGACACAGAGGCCCTGTGCCCAGAAGGACTGAATAGATGAAGGAGACAGAAAGCTTGTCGGGGAAGCCACAGGAACTAGCATATCCAAATGCAAATACTGCAGACTTAAAGCAAGTTGCATACCTGTCATCAATTTGACATCAATGTTTTCATAATTACACGTTATAAACAGTGAATGGTGCTTACCTGAATTATAAAGAAATTTAAGTATTTTCTTGTTTAACACTTCAGTTTAGACTTGAAAATTTTCCTAACTTGAGAACCAGAATGAGGGTCACAAATGGGCTTCTAAGGGATAAATGAAAAATATCTATTTACAACCACGGGTGAATATCTGACAACTCTACCCAAAAATGAAACAATTGAAGCTATCAGTATGATAAGCAATCTCCTAGGAAGGTAATTAGCACTAGAACGCTTACTCTTTATCCCCACCTGTAAATTGTACCACTTGAATAAAAATTTAGCTGAAACATTCATTGTAATTCAAATACTTGGTTGAATTTAGGTGATTGTCATAGCCTCCTAAATGATGTCCCAGGTCTAGCTTTGTCTTGTTTGCTCAGTTCCATGCATCATTTCTCGAATAATCATCCAAAATCAGTGTTTTTTTCCTAGGGTATTGGTGAAAATATGAGTCTAGAGTCACAATGACAGCTCATATCCTGACTCCATGTCATTCTGCCTGCATCACTGTCCTGTGGCTGCCATGCAAATAACCACAAACTTGGTAGCTTAAAACAACAGAAAGTATTCTCTCACAGTGCTAGAGGACAGAAGTTCAACATGAGTTTCACTGGGCTGAAATCAAGTTGTCAGCAGGGGCCATGCTCCCTGGGAAGGCTCTTCGGGAAATTCCTTGCCTCTTTCAGCTTCTGGGGACTGCTGGCATTCCTTTGCTTGTGGCCGCATCACTCCGATCTCTGCCTCTATCTTCACATGGCCTCTTACTCTTTGGTGTATATCAAGTCTCCCATCTGCTTCTCTCTTAAAAGGACACTTGTGATTAAATTTAAGGCCCAATCTATAATCCGGGATAATCCCACATTGTCACAATCCCTAACTTAATCACATTTGGGAAGACTCTTTTTCCTCATAAGGTATCATTTACAGGTTCCAGGAATTAGGACCTGATACCTTTTAGACCATTATTCAGCCTGCTCTACTGTCTATATGATTTCAGGTAAATTGTTCAATCTCTCTAAAGCCAATTTTTTAATCTATCAAATGTGTGTAATAACAGTATTTATTTCATAAGGTTGCTTGAGGCTCACATGAGATAATTTATGTAAAGCACTTAGCACAGTGTTTGGCAAAAATAAGCTTTCAATCAATAATAGCCAATCTGTTTCTATATGCAAAAAATTCAGTATCTCTCCGTTACTTTTGGTCTAAATCTGAATCTGGAAATCCAGGATGTCCATCATCTGGCCCCAGCAATTTTCTCAACTTTGCTTTTTAGTAGTTTCTTTTTTTTTTAACATCTTTATTGGAGTATAATTGCTTTACAATGTTGTATTAGTTTCTGCTTTATATCAAAGTTAGTAATTTCTTTATAGATTTCTATTCTAACCAGATTTGTTTGCTAACTAGTCCCTCAGTTTAGTCTCCTGTCTCTCTTCTTTGGGCCTCTGTTCTTTGCTGCTCCTGTCTGTGACCCTTGACCCCTTCATCCACACTTGTCCAAACACCGTCTGTCCTGCCAGGGCCAGCTCAGTTCTATCCTCTCCTTGGAAGCTTCCCCAACCGAACCAGTCTGGGCTATTCACTCCCTTTGGGGACTGTGGTACTGCTCTTGGAATGCTTTATCAACTCTGCCCACGATGGCTCTGTACATTTACACCCTGTTGCATACAAAGGCATGCTAGGTGCCAAGCACATAGCAAGGATGGATAAACCATAAAGGGAGAGAATTCAAGGAAGTCAGATCTGGGTTCAAAGACTAGATTAACATCTTATCTCTTTAGTCCAGAAACAGATTAGAAATAACAGGCAGTGGATGGGCCAAAACCTGCAGGCCTCCTGAGATCCCAGTCATAGAGCAGGCAGTGGTGGCTGAGAGCTGGGTTCTGTGGGATTAAGAGGAATAATAAGTCTTCCATAGGATGAGATTAGGACAGGCTTAACACTAAGAGTTAGAGGCTAGACTGGAGTCTTCCACTACTGAAAAATAAATAAAATCTGCTGGCAACTGCTGCCTTGTGCTAGATGGGGGCTGAGGAGTTGAGGAAAGATAACACAAAGCTACTAGCAAGAGGACTGAGTACAGATTGAGAAAGAGGGAGAGAAATAGCAAAAAGCTTTCCACTTAAAATAAACCTGCAAATAAAAATTTCATAACACGTGAAGAAATCAAATGCTAAAAAGACAGTCAACAAAATAAAAAATTGGAACACGAATTCATTCCAGATTAAACTAAATTTATATAACAGTATGAGAAGTGCTAAAGTGAGTATATTCTGGATGTTATGAAGAAATAAACAAGATAATGACAGAAATTAAAAAGATGTTATTTTTTAAAAGGATAGAAAAGCTAAAATAAAAGCAGTTGGATACAAAGAAGAACAAATTATAAATGTTGTTGGTTAAATAAAATGCAAAACTTTAGAAAGATGATGAACTATAACCTAGAACATTAAAGATTAGTGACTTAAAAGCTATTACTATTGGAAATGTATCTCAAATTGAGAAAGAGTAACTATGAAAATCCCACCTAGACACACCATGACAAAACTGAAGAACATTAAAGAAAACAAGAAAATATTTAGGACCACCAGGAAGAAAAGACAGACCACCACAAAGCAACAGTTGGGTTGACAGTGGAACTGTCAGCAGTAAGAGATACAAGACTGTGGATCAATATCTTAAAAATGTTAAGAAAAAATAGCTACCTAAAATTTTATATACAGCTAAAGTATCATTCAAGAGTGAGGGTGAAGTTAAGACAATTTCACACATACAACGATTGAAAGAGTTTACCAACTCTACTTAACTCTAAGTAAAATTACTGTTAAAGTAAGTGCATCAGCAAGAAGAATGAACCCAAAGCTCAGACTGAGATAACAGAAATAATGTCAAGCCCTAAAACTGATCAAACATTAGTAAGATTCATTAACTTGAAAAAAAACCAAACTAAAACTCCAGACAACAATGGAATATTAGAGGAGTTTTGACAGTCTGGTAAAGCCTATGAATACCTTCTCAGAATGTCTGTAAATGCACAGAGTGAAACTCATGAAGTTGCTATGTGTTTATATATATAATATAAATGCATATACATGTGTGTGCATACATATACACATATATATACATATATATGATGATGCTACAGTAATATATGTGGAAGGAAGGAGGGAAAGAAAGAAGGAAGAATGGAAGGAAGGAATTATCATGCAGGAAAGAAGGAACAAAGGAGGGAGGGAAAGTGGGAAGAAGGGAGGGAGGGGATTAGTTATCTCACTAGATGTCAATCAAAATTGTTTCAACCTGGTCAGATTGCTCATTGATTGACTGGCTTATTGATTCATTTGCTCGTTCAGTCATTCATTTTCTTACTCATTCATTTTATAAACATTCGCTGAGTGTCTGATCTGTTTTAGAAACACATGAGGTGCCCGGTAATGTGGAATCCCTGCTCTTCCAGAGCTTTCCATCGTGTGGAAGAGTTGGACAATAGATAGATCATAATGGCAATGCAAAGGTTCAGTGCTAGGCTGGAGGGTGCGCCAGGCGCCAAGGAACAGCCAAGGAGGTCGGGCTCCCAGCCCTGGGGTGCGGAGCAAACAGATCTGTGCTCCCGAGGAGGAAACGCCTGGGTCGCATTCTGGGAGCCAGACAGAAATTGGTCGGAAGGCAGAGGGCGGTGTGGGCTCCTCACCCGTGCCTGCAGCCTGTGGGGGAGGCGCCGGGTGAGGCTAGGAGGCAGCCCTGGACTCCCTGACTCTGACACGTGGAGACTCGGGGCCCAGGACCCTGCCTGGGGCTTCGGGCAACCACTGAGGGTACCACGCGGAGGCAGTAACAGGATCACACCCACCTGGTAAATAGATATTCTGTTAAATTGTAGAGAAGGAATTGCAGGGAGCAGGACTTGAGGGTGGGTAAGTGGGCGGTACAGGGGCCATGGGGGCCAGAACTGGGGTGGGATCCACTGTGAGCGACAGAAAGGAGGAGGGAGCAGCAGGCCTGGTGACCTCCGATGGGAGGTGAGGGGGAGTGAAGCAGCCACTGCCAGGTTAGGGCTGGGCATGGGTGGGGGATGGATGCAGAATGCGGGGAGAAGAGACTCTGAGAGGAGACGGGAGGGCAGTGTGTGGACTTGGGGAGTCTGAGGTGGATGAGATTTCTGAGCAGACATTTCTACTAAGTAATTGTATATCTTTTTTTTTTAACATCTTTATTGGAGTATAATTGCTTTATAATGGTGTGTTAGCTTCTGCTTTATAACAAAGTGAATCAGTTATACATATACGTATGTCCCCATATCTCTTCCCTCTTGCGTCTCCCTCCCTCCCACCCTCCCTATCCCACCCCTCTAGGTGGTCACAAAGCACCAAGCTGATCTCCCTGTGCTATGCGGCTGCTTCCCATTAGCTATCTATTTTACGTTTGGTAGTGTATATATGTCCATGCCACTCTCTCACTTTGTCCCAGGTTACCCTTCCCCCTTCCCATATCCTCAAATCCATTCTCTACATCTGCGTCTTTATCCCTGTCCTGCCCCTAGGTTCTTCAGAACTTTTATTTTTTTTTAGATTCCATATATATGTGTTAGCATACGGTATTTGTTTTTCTCTTTCTGACTTACTTCACTCTGTATGACAGTCTCTAGGTCCATCCACCTCACTACAAATAACTCAATTTCATTTCTTTTTTATGGCTGAGTAATATTCGATTGTATATATGTGCCACATCTTCTTTATCCATTCATCTGATGATGGACACTTAGGTTGCTTATATCTTTTTTAGAACAGTAGCTTTTAATTCTTTTGGTTGACCATGCACTTCATCAGTTAAATAAAAATCGTGCAGGAAAAACCAACACAGCACATATGTAATTATATATATTATATATTATTGTAATAAGTTCTTTGTAATATAGTTCTTTTTGAAATATTGTAATATAGTTCTTTGTGAAAAGAACCCAGAATCTGGAGTCTGAAGGCCTGGGTTTAAATCCGGTCTTGATCTCTTTCACTATATGATCTGGGACAGATGACCTGACCACTCTCCATAGCTAGAGAGTATATATTTTTCACATGTATTCTCTATATCCATGTATATTTTATATTTAATACATATTCACATATATTATATATAGCATATATAATAACATATATCATAAACCTTCACAGATATAATATATATTTACATATACATTATGTATGCTATGTATAATATATTACACATTTTTCACATGTGTTATATATAATATAATTATATATTAAGGATTAAATGAAGCAATACATATGAAAGTGGTGAGTGAGTTAAATTACCCTTTCCTATGATGCTGTGAACTACACCAGCGTTACTTGTTGTTGCTTTGGTGGAACAAATCCTAGCAATGCAGTCTGCATTTTCTGTCTACATGTCCCAACAACAATAAGTACCATGTTATTCCCTGGGGTTCAGAAGCAGCACTGACTCTTTGCAATCATGAGGTTAACTTTTCCTGTCCTATCTAGAGTGATGGCTTTCAACTGAGAAAGATTATTCCCTCCCAGGGGACATTTGAAAATGTCTGGAGACATTTTTGGTTGCTTCCAATGAAGGTTGGGGGATAGTATGGCATCTAGAAGGTGGAGGCCAGGGATGGGGCTGAACGTCCTACAATGCAAAGGACGGCTCCACACAGAGAATGTAAAGTGTCAGTCGTGCCAGGGTTGAGACCCTTCCTTGAACTGTCCATCTTCCCAAGAAGAATCTGAATGTGCTTGTGTGAGATGTAGAAAGAAACTGACTGGGGTGAAGGGCATGGCAGTCTGGCAGACCCTTCCTTGAACTGTCCATCTTCCCAAGAAGAATCTGAATGTGTTTGTGTGAGATGTAGAAAGAAACTGACTGGGGTGAAGGGCATGGCAGTCTGGACTTTGAATTCTGTTTTCTGTTAGAGGCACTTTCCTGCTTTCGCAGAAGTCACTGGCCAGGCCTTGGGCACCGTGCAGAGGAGACACTGACACCTACTGGAGAGGAGACAGGGGAGCTGGTCCTGCAGGGCACAGTGAGGGAGGGAGAGGGGGCAGCTTGCGCTCTGTCTTCACTTATTAATGGTACCTTTTTAATGTGCTTTAATGCTCTTGTGGTGAAACTTTAAAATTCCTGAATTTCATTTATGCATAAATAACATAACTTGTCACTGCTTTCCCTTATACTGTTTTCTTCTTCCTCTGTTTAGTTCTCTGACCTTTAACATGAGTTAAAGTTAAAGGGATCTATGAGTAGAAAAACCCTCTGTAGCCGATCACCATTCTCAACTTGTTCTCCTTCCTCCTCTCACAAGTCCATGTGTAGCGCCCACTAGTGGCCATCTATGGCCGTGTCTCTATTTTTGGAATTCCAGGACTTGGTCTTTACCATTTCCTCATCACCACAGAACAATCAGTTACCAAAAGCAACTAGTATATTTTCCTTCCTACCCATGGTCACTTACCCTGATGCATTCTGTTGATTTCCCAAAACAGAAATTGAGTTGATCATCTGAATTGCAAATTATTCAGTCTAATGGCATGGAAATTAATAAAACAAAGTCGTGAAACTACCATCTGTCTCAAAGTTATCTACTTGTAGATGTTTATCAAGCTAAGAAACTTGCCATATGTGTAACATATTGTCTGAAGGAAAGGAAAATCTCTACTTTTTTCTAGAAAATCCCAACATTGTAAGTTATGTTTTTGTCTGTCTTGTTAGACCACCTTCTCTTCTTGCCATGGGTGACTCAAATAGCTGTCTCCCATTCAACTCTCTAGATTAGCTTTTCATAATAGCAATTCGGAAGCTTTCCATTTACATAAGGTGTTCAGCCTCATTCTACAAAGGGTCTGAAAACATCTTTTAAGACAAATCTGTTCGTCTATTTTGCCTTACAAACTAACCTGTTTTTTTAAATGCCTTTTCAGAAATGATACACTGGAATTTTTCTCATAGTGGCTTTTGTCCAAACACCTCTAATTGCTTTGGAGATAATGTCCTATTCATTTTCACAATATCCCTCTGAAAATGTGGACAGTATTATACCACCTTGCACACGGTCAAACTATAGCATATGGGAGTTGATTAACTCTCTTTTCTCTGTGCTTCTAAATTGTTCATCCCTTTTCCATCCTGTCGGTCCATGTAATTAATTCTTTTCTGAATATCCTTTGCAGTTAGCTGAACATCCCTTATGAAACTCGGTCTCAACTCCCACGATAGTTCCTTGAGAATGTCGTCTTCCTCCATTAGCCTGTAGGTTTAGTACGCATTTCTGGTTGATGTGAGTTCACACACTGAACTCAACACAGTTCAGTGTACAGAATGGAAGAGCATTTAGGATTCAAATAAAAGGGAGGGCTATGGGGCTTCCCTGGTGGCGCAGTGGTTGAGAGTCCGCCTGCTGATGAAGGGAACACGGGTTCGTGCCCCAGTCTGGGAAGATCCCACATGCCACAGAGCGGCTGGGCCCGTGAGCCATGGCCACTGAGCCTGCGCGTCTGGAGCCTGTGCTCCACAACGGGAGAGGCCACAACAGTGAGAGGCCCGCATACCGCAAAAAAAAAAGGGAGGACTATGATCATTACAAACGGGTGCATTGTTTAATATATTACAAAAGACACACTTGTATATTTACTTCTTAAATACAGAAAGATGAAAGTTGGGCATTTTATAGGATATTAGTAATATATTTGTTTTGACCAAATTTATGCATTTAATCCCCATGACTACCTCAGTATATAGTCAGGGTTGACATCCCCAATTTAGAGATGTGTAAACTAAGACAGAGAGGTTTGTTTGCTCTCCCAGTGCTTTAAGTCTAGTAAGGAATAGATTGCTTCCCACCAAGTCATGATGTGCATGGCGATTCTTTGCATTGTCTCCTCCATTCATTGTTCTCTAATCCCACTGTTAAATTTTCTCTAAAGTCTACTAACCAGCCTTGCCTCCATGTCCTCCTCCTATGTTCAGGATAGCTCATTTCCCTAAAACCCAACTTTTATCATATTTCTCCCTTTTTTGAAAATCATCAGTGATTATAAATTACCCCTGTGAAATAATAATAAATATAGATATAGGTCTTAATTAATAATAAATATATATAGGTTTCTGCCCCCAGTTCCTGACATAGAGTCCCTAAAGCCCGTGTAATTCCTTGGTGACAGGAGCATCTTTTGTTCTAATGAGGCGACTTGATGGGCTTTTTTTTTTTTTTTGCGGTATGTGGACCTCTCACTGTTGTGGCCTCTCCCGTTGCGGAGCACAGGCTCCGGACACACAGGCTCAGCGGCCATGGCTCACGGGCCCAGCCGCTCCGCGGCATGTGGGATCCTCCTGGACCGGGGCACAAACCCGTGTCCCCTTCAACGGCAGGTGGACTCTCAACCACTGTGCCACCAGGGAAGCCCTTGATGGGCTTTTGAATAGCTTCAGGATGGGGGCTGGTCGCCCGAAAGATCAAGCCATGATTAGAAATTTGGAACTTTCGGCCCCACCCTCCATTCTCTAGAGGGGGGATAGGGCTGCAGATAGAGTTAGTAATCTATCAGGCCTACACGATGAAGCTTCCATAAAAATCCCTAAAGTATGAGCTTCCAAGAGCTTCCAAGTTGGTGAATACGTCTGCATACCAGGAGGATGGAGCATCCCATCTCCACAGGGACAGAAGCTCCTCCACTCAGCACCCTTCCAGACCTCGCCCTGTATACCTCTTCATCTGGCTATTCATTTATATCCTTTGAAATACCCTTTGTAATAAATCAGCAATAGTGTGTAAACTGTTTTCCTGGGTTCTGTGAGCAACTTTAGCAAATGATCAAACCCGAGGAGGGGGTCATGGGAACCTCCCATTTGTAGCCAAGTCGGATGGAAGTTGTGGGTAGCCAGTGGACTTGAGATTGGTGTCAAAATAGGAGGCAGTCTTGTGGGGCTGAGCCCTTAACCTACAGTGTCTGCTGTGACTCCAGTTAGTGTCAAAGTCAAGCTGAATCGTGGGACACCCAGCTGGTGTCTGAGAATTGGTCAGTGGTGGGAAAAACCCCACACATCTGGCATCAGTACTGTGTGAGTAGCAGAGAAGAAACATGAGAATTTTTTCTCTTATAGCATCTCCAAAGGAAATAAAAATTAGTGAGCATGTCAGTGAAGGCCTATCATGATATAATTTGAAAATTGTTCTTCTAGACTTTCCTCTCACACCAATTTTCTGTTCTCCACGCTGGTCTGTTCGCTGCCCTGAATGTGCTGTACACTTTGCAGACTCGGGGTACACCATCGCCCCATGTTCAGAGCCCCGCTCTCTGACGAATAAAACCCTATGTGCTCCTCAAGGCCCAGCCACATCCCACCTCCTCTCCAGAAACTTTCTTTGGCAACCACAGTAGAAATGGACTCACACCTGCATTTGAGACTCATCACTGCCTGCTCCCTAAACAATTTATGCATCTTTCCACCCACCAGATGCCTAATGCTACATCTTCTACATGGTAGGATCTGGTTAATATTCATTGCTTGGTTGATACCCACCAAAAGTATGAAATTAAGAAGAGGAGTGAGTCAGTTTTCCTGAGTCTCTCCCATGTATATGTGCTGTTAAACTTTGATTTTCTCCTGTTTAAAAAAAAAAAGAAATTAAGTAGAAAATTTACTCTTGGGGGGAAAAGGGATGCTTAACTACTGTCCACCTGCAGACAAGTTAGAAATTTGTACTAAGTCATAGACTATTATAACGTGAAGGGTATTATTGTTGCCAGACCTTTCTTTATACTTTTAGCACCTGAGTGTTTTGAGAGTCTATGGCCACTAGAGGCAGCCTTTTGAGGGTGGTTTTCCTGTCAATCACATTTGTACCTTCCCACTGTACTTAAGACAGTGTCTGACATGTATCATGCACTCTATGAATATTTTAACATTTTTCTTTTATTATGTAATTCATTAAATTTGTTATAGTAAAGGATAGCTCCAATGCACACTTTCCACTGGAAAACATTATCCTGGGCATGGTATAACACGTGCAAGCCAAATCAGGCCTTCCCGGGCTGGTTAGCATCTCACACAGAAAACATTGCTTTTCTGGCCTGAGAGTTGTATCTGAGGCCACCACCCTTCTCTGTAGAGCACCCTGCTTTCTGGAACAGTAGAATAATAGCACCTCAAAATGCACACATTCCTCTGAAGGTTCAAACGGCAGCATACCTAACATTTAAAGACAGTATGATATTCATAATATGGAAAATAAATTCCAGCGATACAGCTTTTCTTTGCAAAGAAAAAACCCACCACATCTCCCCTCCAACTCTTTTCTTCTGGTCTCAGCTTTGCGTGTTATTTGTGTCTGGGATGGAAGGTTAGAGGCCCTACAGCACACAGAACTCCAGGCGGTCCCTAACACTGGAACTATTTTGTGCTCTCATTGATGTGGTCTGTCTACGCAGCTGTAATTAGAGATTCCAGGGCCGCTGATAGGAGGGTAAGAGCTTCGGCACTAAACTGTAACTAGCCGCCCCACAACTGACCAGCGATTATGTACAGGGATCTCGGAGAAGTGAATGAACGTTTTGTGGAAAATCTATGGCAGGAATAATGTCCCTGATGTCATGCTGAAAACTGCCAAGCTCTGCCGGAGGAAATTGTGTAACTACTGATTGGATCGATTAGGAAGGAATGATTTCCAACCCGCCAGCCCTCTTGGCTTCCTTCCCCTTCTCGAGAGTCCAGGAAACCCAACCCCCTTCCCCTTCCCCCACCTCCCTCCCTCCTGCTTCGGGCCCCTCACTTCCGTCTGCCTCTTCCGGGGAGGAGGCTCTGCCCCTCAGCTTCCTGCCTGCCCAGGCCTTCCCATCCCCTCCGACCCCTCCCCCCTTCTGCACTCCCCTTTCAAGTCTCCATTCTGAAAATTTACAGAGAGAAAAGCCAAAAGGTCTTCCTTGCGTTCGGCCTCACCCTCCTTCCCTGCCAAACTTCTCAAAGACACTGTCTCTTAGGAAACCCCAATTTTCTCACTTTCCACTGCTTTTCTTTTTTTTTTTTTTTAATTAATTAATTTATTTTTGCGTGTTGGGTCTTCGCTTCTGTGCGAGGGCTTTCTCTAGTTGTGGCAAGTGGGGACCACTATTCATCGCGGTGCGCGGGCCTCTCACTGTCGCGGCCTCTCTTGTTGCGGAGCACAAGCTCCAGACGCGCAGGCTCAATAGTTGTGGCTCACGGGCCTAGTTGCTCCGCGGCATGTGGGATCCTCCCAGACCAGGGCTCAAACCCGTGTCCCCTGCATTGGCAGGCAGATTCTCAACCACTGCGCCACCAGGGAAGCCCTCCACTGCTTTTCATTCCACTTGAACGGACCATTTTCCTGAAGCTTCTCTCATAAAGCAGCTCCCAGACTCTTGGGTTCTTTCCTTCCGTGTCACCTGTTTGCTGTGTCCTCTGTTGGGAGACGCGACGCTGCCCGACGCTGCCCCTCCCTCTGTTCCGTCTCTTCCCCTCACCTGCTGGGCCTCCTCCCTCAGCCTCTGCCCTCTGGCCATTCACCTTCATCAAACAGTCGATAATGCCCAGATTGACTGGAGTTCCAGAAAGTTCAACGCCTACTGACAGCCTGGAGGCACCTGTCCCAGCACAGCCAAAATGTTCCCTTTAATGTGTTCCCACCTCGGCCTGTCATTACCAGAAAACTCAGCCTCGTTTCCATTTCTCTGGAAGACACGGGAACACCTGCTACGCGTCCCTCCCTGGAACTCCCCACTCTCAGTTGATCACAAAATTTTAAATTATGAAAGTTTCCATTTCCCCTGAGTCTTCTAGTTATGCTTTAGTTCAGTCCCTCCTTGTTAGCTGCCCGTTTTGTCGTTTTCTAACCGATATTCGTGCTGCAGGTGTTCACCTCCCTTTCCCACCCCTGGCCCTTGACCCACAAACTAGCAATGTCCTTCAGACCATTCAGGGCCCCAGACTAGCCCAATATCTGGCAGGCACTGGGGGTCCACAGACCCTTTGCAACACTGGACAATTGACTCAATCTCTCTGCGCCTCAGTTTCACTACCTACACAAGTGGGGACAGTGACAGTACTTCCCTCATAGGGCTGTTGGGAGCCTTAAATCAAGTCACCTGAGCCCTGCCTGAGGATGCACCCCCTGGAGCTGAGTCAGCGCAAAGGCTGGGCGGGTCCTCAGCACTGATCCTCAGCAGGCCGTGAGCTCAGGTTGCCGCCTGGCTCCAATCTGCCTTCCCACCATTGTCCCTAGTTCCCTTTGCCACCCTTCCTCCTCCTCCTTGTCTTCTCTGCCAGGAACGTCCTGCCACCTCTCCACCACCAGTTATACTTCAAGTTCATCTCAATGTCGCCTTCTTAGGGATTGTTACAGACTCACGTCACCCTCCTCCCACCTCCTAAAAGGGAGAAACTGGTAGAATCATTTGCTCGCTCTGTGTCCTGCTAGTACTCAGGTCACGATTTAATGCAGCACTAACAACAAGTGTCATCTCTCCTGCTGGAGGGAGGCCTCCCTAACTGAAATCTGGACTCAGCTGTCTTTAAATTCCCTAGCCCTTTAAATTCCCTAGGCCAGCAAATGGTATGCAGTAGGTGGTACATAAATATTGACTGAATTAAATATTTTAAACTATAAATTTAGTGAAAATCATAGACAAGGATAGTATTTTTCTACTGGGTTTTGGTTATATCATTATTGGTTTAGGATGTTTGCTCTGCCCTGAAACTTGAAAAATCAGTTTCAGATCTTCTCTTAAAATAATGATTTTGAAAGTTAAAATCTCTTACTTAAGATTTAAATCTAACAAATAGTTTTATTTTCTAAGAGATGTCTTAATTGAATAATATATGGATTTAAAAAAAATTCTACATCCCCAAAAAGACCTGAAAACTGCTCTATTTGCTTTAACATAACTGCAATTTGATAAATATTTTGGACATTTATTTGCAAAAGAATATAAAGAACCTTTATTTCAAAGACATGCTTGGTGGAGCTGAAATATCACCATTGTACTCCACTAGAATGAAACGTTTGTTGTACTGGGCTGTTGTTGTCTTTTAAATTCCTTGCTCTTTAGATTCTTGTTTAATTCTTAGGCTTTTTTAACGTGTTACCAAGGAGAAAACGTGGTAGCAAATTCCACGGTGTAGAATGGGCTGCCTTCCATCCTCCCTCTGCTCCAGCACACACAGAATGGCGTCTGCATATGTTCTAATCCTTACCCACCGGGTTTTGTTCCAGGCCTGAAAAAGACAGCCTCCCACAGAACAAATAAGCTCTCCAAAGGATGTGTTTTTCTTTGGTGTTCCTTCAAATTAGCACATATCTGTGCTGCGGTGTATGGTATTGCAGAGAGGCATTTTATTATTTGTCCTAAATAGGAAAATGTGCAAAAAAGTATGGTTTGCTTATTCCAGAGGCAATTCCTTCACTTTTACTTAAATCAGCATCAGTAGGCATGAATACAGTCACCACATGAATAACTTTACGTTGAAAATCATGAACAAAATTTGAGTTCACCACTAAAACTTACCCTTTGGTCTAAGGAAAATGACATACATAAGCCTTAATTTTTTTGAACTTATCAAAACTGTATTTCTAGAATGAAGTATGAAATGAAATCAGAATGTCAGAAATTACAGATAAGTTATAAAACGATATTCTTTATAATGAATGCTTATACTTTTGAGCCCTTAAAATCTACTCCCAAATATTTCTTATAAAATGCACTGCTTTTCTTTTTTACTTTAATTTTGGTTCGTTTGGTTTAATGATAGCTACTCAATATACATGCCATTTACGAGGGCACTTTCCAGCTGCATGTGGAAGTTTACATTTAAATACCAATTTGTGATGAAAGAATGCTTCCAACTCAGTTCTCATCAGCATTAGAGGTTTTAGCAATTGCCGATTATTTTTCTAAATTACCTATTTTAATTAAATAAAATATTGTGAATTTAAGATTTGAAGTGCTCAAGTATTATCTCTAACTAATTAGTGGGGGGAAAGAGAGGAAATAATATTTTGCTACAGTAAGTGACTATTTATAGAAGAAAATGCTTCTGTGGTCCCAATGTCTTAATTTATGGGAAGAAGTACAAACTCCTCTTGAAATCCTATTACGTAAAGGATCTTTGCTGGAGTGTATCTGGCACTGATCATTTATACTAATGAAGTGTAAATGTGTATGTTAATTAGAGCGAAAACGTTCTGGATATCCAGGGTTATCCTATTGACATACATCTAGACCCCCCTACAACATTTAAAAGTACCTGTTTCTGTTTCACACTCACTGGATGAGAACAAATCCTAGAACTTAGGAAGGACCCAGATCATAGCTGTGGATACAGTGGGATCTGTGGTTCGGTTTTGGAATTTTCATCACCAACTTACCGCTGGGTCCACACTCTACTCCTGACGAGGGTACATTAAGGGGTGCATGCAGACCAAGGAAAATTGTCTCTCAAACCCATCTGCCCAGCAGCTTACAGCAAAGTTGGAAGGTATTGAAAGCTGTTACTATCTGACACTGGCAGCTTGATTTCTTTTTTATTTTAGTGCAGACCATGACACCTCCTAACAAGGAGGCAGAGATCACAAACTTTCTAACAGTGCACCCGGCAGCATCCTCCCTGCCCACAGCCCAGTGACAGCGCTGAGCTCCGGAGGGCAAGGCTAGGCTGCTTCAGGGCGGAGCAGCACTTTGCAGGCTAGTGAACTGATCGTGCACTCCTGATGAGACCGTTAGAGACAATAAAGGGAAATGAAAGCAATTTACACTATGTGTGGACAGATTTCCATATAGAATAATTTTTGTATGTATTTAAATGTTAGGTAGAAACTTTCTATCCTAAGGAAAAGTTGGGTTTTTTTTTTTTTTAATCTTCAGATTGAAACTGCTCCTTTAAGCATAGAAGTATAGTCAGGAATTTGTATTCTTTATGACTAACATAGGTGATATTGATAGCTTTGCATTTCCAATCTGAGAGGTAAACTCTTCCCTTACAGTGGTATAATGCTACCACATGGAAAAGGGGAGAAGAAACTTTGCATTCCCACCTATGCATTTGCAGTGTGTTTATTTCATTTCATTCATCCACCTGACTACGGAAATAATTCAATTGGGAGATTTATACTTAGGAATTATTTTCCAATGTATTCAACATTCAATTTTAGGTAATATATTTTAAAATACAAAAATAATGAATTTTGTGATTATTTCCAGCCTAATCATGTAAATTCTTGGGGTTTCAAAACAGGAAATTTTTTACATCAGTTTAGATTCTGTCACTTGACAATTTGAAGCATCCAAAATGATATAGACAAACTGGATGGATGACTCAATTAAACACAATGAAAGTCAATAAACACAAATGCAAACTACAGTTTTGAACAGTAATAATCCTATAAATCCAAAGTAAGAAGGGAAACCAATTATATTTAGTATGGGGGAAAGATGAAGAGGTTTTGATAAGTGAAAACTGAGCACAATCAGGAAAATAGCTAACTGTTTTGTGACATATCAATATGCCTTCTATTGAGTGTAAGAGGCGTGGAGTAATTCTTCTTCAAAATGGAAAGCTTTCAGCTGTAGTATCAGGCTCCATAGGATGAGCACAGTTTGGAAAGAGGAAAGAACTTATTTCCTATGATGGGCAGAGGCAAAGACCTCAGGCTCTAGGTAGAAGAACTGCAGTGACTTTGCACCGCAGTGTTGAGGCATCTCTGAGGGAAGGTGGACATTTATGGGAGCCTGAGAAATGGGCAATTCAGTGTCTCCTCTCCCCAGTGGGGATGTCCCAGGACACAGGGAAAGTGGAAAGAGCCAACTCTTCAGCCTTGGCTCTGGGACACCCCTGGGGTCAGTGCTCTGTAAATGGCGGTTCCCTGAACAGCCAGCCCCGCAGCCTCCGTGCAGCTGTGCCTATAGATGCTGATGCTGCATGAGCTCAGGGTTGCTCAGCCGGATAGAAAGGTCAGAGAGAGAACAGGGTAAACAGCTACGGTGTTGTTACAAAGGGTTCTGGTAGGTGCTCTGTGGTCATTTGTTCTCCAGTGCCACTGCAGGGATGATGATGAAAGCGGTCAGCAACCTAGATATTTAGGTTAAACATTAGAAAGACCAATTTGACAGCTCAGGGAAATCCTGTCAGTTCATCTTAAGAGGTTATGGACTCTTCCTCATTTGTAGCATGTAATGCTATATGAGGTGAACTTCTGGAGGAATCCTTACGTTTTCAGTATTGAGACAGACAAAAGGATCACAAAACTACAGGGGGAAGAAAAGGAATTAAGTTATCCACACTGATTTGTCAGAAATCACTTCATTCTGTGTCTGGATATCGCTTCCTGCTCATAGGCAATCTAAGCTTGCTAGATGGAGCAAATAAAAATATGGTGTCTGTTAATCTGAATTTCAGATGAACAACAAATAACTTTTTAGTAAAATCGTGTCATGCAATATTTAGGACATACTTATACCAAAACATTCTTGTCATATATCTGAAATTTAACATTAACGGGGCATCCTGTGTTTTGTCTGGCAACCACGGCTATAACTACATCTCATATGTATATAATCTATGTCCTATGGTCACCACATGCAAAAACTAGCACATCAGTAAAATGAGCTAAAAGTGCCTGTCTTTGGAACACTGGAAGTTAAGTTACTAGATGTATCCTAGAGGAGACTAACATGAGTTTGAAAAATTAATGTTAAAGAACATGGATATGTGTATATTTATATTTATATAGATCCTAACTGACAGTGCAAAATGAGTGGTCACTGGCCTCCAAAGCCTTCGTACCTAGATTATTGAACTAACTTTCTAACTAGTACCTCCTGCTTCACTGCTTTTCCCCTCATCTGTGTTCTACAAAATAACTCCCAAATCAGCTGGTGGAACCCCTGCTTTCCTAATGTTACTTCCCTGCTTAAAAACCTCCATGAATATCCAAACTGGCATAAAAGACCCATCCTCATCCCCCTTTCGAAAGATGTTTCTGCTTCCTTTGCCTATGAATCACACCCTGTGCTAGAAAGTTACAGATTCGACCAGTGATGAAAAGACATGCCTTACATAACAAATTGTAACATTAGTAAGAACCAGAGAGGGACTCCAGTGAGGGGAGTGAGTAATTCCAACTCGGGGATCAGGACACACTTTCTAAGGGATGCGGTGTTTGAACTGTGCTTTGAAGAGTGAGTCAAGTTGGGATACAGAAGGAATGGGAAATGAAAAGCATGGCAGGCTAAGGAAACTGGCCTGGAGATGGGGATGCATCTTAGGTGTTTAAGAACAGTGAGAGGCCCTGATCAGCTGAGTATAAGAGGATGCTCAAATTCAAGGAGATATTGACCTTTTTGTAATCTACAGAAACTTTTTGAGTGTCGTTTCATAATTAGAGCCATACGGTAGGAAAGTTTATCTGGTGGCTATTTTAAGGATAAGAAACTAGGAAGTTAATTAAAAAATATATCTGATCAGTGCCTTTAAAAATTCATTTTCAATATCACTATAAATCCACTCAGCTGACTCTAAATCCCATGCCCAATTCGGAAATCCTTTCTGACTTTCTATTCTGTTCTACCCCCTCTTTAATTGAAGATGATACTTCAGTGGTTCAATCTGCCTTTTTGTCTAAGCACATTCTCTTATTTTACATTCCGGTTCTTTGTACAGAACTGTGCCATTTTATGGCTTGTCAACTTTATGCCTTTTCTCATTCAGTTCCCTCTCTGTGGAATGCCCCATCTCCTCTTTTCTCCAAGTTATCCTTCAGAACTCAAATTAGTTATTGCGTCCTTTAGGAACTCTTCCTCGTGCCCTTGAGATGGTCAAAGTGTCCTTTCTCGGGACTCTCCTGCTGAATCACTCCTTACCTTCTATGGACATCCTTGTTTGGGGAGTGTTTCTTCCATCTGTCTGTGAGCTGCCATGGTTTTCTCTTTGGATTTCAGCTCACGCAGCCTCTCTCCCTCAGGGCTGTCAGCCCCTCTTCTGGATTCAATCACATTTACAGGCTTGTGACTCCGAAGTTTAAGTTCTGAACTTTCCCCTAAGCCACCAACCTATTATCAAACTACTTGTCTTCCCGAAAGTCTCAGAGACACTCCAAACTCAAAATAAAACTAATCTCTCATCTTCCTCCAATCCCGCCCCTCCTCTGACACTGCCCTCTCCATCTGCCCAGTCACCAGATAAACTGGAAGAGTTTAGACTCTCTCTCTTTCTAAACCATCACCTCTAGTCCATGCAGTCACAAAATCCTACCTCTGCTGTCTCCTTACGACCCCGTGTCCCGCAAATCTCTTCCTCTGCATCGTTACTGCCTTGGTTCAGAGGATCTCTCTTCTTTGGTCCTCCTCCAGAACAACGGTGTTAGTTTTCTACTGCTGCTGTAATAAATTGACAGAATTAGTGGCCTAAAACAGCAGCACCAATTTATTAACTTACAGCTCTGTGGTTCAGGAGTGATCGTCTTCAAGTGATCTTCCCCTACTTATAATTACTAACTACTGACTGTAGGATAAAATCAAAACTTCCGAGTTGGGCATTTAATGCTCTCCATCCTCTATCCCATGTAAAGTAGCACCTACATTCGAGAAACCGCATCGTGGTGTTGTGTGTCTCTGTGCCTTTGCTAACTCTGCTCTCCTTTTCCTCTCACAGCTTCCATGATCATGCTCAAAGCCTTCCCAGACCTACCACTCGAGGGAGAAATACACACTCCCTCCCATGGGTACTTGCTCTGCCTAGGCTTGCTTCTCTCATGTCACCTCTACCACTTCTCTGTACACTTACTGACCCCTCACACACACTAGAAGGCAAGCCCCTGGAGGGCGGGGAAGTGGTCTGACTTGTCTCATCCTCAGGACTTTGCACAGTGCATTATAAATGTTAGTAGAAGGAGTGAATGGATGCATTAAAGGCTGCCTAACACATGTCCCACTGATGGAGCTCACGTTTGTTCCCAGCTTAATCTGAGAATAGTTATCCAGTGGGTTAAGAAAATAAATAGTTACCTCTCACAGTTAACAAAAAAGAAGCAAACTAATTTTTCACTTAAGTGTATCACGGATAAATTAAACAAAACCACCAGCACTGGCTTTGAGGGTTCTATCACGCCTTCTGTTCTGTTCCCCATAGTGTTTTATTGCATCAGCCCTTCCTGAGTGCTGAATAACTATGAAAATTGTCATTAGAGCAGAAATAAATGGGGTATAATTTACTCATCATTTGAGAATTAATGAATATTGGCAAACTGATGGACTTGGACTTTGACATTTCTCTTGGCACCTGGGCATCCGTGGAAAATACCTACAGTTTTTGGAAAGGGATGGAAAACAAAACATTTGTGAGTTTACCTTCAGACCCCTCATGGATAATATCTGTTTTATTCCTCACCATGACTGTGTGAGGTAGTAATACTAATACACTCCATTTCATGGAGAAAACCGAAGCTCTGAGAGATTAAGGAATTCTCCCAAGTTCTCCAGGAAGTGGAGAAGCCCAGATTGGACCTTAGCCTGTGTTTTTCTGCCTCTAGGTAAATGAGACTGCTGACTGTGTTAAGACCTGTACCTGCAGGGAGTGGCCACCTTAATTCATGTTCAAGCCAAGGAAATGTTGAGATTGGCTTGAGGGGAGAATTACAGTAAAAGCAGCCACGGTGAGATGGAGGAAGGAGAGCTGAGTTTTAGTAACCTGCTTGTGCATGCCTGGTTGAACTGAACCACTAAACTCCTTTCACCCATCATTACTTGTGTCTTAGGATGGGGAATGAGCTATTTGAGCTGATAACCCTTAAAGATCAAAGATTCCATTTTTATGCAAATAGTCAAGAGCAATAAAACTTGAGAGAGGGATGTCGGGCTTGTAAATTACTGTAGGAGGTGTATCGTTGAAAGGTACAGCAAGCCAGACTGTCGTTCAGAATTAAACTCGTGGCAATGACAACTTTTAAATTTGTTTTTTAAATTATTTTTAAATGAGAAGAGGTAATGGTAAAATATAACCCTGAATTGCATTGCTTCCATAATACATTACAATCTGAAGATGACTTAAGCATGCAAATTTGATTTACATATTACTAGGGAATAATATTGCAAACCCCGTGTGCCAGGCACCCCTTCACCCCACAGCAGGCATAGCTTTGTGGTGCTGAAGCTGTACCATTCTCAAACAAAACATGCCTTCATTCGTTTTAGAAACTCTTTGTAATCACAGCAGAGCAACCCAATTATTCATTTTGCTCCTGTATTAAACTGTGGGTCTGCCTGAGAATTCATGTCCACATTCTTCCTGAGTAGACTCTTACCGTGCAGCTCAGAGGCAGATTGAGATTAAGCTGCTTTGCTGGCAAGAGCATGGATTTTGAAGTAATAGAGAACTGGTCCACTCGCAGATGATCTACTTGCTGGCTGTGTGACCTTGGGCAAGTTAGCTAACTTCTCTGAGCTTGTTTAGTCACTGCATATAGTTGTTGTGATGGTCACATGGTATAATACTCTTAAAGGATTTAAAAGTTGCATATTTCTGGCATTTGGTAGGGGTTTTAAAATGTTATTATTATTTTTAGCTAAAACGAAGGAAGCTTTTGTGCTCTAAAGGAAAGGTTATTCTATCCTTACTGTAATTGCATTTACACAATAGTAAAAAAACAAAAAACTAGCATTGAATGTCTAGTGAAAAGAGTTCTGGTCCCAGTTTATGGTTTTCAGTCCTGGCTGTACACTTCCTGGCTTTTTCCTTCCTTCCTCAACTACCATATTTGAGGTATTTAATTATAACAACATTTGGCTAAGATCTTTCCCTATATCCTCTTATTTGCTCTTACAAGGCCAGCATAACCTTGATCAAATTACATATCCTTTCTAGATTCTTCTTCTGCAAAATAATAGCGTTGAACACTCTCTCAGATCACTTTGACAATGTTATCCTAAAGGGACACCTCCAGCAATTTTCTCATTCTGCTTGAAGTACGGAGCCGACAGTTCTACAGTTTTCACTACTAGACACTCTCCCTCTCCCTCTGGTGGCCCCAGCCTCCACTGTGTTCCACTACTGTTACCCCTCACGTTCTCCCCCAAAGATCAACCACCTCCACTCAGCCCTACTCTCTTCTCTCATGGAGCCTGGCTTTCTCCTGCAGGTTATTGCTCAACCATAGCTTAATTATTTTTGATTTTTTTCCCATGTTCTGGCTATTGTGAATATATGTCACTGCTAATCTCTCACTTTGTCCCAGCTTACCCTTCCCCCTCCCCGTGTCCTCAAATCCATTCGCTACGTCTGCGTCTCTATTCCTGTCCTGCCCCTAGGTTCTTTAGGACCATTTTTTTTAAATTCCATATATATACGTTAGCATACAGTATTTGTTTTTCTCTTTCTGACTTACTTCACTCTGTATGACAGTCTCTAGGTCCATCCACCTCACTACAAATAACTCAATTTCATTTCTTTTTATGGCTGAGTAATATTCCATTGTATATATGTGCCACATCTTCTTTATCCATTCATCTGTCGATGGACACTTAGGTTGCTTCCATGTCCTGGCTAGTGTAAATAGAGCTGCAATGAACATTGTGCTACGTGACTCTTTTTGAATTATGGTTTTCTCAGGGTAAATGCTCAATAGTGGGATTGCTGGGTCATATGGTAGTTCTATTTTTAGTCTTTGACGAACTTCCATACTGTTCTCCATAGTGGCTGTATCACTTTACATTCCCACCAACAGTGCAAGAGGCTTCCCTTTTCTCCGCACCCTCTCCAGCATGTATTGTTTGTAGATTTTTTGATGATGGCCATTCTGACTGATGTGAGGTGATACCTCAATGTAGTTTTGATTTGCATTTCTCTAATGATTAGTGACCTTGAGCATCCTTTCATGTGTTTATTGGTAATCTGTATATCTTCTTTGTAGAAATGTCTATTTAGGTCTTCTGCCCATTTTTGGATTGGGTTGGTTTTTTGATATTGAGCTACATGAGCTGCTTGTATATTTTGGAGATTAATCCTTTGTCATTTGCTTCATTGGCAAATATTTTCTCCCATTCTGAGGGTTGTCTTTTCATCTTGTTTATGCTTTCCTTTGCTGTGCAAAAGTTTTTAAGTTTCATTAGGTCCCATTCTTTTATTTTTGTTTTTATTTCCATTTCTCTAGGAGGTGGGTCAAAAGGATCATGCTGTGATTTATGTCATAGAGTGTTCTTCCTATGGTTTCCTCTAAGAGTTTTATAATGTCTGGTCTTACATTTAGGTCTTTGTTCCATTTTCAGTTTATTTTTGTGTATGGTGTTAGGGAGTGTTCTAATTTCATTCTTTTACATGTAGCTGTCTAGTTTTCCCAGCACCACTTATTGAAGAGGCAGTCTGTTCTCCATCATATATTCCTGCCTCCTTTATGAAAGATAAGGTGACCATATGTGTGTGGGTTTACCTCTGGGCTTTCTATCCTGTTCCATTGATCTATACCTCTGTTTTTGTGCCAGTACAATACTGTCTTGATTACTGTAGCTTTGTAGTATAGTCTAAAGTCATGGAGCATGATTCCTCCAGCTCCGTTTTTCTTTCTCAAGATTGCTTTGGCTATTCGCGGTCTTTTGTGTTTCCATACAAATTGTGAAATTTTTTGTTCTAGTTCTGTGAAAAATGCCATTAGTAGTTTGATAGGGATTACACTGAATCTGTAGATTGCTTCAGGAAGTATAGTCATTTTCACAATGTTGATTCTTCCAATCCAAGAACATGGTATATCTCTCCATCTGTTTGTATCATCTTTAATTTCTTTCATCAGTGTCTTATGGCTTTCTGCATACAGGTCTTCTGTCTCCTTAGGTAGGATTATTCCTAGGTATTTTATTCTTTTTGTTGCAGCGGTAAATGGGAGTGTTTCCTTAATTTCTCTTTCAGATTTCTCATCATTAGTGTACAGGAATGCAAGAGATTTCTGTGCATTAATTTTGTATCCTGCTACTTTACCAAATTCATTGATTAGCTTTAATAGTTTTCTGGTAGCATCTTTAGCATTCTCTATGTATAGTATCATGTCATCTGCGAACAGTGGCAGCTTTACTTCTTCTTTTCCAATTTGGATTCCTTTTATTTCTTTTTCTTCTCTGATTGCTGTGACTAAAACTTCCCAAAGTATGTTGAGTAATAGTGGTGAGAGTGGGCATCTGTGTCTTGTTTCTGATTTTAGAGGCAATGGTTTCAGTTTTTCACCATTGGGAACAATGTTGGCTGTGGGTTTGTCATATATGACCTTTATTATGTTGAGGTAAGTTCCCTCTATGCTTACTTTCTGGAGGGTTTTTATCATAAATGGGTGTTGAATTTTGTCAAAAGTTTTCTCTGCATCTATTGAGATGATCATATGGTTTTTCTCCTTCAATTTGTTAATATGGTGTATCACATTGATTGATTTGCATATATTGAAGAATCCTTGCATTCCTGGGATAAACCCCACTTGATCATGGTGTATGATTCTTTTAATGTGCTGTTGGATTCCGTTTGCTAGTATTTTGTTGAGGATTTTTGCATCTATGTTCATCAGTGATATTAGTTTGTCATTTTCTTTTTTTGTGACATCTTTGTCTGGTTATGGTATCAGGGTGATGGTGACCTCGTAGAATGAGTTTGGGAATGTTCCTCCGTCTGCTATATTTTGGAAGAGTTTGAGAAGGATAGGTGTTAGCTCTTCTCTAAATGTTTGATAGAATTCACCTGTGAAGCCATCTGGTCCTTGACTTCTGTTTGTTGGAAGATTTTTAATCGCAGTTTCCTTTTCAGTGTTTATGATTGGTCTGTTTATATTTTCTATTTCTTCCTGGTTCAGTCTCAGAAGGTTGTGCTTTTCTAAGAATGTGTCCATTTCTTCCAGGTTGTCCATTTTATTGGCATATAGTTGCTTGTATTAATCTCTCATGATCCTTTGCATTTCTGCAGTGTCAGTTATTACTTCTCCTTTTTCATTTCTAATTCTATTGTGTTGAGTCTCTCTTTTTTTCTTGATGACTCTGGCAAATGTTTTATCAATTTTGTTTATCTCCTCAAAGAACCAGCTTTTAGTTTTATTGATCTTTGCTATTGTTTCCTTCATTTCTTTTTCATTTTCTTCTGATCTGATCTTTATGATTTCTTTCCTTCTGCTAACTTTAGGGGGATTTTGTTCTTGTTTATCTAATTGCTTTAGGTGTAAGTTTATGTTGTTTATTTGAGATGTTTCTTGTTTCTTGAGGTAGGATTGTATTGCTATAAATTTCCCTCTTAGAACTGCTTTAGCGGCATCCCATAGGTTTTAGGTCGTCATGTTTCCATTGTCATTCGTTTCTAGGTATTTTTTTATTTCTCTTTGATTTCTTCAGTGATCTCTTGGTTATTTGGTAGTGTATTGCTTAGCCTCCATGTGTTTGTAGTTTTTACAGGTTTTTTTTACTGTAATTGATATCTAGTCTCATAGCATTGTGGTTGGAAATGGTACTTGATATGATTTCAGCATTCTTAAATTTACCAAGGCTTGATTTGTGACTCAAGATATGATCTATCCTGGAGAATGTTCCATGAGCACTTGAGAAGAAAGTGTACTCAGTGGTTTTTGCTTGGGTGTCTTTTAATATCAATTAAGTCCACCTTGTTTAATGTATCATTTAAAGCTTGTATTTCCTTATTTTTTTCATTTTGGTTGATCTGTCCATTGGTGAAAGTGGACTGTTAAGAGTACCCTACTATGATTGTGTTACTGTCGATTTCCCCTTTTATGGCTGTTAACATTTGTCTTATGTACTGCGATGCTTCTATGTTGGGTGCACAAATATTTACAGTTGTTATATCTTCTATCTGGATCGATCCCTTGATCATAATGTAGTGTTCTTCTTTGTCTCTTGTCATAGCCTTTATTTTAAAATCTATTTTGTCTGATATGAGAATTGCTACTCCAGCTTTCTTTTGATTTCCATTTGCATGGAATATCTTTTTCCATCCCCTCACTTTCAGTCTGTATATGTCCCTAGGTCTGCAGTGGTTCTCTTGTAGACAGCATATATATGGGTCTTGTTTTTGTATCCATTCAGCCAGTCTATGTCTTTTAGTTGGAGGATTTAATCCATTTACATTTAAGGTAATTACCGATATGTATGTTCCTATTACCATTTTCTTAATTGTTTTGGGTTTGTTATTGTAGGTCTTTTCCTTCTCTTGTGTTTCCTGCCTAGAGATGTTCCTTTAGCATTTGTTATAAAGCTGGTTTGGTGGTGCTGAATTCTTTTAGCTTCTGCTTGTCTGTAAAGGTTTTAATTTCTCCATCGAATCTAAATGAGATCCTTGCTGGATAGAGTAATCTTGATTGTAGGTTTTTCTCCTTCATCACTTTAAATATGCCCTGCCACTCCCTTCTGGCTTGCAGAGTTTCTGCTGAAAGATCAGCTGTTAACCTTATGGGGATTTGCTTTTATGTTACTTGTTACTTTTCCCTTGCTGCTTTTAATATTTTTTCTTTGTATTTAATTTTTGATAGTTTGATGAATATGTGTCTTGGCGTGTTTCTCCTTGGATTTATCCTGTATGGGACTCTCTGCACTTCCTGGACTTGACTGACTATTTCCCTTCCCATATTAGGGAAGTTTTCCACTATAATATCTTCAAATATTTTCTTAGTCCCGTTTTTTCCTCTTCTTCTTCTGGGACCCCTATAATTCGAAAATTGTTGTGTTTAATGTTGTCCCAGAGGTCTCTGAGACTGTCTTCAGTTCTTTTCATTCTTTTTTCTTTATTCTGCTCTGCAGTTGTTATTTCCACTATTTTATCTTCCAGGTCACTTATCCGTTCTTCTGCCTCAGTTATTCAGCTATTGATCCCTTCTATAGAATTTTAAATTTCACTTATTGTGTTGTTCATCATTGTTTGTTTGCTCTTTAGTTCTTCTAGGTCCTTGTTAAACGTTTCTTGTATTTTCTCTATTCTGGTTCCAGGATTTTGGATTATCGTTACTATGAATTGTTTTTCAGGTAGACTGCCTATTTCCTCTTCATTTGTTTGGTTTGGTGGGTTTTTACCTTGCTCCTTCATCTGCTGTGTATTTCTCTGTCTTCTCATTTTGCTTAACTTACTGTGTTTGGGGTCTCCTTTTTGCAGGCTGCAAGTTCGTAGTTCCTGTTGTTTTTGTAGTCTGCCCCCGGTGGTTAAGATTCTTTCAGTGGGTTTTGTAGGCTTCCTGGTGGAGGGGAGTGGTGCCTGTGTTCTGGTGAATGAGGCTGTATCTTGACTTTCTGCTGGGCAGGACCATATCTGGTGGTGTGTTTTGGGGTGTCTGTGAACTTATTACGATTTTAGGCAGCCTCTCTGCTAATGGGTGGGATTGTGTTCCTGTCTTGCTAGTTGTTTGGCATAGGGTTTCCAGTAGTGTAGCTTGCTGGTCATTGAGTGGAGCTGGATCTTATCGTTGAGATGGAGATCTCTGGGAGAACTTTCGCAGTTTGATATTATGTTGGGCCGGGAGGTGTCTGGTGGACCAGTGTCCTGGACTCGGCTCTCCCACCTCAGAGGCTCAGGCCTGTCACCCGGCCGGAGCACCAAGGCCCTGTCAGCCACACGACTCAGAAGAAAAGGTTGGGAAAAGAAAGAAACGAAGGAAGGAAGGAAGGAAGGAAGGAAGAAAGAAAGAAAAAAGAAAGAGATAGAAAGAAGGAAAGAAAGATAAGAAAATAAAATTATTAAAATAAAAATATTTAAAAATTATTAAAAATAAAAAAGTAATTAAAAAAGAAGGAAAGAAAGAAGCGAGCAAACAAAACAAATCCACCAATGATAAGAAGCAATAAAAACTATACTAAAAAAGAAAGAAAAAATAAAACCAGATAGAACCCTAGGACAAGTGGTAAAAGCAAAGCTATACAGACAAAATCACACAAAGAAGCATACACATACACACTCACAAAAAGAGAAGGGAAAAAAAATATATATACATATATATTTTAAAAAAGGAAGAGAGCAACCAAATCAATAAAAAAATCTACCAGTGATAATAAGATCTAAATACTAAACTAAGATAAACATAAAACCAGAAACAAATCAGATGCAGAAAGCAAGCCCCAAGTCTAATGTTTCTCCCAAAGTCCACCACCTCAATTTTGGGATGATTCGTTGTCTCTTCAGGTATTCCACAGATGCAGCATACATCAAGTTGATTGTGGAGCTTTAATCTGCTGCTCCTGAAGCTTCTGGGAGAAATTTCCCTTTCTCTTCTTTGTTCACACAGCTCCTGGGGTTCAGCTTTGGATTTGGCCCTGCCTCTGCATGTAGGTCACCTGAGGGCATCTGTTCCCTGCCCAGACAGGATGAGGTTAAAGGAGCAGCTGATTAGGGGGCTCTGGCTCATTCAGGCTGCAGGGAGGGAGGGGTATGGAATGTGGGGTGAGCCTGCAGCGGCAGAGGCCAGCATGACATTGCAACAGCCTGAGGCATGCCATGTGTTCTCCAGGGGAAGTTGTCCCTGGATCACGGGACCCTGGCTGTGGCCAGCTGCATGGGATCTCAGGAGGGGTGGTGTGGATAGTGACCTGTGCTTGCTCACAGGCTTCTTGGTGGCTGCAGCAGCAGCCTTAGCATCTCATGCCCATCTCTGGGGTCCGTGCTGTTAGCTGCGGCTTGTGCCTGTCTCTGGAGCTCGTTTAGACGGTGCTGTGAATCCCCTCTCCTTGCACATCCTGAAACAATTGTCTCTTGCCTCTTCGGCAGCTCCAGGCTTTTTCCCAGACTCCCTCCCGGCTAGCTGTGGCTCACTAGTCCCCTCAGGCTGTGTTCACGCAGCCAACCCCAGTCCTCCCCCTGGGAACTGACCTCCGAAGCCTGAGCCTCAGCTCCCAGCCCCCGCCTGCCCCAGCAGGTGAGCAGAGAAGCCTCTTGGGCTGGTGAGTGCTGGTCAGCACCGATTCTCTGTGCGGGAATCTCTCCGCTTTGCCCTCCACACCCCTGTTGCTGTGCTCTCCTCCGCTACTCCGAAGCTCCCCCTCCACCACCCGCAGTCTCCGCCCGTGAAGGGGCTCCTAGTTTGTGGAAACCTTTCCTCCTTCACAGCTCACTCCCACTGGTGCAGGTCCCGTCCCTATTCTTTTGTCTCTGTTTTTCCTTTTTTCTTTTGCCCTAGCTAGGTACGTGGGGAGTTTCTTGCCTTTTGGGAAGTCTGAGGTCTTCTGTCTGTAGGAGTTGTTCCACATGTAGATGTATTTCTGATGTATTTGTGGGGAGGAAAGTGATCTCCACATCTTACTCTGCCACCATCTTTGAGGTCCCTCCCTAGTTTTCATTTTAATTATTTTTTCTCTATGTGTCGAAGAACCATTAGTAGATTAAGAGACCCAAATCAAAGAAATTACTCTGTATCATCTATCCTCTGTCAAGTCCAAGGAATGGATTTGTTGTCATCTCTTGTATTCTGTGGACATCTTAGTTTGATGAGATTTCTTAATTTTGACAGAGTTAATGCTTCCAGGAAACTTAATAAAGATTCTACAGACATTTTAATAATCAGGAAACGATTGTGAAACTATATCTGTGAGTAGCAAAAATCTATCTACTTCAACGCTGTCACCGCAGACTAAATAATAATGTTCCCTATTCAGCATCCTTTCTGTACCTCAAGAAGTTTTGTCAAGTGTATTTAATATCCAGGATATTTAATTTACCACAGAATTAACTCAAATGTATTTGTATTACTTTTCATGCAGAGCTCTGCAAGTCACCAAGACTTAAAAAAATGGACGTCTGACCTGTAGGTGAATAATTAGTTTCTTCCTTCTTATGCATTGTACTCACTGAAATATATTGATGCATTAATAAATGGCATACCTTTTGTCCTAAATTTTAATGAAGTAGCTGTTTTACAGGAGCTTGAATTGCAGCGTGTGCAGTATTGACATCATGATAGGAAAGTGCGGCATTTTAGTAATTAAGTTAAGCCGTTATTTTGCCCCCACAACTCAATTTTCTTTCCAGTTTTCCAACGGCAGTTCAGAATTACTGATCCTGAAACTTGCTGAGAAGAATATATGTATGCAGCTTAACTTCCCCCTTCAATATGCTTAAGGGAACAAAACCCTCTCTTCTTGGAGGAATTCCCACTACACTCCCTATATATTTTCTTCCCTCCTCAGCGTTCATATTGAGCTTTTAATATCTTGGGCCTTCTGCTAGGTTCATTGTAACCATTATCAGATTCACTCACAAGCATCTTCTGTGGAGATGAGGCAGCTGAAGCCCAGACCTCTCACATGCCCAGGGTCACAGAGAGGAAGTGGCAAGTCCAGAATGCTCACTGCTGGGAAGCTCCTTCTGTCACCTGCTCCACCAGAAAACGCTCTGCTCTCTAGAAAATCCATGTCTGTCACCAACACCAGATGTACTTGGTGCCTGTTATCTTTGCATCCTATTGAAATATCGTACCCTGCGGTTTAAGATTCTCTAGAATTCAGTTCTTATTTTACTGACCCTCCACTATTTGTCATTACTCTTGAGTTTGGATCTTCTCCATCAGTGAGGTTAATCATTTTTTTTTCCTCCAGACATGCTGTATTACTTGATAAGAGTCCTTTTTAGAGTATTCATTTTCAAAATTTCAGGAAGTGGCCGTATTGTTTCTTGCTTCTCCTTTTTATTTTTGTTTTATTTTGTTTTTCTACTTAATACAAGAATCTTGCAGAACATTTTATATCAAGACATTCAGATCTACTCATTTATTCAAAGACTGACCGGATTTCTTCGCTTGACTCTACACCTATAGATACCAGTTCTTTTTTGATGAAGATTTAGGTTATATTGAGGCTCGTATTACTAAAAGCAAGATTATAACTTGTATTTTGTGTGTGTGTGTGTGTGTGTGTGTGTATTTTGTGCACTGGTGTGAATATATCTGAAAAATATATTCTTAAAAATAGTGCATGTTTCATTTCGATAGATATCAGTCTTGACCCGTCCAATCCTCTAGAAGTCTAAGAGGTTGTTGGTCAAGGTCCACATTGTCTTAATTTTTAGTTTTGCTTTTGGGTGTTCTCTAACATCTAGGTTGGGAGTGAGTTTGTTCTGTGGCTCTGTAGACTAATAGTTATATGACACGGCACCCAGTAGCAATTACTTAGAGCTGCATGGACCTCTCAAAATCCAGGGGCTACTTGTTTAGGTTTTAGAAAGAGATTAAAAATGCAGACACATGTTGGGTTTAGCCATAAGAGTAATATCTTCTCAAATGGATTTGTACGAAATTTGAAATAAGTCTAGACCTTTTGAGTGGAACAGGCTGGATGTATGTACCTACCAAAGAGGACTTGCCCTGAAAGATGACATACAACTCATTAGGAGAGATGGGTAACTATATCCTCTGTGAGTATCTCTCAGGCAACCTTGAGCCTGGGGTCTGCTGGAGCCTCTAAAGCATGGACCCTGCCAGAAGGAAAAGCTGGGAGTAACTGGCCAGCTGCTGGGGCTCATTCCAGCCAGGAGAGTGAGGTCTGGGCAGGTAGTGATCTTCAAAGAGGACCACCCTGCTAGGTGGGTGCAGCCAGGGAGCAGCAGCAGCAGGTGATCTTGGAAACCAGTCATCATTATCAACATGGCTCCAGGTTTAGCCAAGCCCTGTCTAGACTATTATTCTCAGTCTTGACTGGACTTTGAAATAACATGGGAAGTTTTTTAAAGCCCTGATGCTGATTGTTATCCCCACTTGTTCTGCAGTGACTCCAGTCCCCCTCAAATGCCTCTGAACAATCTGAGTTACATGTGTTCATGACAGTCTTTTCACCTTTCATTTAGTTTCTGTGAATTTCTTCCTCCTCTCCTGTTCTGTCTGATCCAACAACAACAGTAAGACCGTAGGTCCATAGCTGGCAAAAACTCATCAAGGGTCCAGGCCCCAGCAAAGCAGGGCATGGCCATCACCCATCCCTACTGTGAAAATGGAGTAACAGCAAAGTGATGGAGACAGAAAGCCAGTTATGGAGACTCGATCAACCCAGCAGGGTTAGAAAGGATGCAGAGTGCCTGGGTAACTAGGGCTGCCTTAGGACTCGCCAGAGACCACACAGCAAGGCTAACTCAGATGTTAGCAGCTTGCTCTGCTAATGCAATTCTGTTCTGACCAAGTTTCACTAGGAAATGAGTACAACTCTGCCTGCAGGGGGAGGGCATCGGTAACTCCAGCAGGAGAGGGACCACAGGAAAACAGGACCTGACCTCCTTCTTTTAAACTAGTTGGTCCTTGCTTTGTGCACAGGCCAAAAGGTGGCCAGCAGCTCCCACCTGCAGGTTTGCAACCATCTCCACACCTCCTGGCCTATTGAACTACTTCTTCATCAACTCTATTTTTGTGCTCGATTGAAATGTTGAAGATTTTAATAGCATGAAAATACTATTGTCCATACTCCTATATGATTTTATACTTGTATCTAACTTTGTAATTGTATTTTATAAATTTAGAAATTATCTATGAATAGTTTCTAAAGTTTTAGTAGCATATTAAATATTAAAATCTATAAGAGAGTTTATAGCAAAATAGATTTAATCCTTCAGCCTAAGTTCCTTTTGGTGTGAGTAATAATTTCTATTGTACAGTACAAAGCAAGTAATTGCAAAGATGAATTTTCAAAGGGAAACAGAATTCATAGATCTGGATTTTTATTTTAAACCTATGAATACTATGTTTTAGAGGTAAATAGATATTGTGCTTTATTTTTGAAGCTGTCATGGGTCAAAGAACAATCTTTCTCAGATAAGCAGAAATTACTAGAATAGACATTTTTTTCAGATTTTCATTTCTTGTTTTTCTGTTCTCATGCATAACTGTGAAGTTCTACGAAGTCTCACATTTTAAAAAAAAGTCTGACAAAAAAAGACATAAAATACTAGTTCTGAAAATTCTAAGGCCATATTGAGGGAGGGTAATTGGGAGATAAAAACTGAGTTACAATAAAAAACAAAATAGTATTTGTTTGTTCCTATTTTCACTCATTATACAATAACCCTAATTCTCCTCAAATTCCTCCAAATAGCTGAGTCACACGTGCTCATGACAATCTTGTCAGCTTCCATTTAATCTGTGCCAATCTCCTTCTCTCCTGTTCCATCCAAACAAAGAGAATGTCTTTTGAATTAGCCATTGTAGCCTTCCCAGCCTCTGCCCACATACTGGTTACTAAACGAAGGCCCCAGTTGGACCCACCTTGTCCAGATGGGAGTTTTCTCCCAGGTCTGGACAAGACTCTGCCATGACTTCCAGTCCAGCCTCCACATCCAATGCATACTGCATGGGCTCTGGGGTGATGGCCAGGGGCATCCTGCTCATCGCTTACTTGGGTTGCCAGAGAGAAAGCAGGGCTACCCTACAATCTCTTGAAACCTTTCCTTACAGCAGGAATCCTAGGAGCTGGATTGCAAAACTATCAGAGTAACAAATACTAAAATGCCCAAATTTGTTCTACCTCTCATGTCCTGATACACTGGTTTTTGACCTTAGACTCCAGCGAGGGGGTCCCTACCACACTTAATTTTAAAACCTTACTGAACTAGATAGGCCACTCAGCTTAGAGGCAGAAACCTAGATTTAAATCCCAGTATTCCTGTTAGTTGAGTGTCTTAGACAAGTCACTGGGCCATTCTGAGGCCCTAGATATTGGTCCTTTCTTGCAGAGCAGCTGTGGTGATTTGACAAGATAATGCAAGCTCAAGTGATGAATGGAGAGATGGATGGATGAATGGATGGATAAGGGATGAGTGGAAACTGTAAGGTGCTAGACAAGGGTTTGCTCTTGTGGTCTTAGCAGTGTGCCACCCAAAGCATGTATTAATCATCTCCTAAGTGCCTTGCACGTATGCTAGGTTCTATGAGAATTAAAAAAAAAAAAAAAAAAGAAGTAAAAAAGACCTAGTCCCTATCCCCAGGGGCCAAAACATGTAAGTGTTACGCAGTTACAAATAAGATGCAAGGGAGGATGGTTCAGTTAGTTAAGATGCGAGTCTTGAAGGTCCTGTCGAAAAAAAGCCCTTAAAGAGCACTTACAATTTTCTGAGATGAACATTAAGTGCATCCTAGGCAGAGGGACAGCAAAGGCACAAAAAACAGAGAGGGTGTGGCACCTGTTCGGAAAACACCCCAGGGTGCAGACAGGGACCAGAGTCGAGGAGCAGAGGGAGTGGTGACCATGAGGACGCCTTAGAACAGAGGCCTCGCGGGAACCCAGTGAACACCAAACCGAAGAGTTAGGGTTCACACCAGAATTCAACGAGGAACAATTGACTGGGAGTGACTTCATTCATTCAGTCACCCTCCACATATTTATTGTTGCCTAGAGGTACTGGGTACTGGAATACACTGGTAGAAAGGACACTGCCCTGCCCTCAAGGAGACTGCTGTGTCACGGGGGCAAAGGAACAGATGTACCTCCATCCTCGTGATAATGCTGTGGTGGAGGTGAGCACGAAGCACCAGGGTGCCCAGAGGAGAAGCAGGTGATCCAGGCTGGGGCGATCGAGGAAGGAATTCAGATTCAAGCCATCACCACTTGCCCACTAGCCTGCAGAGCGGTAACTGGAGGGAGAGAGTGTAGCTGAATGGGGAAAACTGGGAAGGGAAACAGCATTTCAGAGACAGCTGTCATGGTCCAGGTTAGAGGTCAGGGAAGCTCATTAAGGACAGCGAAGGTGAGAATGGCGAAGAAGACGGATGGACAAAGGGCATTATTGCATCCCCAGCACATGAACTATTTTTTGCCAAGTCATTAAATACAGAATGTATTGAAAACACATTATCACTCAGATATAATACAACTTTTCTCATTTGAAGTTTTCACTGCGTTTGCTGATGGGATCCCTTAATTCCATCCAAATACAAATTTAATATGAGACAGATACATTGTTTTGAGTAACACAAGCCCAAATTCCTTGGCCGCGGTAGGATGGAACAGGGTTTCTGGGCAGTGCCGTCTGCCTGGTACATGCTCACAGGTCTGTGCTCATTTCCTCTGTATCTGCTATAGAGCGCCACTGAATCTGTCTTCTTTCCCTGCTTTCCTTTCTACGTTGTTTGTTTCATTTGCACTGCACAACAACAACCAAAAAATGTAGATGAGAATCAACTCTGTATTTCGACAGCAGTGAGAGAATGATTTTGTTAATTGGTATATTGATATCCTAAGAACTCTGTGCGGTGCCAAGTTATTAGGGTAAGTAGACGAGGGGCAAATTAAACTTCAGATCACCTGTTCCTTTGGGCACAATACATAAACCAAATTGACTGAGACCAAATGTCATATTATTTACATGGCGTGCACAATTTATTTTCCAAAAACGTGCTCAACAAAAGATTTGAATCTGCTCTTAAGCGTATAATGGATCCCACTTAATACTGACGCTCTCTGTGTGCCCTTCTCTCTATAATTAAATCATATGGAAAAATGTCACAAAACAAAATGAAATGTATTTATTTCAGCCATATCTTCCCACAGCATGACATGAAGTCTGAAAAAAGAATCACTAAGCATTTTTATGCCATCTGTGCTGGTAGGGGATACGTTTACCAAGCATGTCACTGTAAAATATTCCATTGTGAATTAAGCATAGTTTACTTATTACTCTATAGTATGTGACTGAATGAGTATAAAATCAGATAAAATTCTGTATCTGACACAATATTCTTCTTTTATTATATGCTATTTTGTGGCACACTAGTCCACCATAACATCTTTTTCTGGATTTCAAGAGATCCAAAAGAGAGGAATCGTCAATAAATCATATTCATGTTAAAATCTCCATGCTTCTTCATCTGAATAAACTTCTGAGAATATTTTCCAACAATTGAAATTATAGCCTCTCATAAGCAGAATATGGATCACTGTGACAACTTGGATAATGATGCTATTTGGGGCTGATAATCCCTTGTTGCAGAAGGAGAGCTGAAATGCCTGTGCGGTCAAAAAGCCTTTGTTTCAGTTAGCTTGTGAAGCATAGTTATATCCATTAAAACTTCTACCTTTCCAACAGAATAAACCTAAGCCTTATGCTTTGCCATTATCATGATGAGATTTTTATGAATACTTATAGAAAAATTTATTTGCTATATTCAATGAGGCCTTTTTATAGTTTGTTTATGAGATGTGGAAATCCTGTAAATCTATCAGAAGGCAGCTTGATCGACTCAGAGAAACACCAAAGGGTTCTGGCTTAAACACGGACTCCTAGCTCCATCAGTTTTATCCTTCTGAGTCGTCCTCCAAGTTGCTATACATCATGGCACTGTTTGGAGACACATATGAATAATGAAATGTAACATTCTTTACAAATGAAAAGTACTTTATAACTATAAGATTTATAACCCTCCAGTTATAAATCTTCCTAAATCAATAACACCCATGGTAAAACTTCCAAATCTAGCAAGATTAAGAAGATATGATTTACTTTGAAACAACTTAACATAAAATTGTATCATTTTGATCACAATTGTACAGAAATTTATAATTTATAATTTACCTAAAATTATACATTATAAGTTACACAGTTTTCCATAAAATCAAGGGCTGTGCAGCCCAGTTCCTAACAAGCCATGGACCGGTACCCGTCCGCGGCCTGGGGGTTGGGGACCCCTGCTACAAGTACCAGAATAGGCAGTCCAATAAACATTTATCAAAGCATGGAATTAATTCTGCTTTAACCCTTATTCTAATTTAAATAAACAACATCAGCTACAAAAACCCACCCTAATAGACTTGTACAATTCACAATTAATAGAAAATATTACTTTCCTCTGGCCCAGCTATAATTCCTTATCATAATATACCTCTTAGACTGAGAACGGGTGTTAATATAATGAAAGGGAAGATCACCTTTACCAAAAGAACAAACAAATCCATTTCAAGTTCTTTTATTCCTGTAAGCTATGTTCTCTGGTCACCTACACTGAACATTTTTAAATGAGAATTCTTGAAGTGTTAAATATTTATGACTGTGTTTTCCCTTTTTAACTTTCGGTGGAGTACTGGAGGTTGTGGCTATCACACTCTAGCACAAAATACGGATTAACTTGCAGTCTGAAAGTCTGAAAGTTAACGTACTCATTTTGCCAGTTGCAAAGGATGATGATATTTGGATAAAAGCTACCAGAACTAAAGCTGATACAATTCAATAGCGTGTGTGGTTATTTCCTCTTTCTTTTGAAAGCCAGAAGGGTAGAGAGGTCTAGATGATCCTAATTTTGTTATTAGTTTTTAATTTTTCTCTGGTTCCTCTGTTGAAACTTCTTTTGACCAAATATCATGAACAAAACAAAATTTGAAGCAGTATTGGTCATGACTGAAAAGTTAATTCTAGTTGTACTTTTTTTTTTACTCTATTTTTTTTTATTCTATTTTTTTTTTTTTTTTTTTTGGCTGCATTGGGTCTTTGTTGCTCCACGTGGGCTTTCTCTAGTTGCGGCGAGCAGGGGCTACTCTTAGTTGCAGTGTGCGGGCTTCTCATTGCAGTGGCTTGCTCTAGGTACCCGGGCTTCAGTAGTTGTGGCACGTGGGCTCAGTAGTTGTGGCTCACGGGCTCTAGAGCGCAGGCTCAGTAGTTGTGGCGCACCGGCTTAGTTGCTCTGCAGCATGTGGAATCTTCCTGGACCGGGGATTGAACCTGTGTCCCCTGCATTGGCCGGCAGATTCTTAACCACTGCACTACCAGGGAAGTCCTGTACTTTTTTTAATTAGTAAAAATATTGATGATCAGGATACCCTGCATTCTAGCCAGTATTATGATAAAAATCAACTACTGTGCACAGATTCCCATTTGATGTTCATGAATCTCATCTAGAAAAGAAAAGAAAGCATGCTTCTTTAGCCTAGATAAAATGAGGTGTTAATGCATGCAGAGATGGCTGCATCTGTGAACCCCTGGGAAGAAGTTCCTTCACATCCCTACTGAATGTCTTTACATGAAAGGTCATGTACCTGCAGTTTTCTCCAGATGCCACTAGAGGGTGATCATCTACACTTGGTAATGACCCAGAATCCTGTCCTCCCAGAGGTGTCAGGACCCACCACACACATCACTCAAGGATAAACCTTGCTCTATTGTTCAACATAATCTGCTGCCATAGGGTTCACTCATCTTTTATTCTAGTTATGCTTCTTGTACCTGATAACTGGAAAAGAGCTTGGCATCAGATCACATGCCTCTTGAGTGGCGTGGACTCCTCCATACATGTGCCTTTGTCCTCCGCCTCCACTGCATTGAGCACCCAGACTCCTTTACCGTGTGCCACAAACACCCCACCTGGCGCCACCTTTCCCAAACCAGCTCAAGACTCTTCTATGATCTTCTCTAGGGGAGTTCCAGTTCCTACTTCTTTTACAACTTAGACCTTTCCTTCTTTTACTCTCCCATTCCTTTTCATCTGTAAGCTACACTTACCTGGAAATCTTCATATTGCTTTATAACAGAGCTCCTAAAGTCAGCTCCTCAAATGAACTATAAAAGTGAAACTATTTCACCTGGTGTTAGATAATAACAGATTCTCAGAAATCATTAGGCTTGCTTTTCTGTGAAACAAGAGCATAAAGACTTTTGCATCAACTAGTTGTAATATACCGAACTTAATTTGGTTTTTTTATTTCAAAAGATCGAAAATTCAGGTTCAGTCATAATTCTAAAAGCAAAGCAGAACATGTTGGTGGCTACATTAAGAATCCATTCAGTGACAAGTATATTACTGAAGAAATGGTAACAATAATGTAATATTGACTGGGAAGAATTGTGAAGAAATAGAAACAAACTTACCACCCAGCAGTCAAGATGAGAGAAAAATGTCAGTGAAAGGGAGGAACTTCCAACGGGGGACAATCACAACGCCAATGGCTAAAAGTAGCCTTGACTGGGTGCTGACTGAGTGCCAGAACGTCTGCTAAGCAAGGTATCTGCTCTGTCTCATTTTACCTTCACCACCATATGAGGGAGTTATTATTGTTGTTCCCAATTTACAGATGAGGAAACTGAGGCTCAGAGAGGTTAAGCAATTTGCCCAAGATCACACAGTGTTGGAGGTGGGACTCCAACCTCAGCCTATCTGCTCTAAAGCACAAGATCTTATCTTATTCCCAATGATGTATCAGTAGTAACATAACAAAAAGGTGCAAAAAGGTCCAAAATTAATCTAGAAATAAAATCCCACTCCCACCCCCCCAAAGTCTCACAATTTATAAGTCTGCGCCAGTCAGCTACAGCCAGCTAGGCTGTGATAAGGCAATGGAAGTAGATGGAGGGGTGAAAAGAGGAGAAAGAAAGACTTACAGATTGAGGAAGAACTATTTCCTTCCTGGTGTAACATGAGCCAGTGGGTCAGGAGCCCCTCACTGAAGGTTGACCTCAGTTAGCCCAGTTGGCCTGAGAGTGTGGAAGTGCCAGCTCTGCCCTCTGAGAGCAGGGGGCGGGGGTGTGTGTGTCATTTTCCATCACAGAGTCTACTGTGGATTTATTTGTATACCAAGACATGTAAGAAGCCATGGACTTGACACACAAAGTTAATGGATCAAGGACCCTGTTTGTCCTTGGTCATCTCAGCAAGAGCCCCAATAAAAATGCAAATTACAGAAGTGTCTTCGAAACATAAAAATATCTTTTACTATAATCCCAGGAAGTTCTCGGCTTCTACGTTTTATTAAGCCACAGTTATTATTTTAGAACAAGGCCTTGTGCCTCTTGGTATATACTTAAAACTTGCAAAGTGCCTTTTAATGTCTAAAGTTTGTAGCCAGCATTGGAAATGTGCAGTTACCCTATTTTGGTCAACTCAAGAGGTTTCTGTCCCCTCAACCTAAATAAGCCGGCCGTAACTTCACATGCAGTTCTTTAAATGGGAGTTCCCCAAAACACAATGCAGATAACTGGATTTTTTTCTGCTTTCGTTATTTTAATTGCAGAAACTATATTTTGATTTGGCATCAGGGTAAATAGCAATTTGCCCCAGAGAAAGCCTCTTTGACCCGGGTCATTGAGTGATTTTTATTAGTGTACACACACACACACACACACACACACACACAATCTGGGAAAAAGTCAACACTCCCATGGATCTTTTCCGGGAAAAAGAAGGCAGCTTGCATCGATTCATACAATTGTTTGTTTCCATCACTCTCACTGGTTCCTGAAACACATGTGCAAGAACCTTCCTGGGGGGTCAGGACACCTGGGTTCAGGGCACACTCTGGCACTGCAGACATGTGCAATCTCCAGAAGATTCTAGACTTCTTGACTTCAGTCCCTAATCCCTAACACAGAGATCAGTATGCCAACTGGATTTTAAAGTATTCAAAAACTCCACGTAATAGCTTTTAAATCTAAGAATTAAACCTAAGGAACTAATTAAATATGGAAGTAGACTAGAGTAACTAGATATTTTAAATTTGTTTTCAACAATAGTGAAGAAATAGAAATAAGTAAAATGTTCACCAGTATGGAAATGGTTAAATAAATTATGTTTTATTCCTCTGGTGTAATATTATGTTGCTATTTAGAGTGAAAAGTTTTTAAGGACATGATAAAACCATCAAGTTAAAAAGTTAAAAATTAAGATGTAAAAACATATATAATATAATCTCAACTGTGTGTTAATATGTGCGTTTTAAATAACACACACACACACACACACAAACACACACACACACACAGACACATGAAGGAAATGCCCCTAAATGGCCATGACGGCTATTTCTTGGAAGGGAGAGTATGAAGTATTTTTTTTTCTTTATCCTTCTTTTTGTTTACCATCTCTTCCATAATGAACTGAATCAGGAAAGAAAGTTACTTTAAAAATTAAATTTTGGGATTGGTCTAGGATACAATTCTAACATCTATTGCATTTATGCACCAATAAAAAATTTCAAAAATAACAGACAGGTTTAGGAATTGCCAAAAATGGTCACTCAGAATAGAATCTGAAGCCACGATCTTTCTCACCCAAGGCAAGACTGTAGAAGATCTGCATGCCTGGCTTATAAAGATACCATAACCCCTTTGAGAAACCAAAACCCTGCCATTCTCCTTCATGACATAGGTAGGTTTCCCCTCTTTACTCTACTTTAGACTTTGAATCCTGAAATAAGGTAGGATCATCCTAACTTACATAAGACTCCTCAACAACTTTGCTCTCCTATCTCCCGACACATTTCAAATGATTTTGCCTGGAGCCTCCAGAACATAGGGTAGTAATTCAAGTCACTACTTTCCTTTTTGTAGAAAATACTTTTAAGGTCACTCCCTCTACCCTAAAAAGCAGGAGTGTGCTTTAGTGGGTGTCTGGAAGTTCCCAAACCAGCAGCTTCCACCCACGCGTAACCAGCACTTCGTGAGTTGCTGGTTTAAAATTGAAGACAGGGTGGTGGTGGCTCGTTCATCCCAGATCTTCAAGCGGCGCTCTGGGCTCCCGGCGTTAAGATGATTCAATGCAGAAAGGGTGGCACGGGCTCCCTGGAGCAGCTGCCAGCTGAACATTTATGACAAGGCAGAACCCCAAAGTAATCAAGCAGTGCTTTCACTCCCCTGTGCAAGGGAATGTAAGACTCAGGAATGTTCAGCCAGCCACAGAGCTCCTTTCAAAGAATTCTGCTTACCTGGAAGGGATTTCTTCTGTAAAATGTTCTTTCCTGGTTACTTAGAGGGTCACGTTGCCACCCAGTCTGAGCACAGAACAGAGAATGGAGAATGTGACTTCTAAAGCTTCAGGTTCCCAACATCTGGTCACAGATGCAGAGACACTTTCTCCTCCGGGAGGCCAACCAGTCTTCTCACTGCTCTGGCAAAACCACACCAGAGCCATGGCTGACCCACTTAAAGGGGCCTCTATTTTAGGGACTGTTGCAGGAGAAGCCCAGCCTCCTCTGAGTTTGTCACAATGAGGAAATGATTTCACGTATCCAATTTAAACCTCTCCTAAGAGTTTGTCAGCTTCTTTGCCTTCAGTTCTCATTCCAGGTGGAAATAGCTGGGCACCGTCTCCATGACCATCACCACCGTCGCCATCAGTACCTCATTTAATCTCACAAACATAAGAAGGAGGCCTGAGGTTTACCTTTATTATATTGGGAAACTAAAGTTCAGAGAGATGAAAACCTTTGTCGAAAGTACAGCTGGTTAGTAGCAGAGCTGAACTGCCAGGCTTTTCCTATGTTGCCACGTTGCCGCATCATATATCTTGTATAACTGAAAGCTGTTCATCTCTCCCCTTTCTTAATCTTCATTAGGTGAAATTATCCTAGTCTCTCATCCTGTGCCATAGCCTGGGACTCTGTGTCTCTAAAATCACTGCTGATACCTGTTTGTTGAGAAGAAGGCAGACCACAGTAGTATTTTCCCCTGAGATCTGCCCTTTTGGATACTGGGGTTTGGCCCGGGGGTGGGGAGCTGGGGAGGAGAGTTAATTTTAAAGCCCGGGGACTGATGTCAGCTCCGAAATCTCTTTGTGGAGGCGATCTGGTTGGAAGGGAGCTAAGGAGACTCCTCTTGAAGCCGTGTTTACCGAGCAAGCACAGCATTTTTACTTGGATTATGTATTTATTTGAGTCGGCTTGGTGGGGAGAGACCTAGGAAGGCTATAGACAGTAGCTCATGAATCATCCCCCCTCCATCACCTTGCATGCTAACACTCCTGAGGAATTTTTGGAATAATTATTTTTGGTGGAAGGCCTCAATGGATTTCTCTGGTAGACCAAGGGGCACCTGAAAGTACTAGCTGCTGGAAGTTCAGGCAGACAGCTCCTGGGGTGCATAACGGGGAGTGAGATAGGACCAGATGTCCTGTAGCACGTAAGCTGCAAATTGAACCAGGACTTTCTGAGCCCTGGTCCATGATACTATGATCCGTACCCGAGTGTTAAGCCAGATGAGATGTGAGCGACACCCATCAGAAGAGGAGGCATAGCTCCACTTCCTCAGGCATATCTCCATCGAGGGATCCTAGTGTGTTTCATTTATAGGACCACATTTTGCTTCTGGGTCATAGTGGGTCAGAAGATAAATGGGCCTTTTCAATTTTGGATTTCCAATCTCAGATACTAGAATCACTCCTGATTTAATATTTCAGTTCTCCTGTGCATAGCTCAGATAAAAAGTCTTTTCTGTTTATATGTGAGCCCTTACCTAATTTACAGATCTTGACTTGCAAGTCAAAATTACCTTACTAAGAGAATGACCATACAAAAGTCAATGAGTTAAGAGTGATTAGTAAATGTTAGTTGCTCTGTCTTATGGTGGGGTGTCTTTAAGCTGTCTGCACACAAGCACTCCCTTCTTCATTTTGATAGCTCCTTCATTTCTTCAGGTGGCCATGACTGTTCTTGGACACAGAGGGTGGGCAGGACAAATATACAAACATGTCTCTGATTCTCTTGCCATTACATTTGCTTCAAGAAAAAATTGTGCAATCTCTGGGCTAAGTCACAAGGGTAAAACTTTCTTATTCTCTGGTCAGTGACACTTTGTCCTAATAATGGAAAATAAAGGAAAATTCCCTGTGTTCACCTGCTCACCTGGCAACCCAAAGGCCTGGTGATGCCCTCGACTTGTCTTCTTTTGATTATCATTTGTTTATTCATGTAGTAAATAGTTTTTGATCACTCACCAGGTAAAAGATACTATGTTAAGTACTGAAATGGGGAGAAAGAGAGAGGAAAGGAAAGAGGGAGGGTGGGTGGGAGGGAGGAGAAACTTGGACAAAATTCCTGTCCTCAAGGAGGCTGCAGTCAATTTCAGGAGATAAGTTGTACAAGGGTGCAAGTAATGTAGATGAAATGCTATTGGAGCCTGGCTTTAGAGATGAGAGAAGATTTTGTAAAACATTTCACCTAGATTTCAAAAACTGGACGAATGGGAAAAGCATACTCTAGGCTGAGGAATAGCCTGAAAAAAAGGCTTTGAACATAAGCAACAAACTTGCAGCCGTGGTTGTGGAGGAGATACCAGAGAGAGGAGTCATACTGGAAACAGAGTAATAAGGAGTGTTTAAGGGCTGCTCAGAGTCTGGCTGGATGCCAGAGGCAATAAGTTGCCATCAAAGATTTGCAAATTCATGCGGGAGTAGTCACACTGTGCTTCAGGCCAGAGGAGAGAGGCAGCTACTTGAAAGAAGGGGGTGGCCTGGAGGCGGTGGGTGCAGCCAGGACAGAGAGCAAGAGGCTGAATCAAGGTTGTGTGGAAACTGCGGGAGCGGAAGGGAAGACAGGAACAGGAATCACAGCAGCCCTGGGCATCGCACAGCAGTTCATTCTACAGAAGGTTGGGGCCGGGTGGGGCGGACATGGCAGTGTCCACTGACGCTGATAACCAAAAATGTTATTTTCATTTTATCAAATTTCATCGATAAAATTCAATGAAAAAATTGATATTTTTTCCCTTCCCTTCCCTTCTTCCCTAACCCTAACCCCCCAAAAATCAATGATAAAATGATGTCAAAAATTTCATTTCGGGCTTCCCTGGTGGCGCAGTGGTTGAGAGTCCGCCTGCTGATGCAGGGGACACGGGTTCGTGCCCCGATCCGGGAAGATCTCACATGCTGTGGAGAGGCTAGGCCCGTGAGCCATGGCCACTGAGCCTGCGCGTCCGGAGCCTGTGCTCCGCAACGGGAGAGGCCACAACAGTGAGAGGCCCGCATACCGCAAAATAAATAAATAAATAAATAAATAAAATTAAAAACAAAATTTCATTTAATCAAATCTTGGGGTAAAAAAAAAGCAAAGTAAGCCAAGAACAGTTGTGTTGAAGATCACCTGTATGTGAGAGGCGCAGGGAAGCAGAAGCGGAGCCAGAGGGTGGCTTCCAAGGTCAGAGCTGGGAGAGGAGAACCAGAAGAGCCCCCATCCCACTGCAGAGGCTCCCCAGCCGGGGTGTGTACCACACGGTGGACGCTCCGGAGAGGACAGGGCACGGGAGACCCAGCCTGGGAAGGGTCCCAGCTGCGGTGTCTCAGGGCACGTGGCCTCCAAGAGAGAAGGCGCAGCAGAGCCGCGGGGACAGAGCCGGTCAACGGAGGGCTGAGGGATGGACCGCGGTCGTGGGCAATAAACCCCTCTTTTCGAGAAACTAATCATGAAGGAGAGAGTGAAAGCATCAGGAAAGAAATTAGAGAAGGGATTTTTGTGGGGGGGGGGGAGGTTCAACCACGTTTTCTGGCCAGAGGGTCAGGAAGGCACCGTGTCGTGGCTCAGGTCCCTGCCGAAGCTTCCAGGCCTCCCCCGGGGCTCTTCCCGTGACCTGTCGGTGCTGGGCTTCCCTGGCCCTTTGTTCAGCAAGGGCTCAAACCTGCTCTATCTTGCTCACCACGTGGCACATAGAAGGGGCTCAAACATGGTCACCGACTGAATGGCCAGCGGCAGATTCAAGACGGAGCAGGGAGCGTTCATGTGAGAGTGTTCCAGAACTGAGAAAGACAGTAGCATTGAGAGCAGACGGGGCTGGGCCAGGAGGGAGAGGAGCAACGTGGAGACAGAGACGCTGTGTGACGGAGGGTCACCTGCCAGCATCAAGGCCACCGTCACGTGTTTACACACACACTGGGGCAGGAGCTGCCGGATGCTGGAAACGTCCATTCTCCCCTGTTCCTTAGTGACCACGTTGCTGTTTTGTTCAGGGCACTGCCCTCAGCAGCAAGACAACTTACATAGGCACCCCTGCAGTTTGGTGTGGGCCTGTTGAGTAAGTCGTGGCCAGTGGCAGAGGAGAAGTGTTGTATGGCCTCCAGCTGGGGAGGGCGAACCTCTTGTCCTTCCTTCCTTTCCTGCAGCCTGGAACTCTGATGAGGAGGCTAGGGCTCCAGCAACCACCTTTGGCTATGAAGCAATCACGAGACGGAAGACACCAGCAAGAAAGTTAAGTACAGAAGTAGCGGAAGTCCAGTTCTCTAATGACTTTGTGGAGCTCTTAAGACTTCATAATAGTCCGACTGCCTCCTTCCAGACTTTTACTGACATGAGAAGTAATAAATGTCTGCTTTACCTAAGCCAGTATTATATAACGTTTTCTGTCATATGCAGGCAAACCTAATCTTTACTGCTAGACATATTAACAAAAGTTTGTGCATTGGTAGAATGCGCTGTGTCTCCAGGCTCCCTGGGGTGGATGCCCTGCTTCTCATCTTCCCTACACCCACCCCACAGACACCCTACGTGGAGAAAAGGAAGAATTAGCCACAATATTTTCAGCATTCTGTAATCATTGATGGTTTCGTGGAACTCAGTGTCTCTGGTGTGTTTCCAATTTCCATTCAGAGATAAAGCATTCTTGTAATACAAGGAAATTTTGATAAAACTACATGTGACAATTCCTATTTGGGTTGATAGAGCTCTCTCTTTAAAGAGGCCGAATTTTTTCTGTTCTTATAGAAATAAAGTTTTTACTTTTCATTTGCTATGCGTTGAATTTTCAGGTTGATGAAATAAGTCGCAGAGACTTACCACTGGGGACTTAATGAAATAGCTTAAGTTTTAAACTGTGGGTTTCTTTCTTAGAAATGGAAACATGTTTTATAGTTAAAAGCTTTGCAGCTTGGTTTGCATTGATATCCTGTTAATCTTCACTTAGGCGCTTCGTCAGGAGGAGAGGTGAATCCACAGGGCCCCCTGCCAGGGAACTGAGACAAAGGAAAGAAGCAGGTGCAGGACGAGCTCTGTCTTTGCCTCCTGTAATATGGACCCCTTGCTGGGCCACTCCTAAGGGGATGAGGCACAGAATCCCCAAGCGACCTGGGCTCACCCCACTCATTTAGTTTTAGTTGTTTCTAAAAAACAAACAAATAAAACCTTACATGGTAGCTATCCTGGCATGCCACCAGTTTACAGCTAGTTCCCTTCTAGACTGTAAGCTCCCTGAGGGCAGGGACCGTATCTCACAGTTCTTTACAACGGTCTTAGCAGTATCCAAAGTGTGAGCCTTGACGTACCGTCTGATTCTGCCCATCCATTTACAAATGAAATCCCTGAAGCCCAGACAGGTGAACTTGTCAGACAGGGACGGCCAGCCTGGAGCGGGGTTGGGTGCTGCTGCCCTGAAATTCTTGTGAGCCCTGAACACACGCTCGGTAAGCCAAAGTGACCCATCCAAGCCATCCAGTGGCTGTGCTAACTTCAGGAGGTCTCTCTAAAGAGGAAATTGACTTTAATATCACTTGTGTTATCCACTTATCAGCTCCAAGTATTGTATTGCTTTCCAAGCCATACATCATTTTTGGCTTTGTTCTGTTTTCCCTTATTCTTCACCTGTTCTTCCATCTAACCTGTGTCTCTGATTAAGGAATTAAGGTTTCTGTTCAAGATGAAATTTTGCTGCCCATTCCCCAGGCATATTGGCTTCCCCAGTGGAAATCTTTAAGTGAGTCACTCACCTGACTGGTACTTTCTGAAAAATGAGAGGCTTGTGAAGATAAATGCTTCTTTCCATTTGGGGAGAATAAATCTTGGGTTTCTCAACAAGTATACTCGTTAAAATATCATGAAGCTTTCACAAGATTTTCTACTATTACTAGCCACGATGACATTATTTACTTTTACACTCCTGTACTTAATAATGAGTTTGCATCAGTTGTTACATAGCTTATCTTAAATAGATCATGAAAATACTGCTAAAGAGTGTCCTTGAGTTTATGAGAGGTTTTCTGCATGGTCACTACTATCAAGCAGTTTATACTTATACTTTCTTATACTTTCATGAGCAACTTACTTGGTTGTTTAAATACATGGAGAGCTCTGTTTCTTAGGTTGAAATAGTGCAGAAATCAGATTTTACATTTCTTTTCTCAAAGATTATCCACAAATTATTAACAACAATTGCTGCCTCTCACAGAGGGACCACTCAGCTCCATTATCCTGGGCCAAATGCTGCGTGTGTTTTGCTGGATTGGTATTTTAATTCGCATTTTATATAGAAAGTTTGCACCCAAGCAGTTACAACATTTAACAAGGGGCACTCAGGTTGTAAATAACAGAGCCGGGGTGTGGTCCAGATATGTCTGACTCACAATCTGTATCTCTAACTACTTGGCTTTGCAACCTTCCCCAAAAGTCAAAGCAGCGTTAAATCACTTAGTCACCTGTGTGGATACCTGTGTGGGAGCAGCTGGGGCTGAGACGGTGGGGCTGAGATGCTGGGCTTAGGGATACTGGCTTGAGAGATGCTGTGCCGAAGGGCTGAATGATGTTGGGCTCAGGGATCCTGGGCTGAGAGGTCCTGCTGCCACGTTGCTCACAGATGTTGGCACCAGGATTTGAAACCAAATCAGACTGACTCTGATACCTGCACATCTGTCCACCACGGGCTGTTTTGTAAACTTAGGGTTAGATGAAGAGTACACAGCACAGCCTCGTTAACGGGAAGCCTCAGCAAACTTTTACACACACACACATAGCATCTCGATGGACGACTCAGTGATCAGGATGGCCACTTGGGGACAGCAGAGGCTCAGGGGCAGCAAAAAGCTGAGCAGGGGATGGAGATGAAAGAGCCAATTCTCAATTATTCTGTGAGTCCCTAGAGATGAAGGCTGTGAACTTGTTCCCAGTCTCTGTGTCTCATGCCAGCTGTCCCCCCGCCCCTTCCTCAGCCACCACCCAAGGACACGTCCCTGGAAATGCTCCGTATGCGTGGGGGGGAAGAGAACTGGAGATGCTTTGCTTGTGGTGGCAGAAAAACACACATACATCTTCAGCCAGCCCTTGCTTTAGACATATTTTTGTTGTTTGTCAACTAGAGAGCAGCATTTCATTATTGGTCAGTTACCTGCATTGTTGGTTTATTTCTCACCATCAACCACTCAGTTACTATGGACGTGTTTTTCATCACTGAGGAAAAGTACCGTGCACACCACAGTAACCTGAGTTCCACCTGGCCAGTGGTGAGCCAGAGGCTAGCGAGGCTGGGGAGGTGCGGGCCACATAGTATGTGCGGACTGGAAACTGGCCCTGAAACAGGGCCAAACCGCCCCAGCATGCTGTTGGAGCTGCCTTGCTGTTGATCCAAAACAAAACTCCTGTTCACTTCCCATCCTTTTCGCTTTATTGCTCTTAGGTGAGTTTTAATTATTCTTGGTCAAATTTCAGCTCAGACAGGTTACCTACGAACATTCTTAGGGCTCACCCTGCTCAATCCCTCTTGTAGTTTCGACTGAAGGTGATATGATAGGCATTTCTAGGCCCTCTTTATTCCCCGACTAAGTTGTGAAGTAGCTGCTACTTTTTCTCCTGTTACTGAGCCCGCTGCTTCCCACCCGTGAGTAAAGTTATTGCTTTCACCTATTTCTGAAAATTCGTGTTCATAAAATCGGCTGAAGGATAAATTACTGAAGAAATTTCAACCCTTTAGGCTTTGCGTAAATTAATAGTTTGTTTTACTTTATCTTGGTTCTCAGTTAAAACACAATGCAAGAGTGGTCTTTGGAATGTTCTTCTGCCTATGAAGCCAATCCAGATAAGACTGTCGATGAGTCTTATAGTCTTGCACCATAACAATTTTCCACCCTAACAATCCCCAGAAATTTCCATGCTGCTGAAACAATCACTAGAGCCAATGATACATCCAAAGAGAGGCTCTTGCTGTTTAATGAGGTCTCTACCTTCCACTCAGGTCTCTTTTACATTTAGCAGGCTTCATTGAAAAGAAGAATTTAATGAACAAAAATTAATAAAATGCATATTTAAACATTGACAGAGATATGAAATAATAATTCTTTACATAAACAGAAAAATTCCACCAATATTATCTCATTTTATCTAGACAAGCAGCCTTGTGATGTACATGTTTCCCTATTTTATCAACAAGGAAACTGAAACTCGTAGACTTTAATGGACTTGTTTGAGGCCACAGAGGTAGTCATTTGCAGAGCACAGTCTCGTTTGATGCTTTTAAGTTAAGTCCAAACAGGGGCCCCAGCTTTGCCGAGCAGAGGCAGAGTGGTAGACAGGCTGTGAGTCCAGGGGAGAGAGAGGTTCCGACAGTCCTTTGCAGTTAAGGAAGCCTGTGGAAGAAACATAGCTTGAAGGATGAGTGGGACTTTACAGTTTAGAAGATACAGCCATGAAACAATGTGGTCCATATTGCATGATCATAAATATTGGTTGAATGAGTGAAGAATGGATGAATGAGGATGGGAGGCATCCGAAAACAGGAAAATGATCCAGATGGTGAGAAGGCGAGATTCCCGTGGTTCAGGGGACACTGAGTAGGACACTGGCTCTGGGAGAAGATCCACCTGGAGAAGCAGAGGGAGGTGGCAAGGGCAGGCCCTCTGGGGCTGTGGAGAGCACTGAAGGCCAGGCTAAAAAAGTGCCAACCTTGTCTGCAGATGAGGTCAAAACTGCATTGCTTTTGACCAATTAACTTTACCCCGAAAACAATGGGAAGCCACTGGCAACTTGTAGGGAAGTTTTATGACAAAGCTCAGCGTTTTTAGGAAGATGAGCAAGAAGTGAAGCACGAAGTATACAGAAGCCTCCATGCTTCAGATTTTAGGAACCCCATCCTGTGCTCCCTCTAAAGCCTCCTGTCAGCTCTTCTATCACTGGGAAGCAGTGGATCTAAAAGTCAACCTAGCTGGAAGGAGCGGAGTTTAAAAAATAAACAAGAAAAGAAAGAAAAAGAAACACCTTTAAAACGTCCCTTTCTCGATTTGGACCCAAAGAGATACGTTATATGGTCACTCTTTTCATTAGGATTTTTACGCTAATAAGTAGGCCTTACTAAAGTATTACAAAGCTTTCACTGCAAGAATGATTAAATGAAGTAATTTCCTACATCTAAAGTGATCAAATATGCTTCTGAAATTAGAAAAATGCAGGCCAATGATAAAAATAGAGTCGTAATGAAACCGTGTGCCTTTTATTGACTTTATTATAAAACATTTCCTTTTTGCAGTCTTAATTCAAAGCAGTGAAATGCTGATTTGGTTTGAAATAAAATATGGAAAATTCCTGGTCCTGTAGGAAGCTTGTCACTCTAATGGGTGTCTTGCTCAGTAGAACAGTATTTGGGCTGTACTGGAGCACATTGAAAGGAATTAGGTTAGGCTTTGCCAAAATTTCACTGTGAAAGAGTTTGCTGTAACAGTGTTTTATTATATTCTTCTTGAACTTCAGCCAATTGAAAATAGAGTCTCCTCACCATCCTTTTAAATTAGCCTTAAACTGAAGACAAAAGACAAAAATCAATGTGCAAATTTAGCTCCTTGCTCACAGTTTCTTAAGAAATTTACCCTGCTAATATGCAGGACTCATAGATAACAGAACATAGAGTAGTTGGAAATTTTAAAGCAGCATTTCTTATTCAATTTAGGTCTATTTAAGTGTGTAGTGAGTCCTGTACATAAATTGTTTCTTTAGTGCTGCAGGTTATACTGAGTCTCTACATATACATCCTCAGTGTCAGCTCAATAAACCTGTCTCCCATACACTTCCTGTGGCCATGACAAATTACGGGGGAATTTTGAGTATCAAACTATAATGAAAACTATTAGAAAATTGTCTTTTGCAAATAATCCTACAATCTACTTAAATGTTATATTTCATTAATAATTGCAAAGAGCTTTGGGTGCCTAAATAGAAAACAGAAGTAAGTATACACGTATACACACAAGCACACACATTGGCCACACAGGTTTGATGCCTCTGACCGTTCTAAGTGGTACACATGCTGTGAGTCCCTAAAGAGCTCTTAGGAAAAAAATAATTATGAATTCCTCAAAATATCCCTCGGACTGAAACTGGTTAAAATTCAGGGTCTCACATGCCTTGCTCTCCTCCAGCACTGGACAAGAGAGGTCAGCAAGATAAGGAAACACAGGTTGGCCTGATTTAGGGCATTAATATAAAGCAAAACCAAAAAAACCCCACAAACCTATGTAAAGGCACCCAGAGGCGCAAGGAGAGAGAAAAGCTGACCATCCTTGAAGAAAGGCGGTGCTGCAGGCACCACAAACCAGTGCGCCGTGTATGGAAGATAAGACAGGAGCAACTGGGCCATACTCCGACCTGGCGGGCATAGGGAAATGGAACCAGCTGTGCAAATTAGAGCAGGTTACTGACGATTTGTTTTGTTTTCTGGCCTGACACCTGAAGGGCTGGGAAGGCTAAAGCCAGAAAGGCAGTGTAATGAGCAGAAACCAAGAGTAATTAAATTAACATGCATGGTCCAGAAAGTGGACACAAACGCTGCCCACCCCAGTGATGGTGGGAAGAGTCCCCATCTCCATCCCACAGCCCCTCGCATGGCTCAGGAGAGAGGAAGATAAAGGAGAGATGGGAGGTGTCACAGTCGATTTCTACTGAGAAAGTAAGTGGGAACAATTGCCTAGAATAAGCCTGGATTGTAATAGAAAATGAACCTAAAAAAGAAAGATCAGAGGCCCCTGGTCACAGAGTGCACAACTTGATCACAGGGGTCCATCTGGACGGGATGTTCTGCAGCGTGGATCCCAAGTCCAGCCTCGCAGTAAAGTCCTAGGATAGTTTAGGGCCGTCATAGGACGTCTAGATTTTTCACAAGCATCCTTAAGTGGTGACAGGGCCATTCTGTTAACACCAGCTCAGCCCGCACCCCGGCTTGCAGGTGCTAGCACCTCAGCACGCGTGACCTGCGACCTTCTAGAATCCTCAAACGGGCCACGTAGCCTGGAGCTTTGCTGTGCATCCCCTTCCCTGGTGAGCTTTCAGACCTACCCCGTCGTGCTCAGGATGGAGCTCCCGGTGGCTGGTCCTACGCTCTGGGCCACCTGTGTGCTCTCAGCTCCCACAGCCCAGCGGCCCAGGCTACTCACGCTCTAGAGCTGCGGTCAGAGAGCGAGACTCCGCTGTTTCCACTCAGAGATCCCTCTCAAATTCTGAGGGAATTTCCTCGCAGAGCTAGTGTGGTACAGAGGTCTGTTTTGCCCATTTGTGCCCCAATCAAATCTCTTCTTATACTCTCACTAAGAACTTGGGCTTTCAATTCCATTGGTCCATTTCTAGCAACCCTCGCCTGGGCACATCATGTCTCATGGCCAGTGGAGATGGTCCCGTGCAGGTGCATGCTTTGGACCACTGCTGCAGGATGGCCCCCTCGGCACTCCCAGCCCCAAGTCATGGACTCAAAAATGGCATTCCCTTGTTTCAATTCAGTTTGATGGAATTCAGTTCAATTCAGTGAACATTTAGTAACCACCACTGTGATCCCCGCCTTGTTGGCACAGGCAGGAAGCATTTAATCAACGCCGGTCCTCCACCCCTGGCTCAGTGGGCGCAGGAGGATAGCTCTGATGTTTACTATCGGGCATCACTCTTGGGAATCTTGGCATTGCCCCCTTAGATCCTGTGCCGTGACGTCCCCCTCCCTCTCTACCCCTGGCCTTCTCTGACTCATGCCCTCACTTCCACCGCAGGCGCTGATGCTCTCAGGACATCAGCTCCACACTCCTCTGGGCAGTGTCATCCATTTCACTTCCAGGTCAGTGGTTCCTGGGTCTATTTTTCTAAAAGCCTTTTCTCTCCTGAATACCAAACTCATGTTTTCAACTTCATTTTAGACACCCTAAACTCAGTATGGCCAAAATTAAATTCACTGTTTCCCATATTTATTCCTCCTATTGCATGCCCAATATTTATTAATAAATTGGTCATTTCGTCAGCTCTGCTAGAACCTCAGAGCCATCTTGTATACCATCCGCCTGCTCACCCACCACCCAGGCAATTCATTCCATCCTGGGGATTCCACCTGTGTCAGACTCTCTTATGCTCTTTCCATTGGCTCCCCACTGAGTCCAGAGCAGCCACCTCTCTCTCCTGGACTGTGAAATAGGTCTCCTAGCTGAGGGTCCACACTCCTCTTCTTAGTTAATGCTCCCTTGCACTGCCGCGGAACTGCCTTTCTAAACACAAAGTCTCATGCTGGTGCTCCTTTGGTGAAGAAAACAATTCCAATTCTCATTTTTCAGCCAGGTTGGGTTGTGTGCATTTATTTGAAAATCTTTTCCTAAATGGAATTATGTGATCTGTTGCAAATAGAGTCTCCGAGCACAGTCCGGGCTTTCTCCATAACATCAGGGAGATCAGCCCTAAATCACCCATTCTTCGTGTAGCAAAAGCTCTCCCAAGTCATTATTTTCGTTGGCTTGTATGTAGTAGGCATTAACCAAATGTTTACTCAATGTTGAGTTGATTTGCTTCTGCATAAATTCTTTTGATGACAGTTGATGCCAGCAACCTGGGCCTGATCAAAATGATTAACTAATAACTCTGCCTCCACGAACGTGTATTTAACCCCCCAAAGCTACAGTAGAAATCTAATGCAATCTCTTAGAGGTGAGAGTCGGTGCATTTTTTGAGTCCACCCGCTCCTTTATAAGAGTCGAGGCACTAATACTTAGGTCTGAAAGCCCCCTCCCTTGGGAACAGGGCTCCTACCAGGGGACTGGCCTGCTATCTGAACTCAGAGCTCTTCTCTGGCTTGAAAGTGTGAAGCCTCCCCATTCTGTTTAAGTAGCCCTTCTTATGCTTTGTCTTGTTTCATTTTTGTTACATATTCTGCACCAAAATTCCCTCAGTAGTTGCAATTACAATTTAGTTCACGTGTAGGTTTGTATGTTGTTCTTGTGTTGGGTCTGAGATCCAGAAAACAGTTGTCATTGTCCATCCAGATATCCTTCAGTAGTGGGGAAAAAATTCCTTTATGTAAAGCCAGCATGAAGCTTAGGATCTTTCCAAATGCTAATAATTTGTCAATATTTACTAAGAACAATTAAGGAATGTATGCTAGAACTTGAAAAATGTCTTTTAAATTTTTATTCATCTTGTAAGCAACCTACATACTTTCCTTTGAAACAGTAGAGACCAGACGCTTTTAGTCTAACAAGATATGAAAGGATAATTGTAAAAAAAAAAAGTCAAAGACAGTGAAATGGAATAACACTGCAGAACACATTTTGCCAAAACAAATTAAAGTGGAGATTTATAATTCCGGTATAAAGCCCCTTTGTATGATCAAAGAAAGCATCATCTGTACCACTAAGTTCTATGTCTAACATAATTTTGTTGAAGACGAGGCAGGCACGAGATGAACTGATAAGCGGTTTGCTCACAAATGCATAATAGCTGCAGTGAGGACTTCTGGTTTCAGGCAACGCGATTCTGTAACTGAACATTTAGCCTTTAACACAGTGTTTTAACAATCCCTTTATAAACCAATGGGAAACAAGAGAAGTATCTATAGCTGCCCAGACATTTGGTACATAATATATTGGAGAAAAGCAGAAGGGAACTAGGTGTTTTATGCCCTGCCATTTATTACCCGATACCTTTAAAGACTGGATGCCCTTGCCAGTTGTATATTGTAGCAAGTGTCTCAATCAGCACTTTGAGTTTACAGACTGATAGCCTCTCCCACGTCCCTTTTCCATGAAACAGCAACCATTCCGTTTCATTTTCTGCTAGGAAGTTTTACCTTCTAGCCCCTCAACAAGCTGACTCCATTTTAGTTTCTTTGGAAAAGGATACAAATGAGTCTTGTGAAAGTGTGTTTAAATGCAGCCGTCAAGCCATCAGCATCAATAGAAAGTCAGCTGTTCCCAGTGCCATGCGCCCAGCGCCCATGACAGACAAGGGCTTGCATTCACATCCCCGCTTTATGTAAATGCTGACACACTGGTCACCCAGGACATGCTCAGTTAATGCTTTCACGGTCAGACTCCCAGGTGGCCTGTAACTTATTTTTGTAAGTTCGATCCAGTAGCACTACAAAAGCAGTAGAGTCATTGATATAAAGTAGAAGTAACAGAATCTAAAAATAAGAAATATTCCCCCAAGTAGACAGGGTCAATCAACAATAGAAGGAGGTAGGTTTCTAATGCCAGTCTTAATGCAACTGTGTCCAGGTTGCCTTAAATTGGTTTTCCCTTCTCAATAATTAGCAAATGAAGAAAAACAGCTCACTGCCATCCTAACAGAAAGTTTTAATCTGTAAACTTTACCAGCAATGACTCATTAGTAACCTATTAGGAGCCAAAAAACTTGCCTAAATATAATATAAATGGAATTTCCAATGAAGGTATAAACATTCTTCAACTAAACTCGAAGTCCCAAACCTCTGCATGGACGTTTATTCTTCAGAGCACAGTCATGAAGGTGGGACCCATCCAGCAATGGTCTGCCTTGAGCCAACTCTTTCAATGTAAGGCTTCTAAAGCTAAAATACAGATTAAGGAACAATCTGGTTGATGCAAAGAGTTGTGGGAAACTCAAGTGTTCAGACAGGCCCCCCAGGAAGAGCCCAAAGCACTGAAGTAATTCTGAAGGTTAATGACGTGTCTGAAAATTATCTAAACGCCCCGCAGAGCAACACAAGGGACTTTGAAAGAATGTGCTTTCTTATGAAATCTGAATTTCTTTTCTCAGACAAAGGAAAATGATCTATTTTCTACTTTTAGTCTGATTGGACTTCAAAGGTCAAAAGTATTAGCAAGAATAAAAGTTCCTGGGAACGAACTGATCCCTCAGTTTAAGAACCTCAGCAAAACCCGTGTCAGAGCCGGGACCTAGGATTCGGCAAAAGCGTGGGCTTCTTGGTCTTCTGCACAGTCCCTTTCTCAGACGCCCACATCTCTTAGCTCTAGCCCTCCGCCCCCTGCCAGGTGCCCGTCCCACTCCCCACGTCCTTTCCCAGCCCTGGCTCAGATCCCTGGGCCTCCACATCTAGATGGCCACGTCCCCACTGTGTCCTGCCCTCTGCCCTTGGCTTCTCTCTGTGCCGTCACACATGGGAAGTCACTTCCCCTCTTTGGCCTGAGGCCGCTCCTCTCTGGAGTGGGGGCACTCAGGTCCTTTAGAAGGTTTCTCTCAGCATCAGGATTTGAGTCTGTCTGTGGGCTATGAGACCTGTGATTCCATCTTCTCCTCCCAGACGGGCACTTTGGGCTCCATTCATTCTTTTTTTTTTTTTTTTTTTTGTGGTACGCGGGCCTCTCACTGTTGTGGCCTCTCCCGTTGCGGAGCACAGGCTCCGGACGCGCAGGCTCAGCGGCCATGGCTCACGGGCCCAGCCGCTCTGCGGCATGTGGGATCCTCCCGGACCGGGGCACGAACCCGTGTCCCCTGCATCGGCGGGCGGACTCTCCACCACTGCGCCACCAGGGAAGCCCCTCCGTTCATTCTTGATGACTCCTCTGTGGCCTGCACGCCACGCTCTGCGCTCACCCTGTCCATCGACAGAAGGCCGCCTTCCCCCACTCCCACCTCCAACCACAAAACCCTCCGTGCTTGGAGGCTGTTCTCAGGTGAGCCCTTCTCTTATCCGACGACATTTCCACCCATCTCTTGTCCTCTAAACCAACGTGACGCTTCATCATTGTCTCCTGTATGAAATATACATTCTGTCTTGCCTATGTTAGGCTTGTCCTATACCCCAAAGTAGACTGGAAGCTTCTTGAAGACTATGTCTCTCTCCTCTCTCTACGTATCTCCTCCTAAACCAGCAATGCCTTCAAGGCAGTAAGCACTGAGGGAGTATTTGTTGAATTGGTTTCATTTAATTCAGTTTTTAACTGAATCAAGCAAAGGGTGTCACAAGCTTGCTTTTATAACGAAAGAAAGCACAGTTGTGCAGCTGTCGACGGTCTCTGGGGCTTGCAGGGAATACACAGGGAGAATCCTCAGAAGCCAGCTGACTGTTGGTCAAACCAGGTGCAAGTTGGGAAAAATTCTATCGTGAATGAGGAAAATAAAATGCACAGTGGAAAAGAATACCAACATTCTTGCAAGTGAATCTTAAAGTATTATTTTTACAAAGAAAACAAGGATTATTTCTGTTCCCTTGTTGACTAGTTTGTATGTTCTTCCTACAGATACTTTCAGAAAAAGACCTATTGTTTGTTTTTCTCCGTGCTGACACAGTATCCATTGTTTATAACTGTAATCATAGCACACATAGTTGAAAATGTGGGATTGGGGACAAGCTGTATTTCCCCCTCTGGTTCTTTAGACAGTGAATGCTGTGTTCTTTATCTCTTATCACAGCTCTTTTGTCAAACATTGAATGATTATTTTCCCCAGACAAATTTGTAGTTTGTTATCAACCGTAAAAATGTCTTTTTTGCCTTGTTTTTAAACATTTAAACTTTGGTATGTATGTCTCAAGATGGGCATGAATTAAGGTGTTTATTTCATTTCAAATACTTTTTTATAACGGTATATAAAGCTAGTTTCTCCAGCATGTATGGCTTATACGGAGCTATATTGAGATTTGATGAAAATGTATTTTATTTTAGTGTGTTTGTACCTTTTTAGGGAAATGGTTATGCCTGTCGGTTCCCAGGTCAGGTGTGTTGGGAACGTTTGTCAAGAGGTAGACAGACACAAACGTCTGTAACTTTCGGCAGCAGGTGCCTGTCACTAGATTTCCTGCTGCACAAAGGATCTGACACACTTCTTCACTCCTGGGATCCGCATTTTTCCAAATGCCCAAGACTACTTCCTATTCTATAATTCACAAACCTGATCCCAAAGCCTGGGAGAAAGAAAACATCGTTTTTTTCACATAATCAAGAGGAGCTCTTTGTTTTTCCTAGTTTAAGAACTTACAATGTTGCTTGATATGACATTTGAAGGCTTTAATTCAAATGAATACTTATAACCCTGCAATAAAATATATTTCCAGCACATTTGGCATGTAATTTCGGGGCAATTTAAAAATATTCATTTTTTAAGTTGGTGGTGGAATCTACACAAAGTCTTAATGTGCCACTTTATATTTTTATGAATATCAAATTATAGCATATATTATGCTGCTCTAGCCATTTCCACAAAGCTTCGCTTAGATTGAAGGGATAAAAAACGATTGTCAGTCTTTCAAATGCCTGAGGAAAATGCTCCTGTTTTGTTCTCGATGTGTTTATGAGGACTGATTTGAACTTCTGAGACAATGTGAGGAGTCAAGGTCGAAGTCCATACTTTTACCTTTTTCAACGTGGATTGCTCGAAATTCTCATACAAAGTGTGGAAAACTATTAACAAGGCAGTTCTCCCCAGGAATTCTGAGACAGACAGTGCCTAGGAATCTAGATATTGTGCCCAAAACATGCAAAATGAAGTTGTCCCTGAGAACCAGAAGGAAAACTCCAAAGAGAGATGCGGACACATGGGCTTTTGGCTGAGGAATTTCAGTTTTTTTAGTTTGTATTATTTAATTTGATGACTTTTCCTCAAAGATAATTTTTTTAAATTGTACCAGCACATCATATTTTGAAAGCATTGCTACAATATTTCAAATTAAAATGTATTTTCAATGTTGTGCATATTCTAAACATGTTCGAAAAAATCAGAGACTTTCTCAAATCCACTTTGGATTAGCAGACTGTTTCTTTTTTTTTTTTTTTTAAACATCTTTGTTAGAGTATAATTGCTTTACAATGTTCTGTTAGTTTCTGCTGTATAACAAAGTGAATCCGCTCTACGTATACATATATCCCCGTATCTCCTCCCTCTTGCGTCTCCCTCCCAGCCTCCCTATCCCACTCCTCCAGGTGGTCACAAAGCACCAAGCAGATCTCCCTGTGCTATGTGGCTACTTCCCACTAGCCATCTGTTTTACATTTGGTAGTGTATATATGTCCATGCCACTCTGTCACTTTGTCCCAGCTTACCCTTCCCCCTCCCTGTGTCCTCAAGTCCATTCTCTATGTCTGCATCTTTATTCCTGTCATGCCCCTAGGTTCATCAGAACCATTTTTTTTTTAAGATTCTATGTATATGTGTTAGCATATGGTATTTGTTTTTCTCTTTCTGACTTACTTCACTCTGTATGACAAACTCTAAGTCCATCCATCTCACTACAAATAATTCAATTTCGTTTCTTTTTATGGCTGAATAATACTCCATTGTATATATGTAGCAGACTGTTTCTTAATACTAGTCAGATTGGACAACAAATAAGGCCACCTGCGGTTGGGATTCTGCCTCCAGCTTCACTTTCCCTTAAGGTGTCAGATTAGTCTTCTTTCTGTATAGAGAGATTCCATGGTTGGTGTCCATAGTGAGCTGCGTTTTTCCTTTTGGTGTCCCAGAACTTGGGGTTTTAGTATCTAGCCCTCTCTCCCTCTCTTCTTCCCTTCCTCCCTTCATGTCTTTGTCTTATTTCAGTCTTTCTTTCCCACAGCAGAGCCCCCAGGGACTCCCAGACACCTCCAGGCTGGTGGTTCTCTGGTTTTGGGGTGCTGTCAGCCACACGCTGCCTGCCCATCACGTGGTCATTGCTGATGGTTGTTCTTTGGCCTGGACAGAGGGCAGCCTGAGTTTGCACAATGTTTGGTTGTCATAGAGGCATACCTATACCGAAGAGGCTGGTGGTTTTTTTTAGGCCATGTTTGCTTCACTCATCCAAAGAGCCTATTTGTAAAGATAGCAATGTCCAAGTAGTCTGGAGTTACTAAAATGAGTCATGGGAATTAAGATGCGCATGCCTCCTTGGCCACTGGGAACTGGGCTGACTATTCAGCATCAAGCACGCCCTGCCTCACGTTTACTCTCCTTGTTCTTTACTCTGCTTCTCTCCTCTCTTTTTACCTCCTTCATCCCTCCCTCCTCCCTCCATACCTACACTTCATTGTCCTCAAGGCACATTGTAGGCGTTAGAGATATTTCAAGTGTTTCTCCTCTAAATTAATTTCTGCTGGCTGCTGAGCCATGTCTCCACCATGAGCCTTCTCTCCTGAGGCTGGTCCTCTCCAACTCACGTCTTGATATGGAATCGACCTCCAGAGGGAGTCCACTTCTACTCCCCCTCAGCCCTCACTGTGTTCAAAATGAGGCAACGTTTCAAAGGTAACAATCAAAGCACAACAAAGACAGTATTCAGGGATGCGTTGGTCCTCTCAACCCCACACAGATGACTGAATGACATTTGATTGTTTTCATATTTCCCTATAATCAACTACAAGTTGTGTTGGCTAATTGTTGCTTTCCTTTGTAATTCCTTAAGTCTCAACACAATCTTGAAGACATTCAATCCAAAGAGAGTGCTGCTAAAGAAAATTTTAACTACACACACCACTCTATCCACATTTCTGAGACTGTCCCTTGAGTTTGGTTGTGCTTACATTACAAATTTAACCACGAAATCTATTTAGACATGTGACTAATGAAGAAAGGCATTGAACGGCCCTCCTCTGCCCACCTTTCCGTGTCCTTACTACACAGTCTTTTCAATGCCATGAAACTCCCTTCTTCTGGTCCACAAAATATTTCCCCCCTATTTCCTGGAAGTATACTTTAGAAACAGTTTTATGGTAAGCAGAAATAATAAGGGACTCCTATTATTACACCAGTGCTACATGTAGCTCAACAGCTGAGGAGAATTATTTTAAGAAAAACCTGACTATCAAAAACTCTGAGGCCTGCACTCCCTTCCCTCTTTCTACTCTTCCCTTTGCCACCATTTTGACCTTATTATATTTCTTTAAATGATAGAGACAGATGATAGATAGATAGATAGATAGATAGATAGATAGATAGATATAGATAGGTGATAGGCAGGCATAATAGATAGGCAAACAGATATTCAGACAGGTTGATAGATAGAAAGACAGGTGGTTTGGCAAATGGATAAATGGTAGAAAATATAAATGGGAAAGATGAGGAAGGGAGAAAACTGGAGTAGATAAACATAAATTGAATTTGTGGTTATTTAACTGAAACTTTAAAAAACTTGAACCTAAAATCATCAACAGTTTCCTTTCCACCAGAAAAAAAGAAATACATATCTAATTAGTGGGCATTTAATCTTTTTCACAGTAAGAAACTTTTCCTTCAAATACAGTTATAACTGCTTTTCCGTTAGTGCTAATCAATTCCCATCTATGTGAAAATTTTTGGTGCTTTCAGCTGTACAAATCTATTTTGAAATCACCTTTGGCTATAAAGGAGAAAAAAATACCATCTGTAAATGCTTTTGTCTAGAGGTGTATCATCAAAATAGAGTTCCAGTCACCTCTGTCCTTATGAAACTGGTGGCTATTTTCTATTCTTATTTTAAATTTTTTCTCCTTATCTTCCATTTTAAGGGAACAGTTCAGAGCAAGGGCTATCTTATCTTTCAAAGGAACATGGAACTAGCCACATCCAAATGAAATTTAAAAGAATAGCTCTCCATTTCATGTGAGATGCACAAATCAAAAAATGCAAAGTTGTGGTGTCATATAAAGCATTTTGAAACTTACAATACACAGCATAAGGATGTAAGCCTTTATTATTATTGCAGAAGAAAAGGTTTCTAGATATGGATTTTCTGCATGACTTTCTCCTTTTCCATGCTAATATGTGCTAATATCTTGAGGGAAATTGGAATTAATGGAAAAATTTTTATCCAGTAATATATCTTCCTCATTGAAATAGCCATTTGAATCTGGTCTTTCAATGTAGCACATGTTTTAACCAAATGAGAGGAATTATTTATTCATGAAAATGATTTTCAAATTTTTAATATAATTCACACTACCTGTTTGGATTGTGAGAAATGTTTTTTCGCTAGTGTAGTGAGTCAAGATAGCTCAGTAGTTAGAAAATATTAACTTCAGAGTTAGGTCACTCGTTAATCATTCATTCAAAACACAGTATCAAATACCTAGATGGTAATAAAAAAATAAATCAGAGTACCATCTTCACAGTGCTTAGCATGCGCCAAGCACTTGCTGTGAGCTTCCTTCCTCCTTTTACATGTATGTATATGATTTAGCGCATAGTCTTCGCAGCTCTATGAAGCGGATAGCACTGTTATCTTCACTTTACAAACGATGGAAGCAAGGCACAGAGATGTTAAGTCACTTGCCCAAGGTCACACATTGGGAAGTGGAGCTAGGACACACATCTAGGCAGTCTGGCACCAGAGTCCCCGTCCCTAATCATTTTACTGCAGGAATTGTGTGCCTTGCTCATTAGCGAATCCCAGCATCTGCCACACTGCCTGGCAGTAAGAAGGGCTTAATAACCCTGGGTTGAAGGAATAAATAAATCCACACCAATGATGTTAAATACATTCGGTTCCGAGCACTTAAAGAGTAAGAGTGATGAGATGTTCCCTGCCCTCAACTAAATTGCAGTCTGGTCCTGGCAGTTGGAACCAGCAATTCTAACTCACTGTCATCAGGATTTCAACTGGAGCAAAGGCTCCAAAGCTGCATTCTAAGTGAAAAGCAGTATTGTGTTTCCATTCCTTCATGGCTCATTACAACCTTATGATGGAAATGATGAGGAGACTGGGGCATCGAGCGATTAAAGATCTAGGTCATGGTCACACAGGGAGAAAGTGGCAGGTCCAAGACTCAAACCCAAGCAGTGTAGCCCGAAAGGCCTCACCTTGAACCGACAAGCCTGGGGCTGCTCTGGCACCTAATACCACCTTGGGGAAGAGGAGTACAGCGTGGGGAGCTGGGGGATAAAGAATGTGGCCAGACTGAAACGTCACTGCGGAAGGATGCAGGAGGTGCAGTTCTCATCCCCTGAACTCCTCCCAGAACTCATCTCCTCTTTGGCCCCCGAGCTGATCACTGTTCCGTGTGATTCTTCAGCTTGTCACGTACGTTCATCATGTACGTTCATACGTATATACGTATATTCACACAGAGAGATATAAAGACATATCTATACACACATATAGAGTTAGAGATAGATATGGATTAGAGGTAACATATATCTATATTACTATATTCCCGTATATAGTAATATTTATACATTTCAAATATTATTAAGTGGCATTATAATATGTGCATCTTTCTGAGAGACTTGCCTAAGGACACAAAAAATTTGGCCATTAAAGAATAGATAATGACAATGATCATTTTTTAACATTAATATGTTATCAGAGATGTTGATGCTTGGAAGAGCAGAAAGAGAAGAAATTTGCATTGATAAAGACTAAGAACTAGAGGAATCTTCTACTTGTCTGCCTCTGTTTCCAGTTCTGAGTCTGCATATAATTTTTATTTTTTAAAAATGACAAAAAATGAGACAACTATTTTTTTTTCTACTATGGAGAAGGAAAAGTCCTAGGCCTGCTAGTTCCCTAGAACCTCTGGCATCACCTGAGAAGGGAGTTTCTCTCCCAGAGCAAAACCACACTCTGGGGCAGAGGCACCTCCTCAGGATGAGACCCCCCCAGGACTCGCACATGCACCTGTCCGCGTGTCCACATGATGTGTGATCCTGTGATCTATACTGTTTGCTTGACCTCACTCTAAGGCAAATAGCGTTAACCTTGGACTTGAAACGCCAAGGGTATGAACGTGGGCACGTGTCACATACTTCCAAGTTCATGCATACTTTCCGAACAACACACAGCCATGAGTAGGAGAGGGAAAAGGATTGAATTTCATGAGCAGCATTCCAGATGTATTGATAGAACTGCAGCAAGAGTCTGTTCTCTAAGCAACATCAGATTTTAACCTTTTCGTGCTCAAAGTGAGGACACCTGATAATAATAATGGATAAACCAATGACAACTAAAAACCTCCGTGGTTTTAACATTCTTTTATGATCCTTGTTTTGAATAGCTCTTTAATAGGACGGCCAACCATCCCAGTTTACTCAGGACTGAGAAGTTTCCCAGGACACAGACCTTTCATGGCTAAACTTGGGATGGATGGTCCCCCTGTCCTTCTACTTCATTGCCCCGGGATGCCCTTCTTCACCTGCTCTCCTGAGCGACCTGACACCCAGAAACTGGCCCACTCCCAGCTCCCAGAACCCAGGGTCTGGGATGGATCAGCAGAATGTGGGCCCTGCCTCTCAGCGGTTTCCTGTCCTCTGGGTTCTCTCTGGACATTTCTAACCCTCCTGTAAGCAGGCTTTCGTATGTTTTGCAGAGTATGCGTTTTCTATAAATGATATTTATTATTTCTTACCTTATAATTTGTAAATAATTATAAGGAAAGTTAAAGAGACAAAAACGTATGGGAAGATACTTTTAAAGCAGCATTAAGAAAATATGAATACTTTAATAAAATTAGCGAAAACTTTTAATTTACAAAAAGGGGTTTTCAGGGCTTCCCTGGTGGCGCAGTGGTTGAGAGTCTGCCTGCCGATGCAGAGGACGCAGGTTCGTGCCCCGGTCGGGGAGGATCCCATATGCCGTGGAGCGGCTGAGCCCGTGAGCCATGGCTGCTGAGCCTGCGCGTCTGGAGCCTGTGCTCCGCAACGGGAGAGGCCACAGTGGTGAGAGGCCCGCGTACCGCAAAAAAAAAAAAAAAAAGAGGGGTTTTCACAAACTCATTTTCCACTTCGTTAGAGTACATATATTTTATTAATTCTTAGTAGTACATAGAAATTTTAAAAGGAATCAGGAAATCTAGACTATCGATAGTTTCACAACTGGGTCTTTCTTAGTCCTATAGTCTACAGACATTCATTTATGTCCCAGTCTCTTAAAGAAATGGAATTGTAGAGGGTACAGTGGAGTAGAACCCCCCTCAGTCCCTCGTTGGGAGCCACATGGGGGTCTAGCTGTGTAGGGAGGCTCTCCTCTTGACCTTCAGGCCTGGGGTGGGATTAGACCACTCAGCTCACTAACTCCTTTCTTGTCCACCTCCTTCCCCAGTTCAACTCAACAAACATTTACTGGCTGCTACAGGTCCTTGGGGAGACAGGAACAAGCCAAGGCCTCACACTTGGGCACAGTGCCTGAGCTTGTGGGGCCCACTTGCCAGCCTCAGCCCTATCATGCCACCTGTGTAACCTGGGACCAGTTAATCTGTCTGTTCTGTTTTCACATTTGTAAGATGGGATGTTAACCTACCTCGAGGGGGCTCTACAGGGGTCAGATGTCTGCAAAGGCCCTTATGGATCCAAATCATGTTACAACTGTTAGTCGCTATTTCTACTCTTTTCTAATTAAGGAGCCTCTGGTTCACAGGGGGAGGCAGATATGCCTACGAAGCTACACAGAGGGCAAGCCAGAAGCACTGGAGTCTGGTGGTAACTGGTATCCCTAACTGGGAGGCTTCCCAGAGGTGGGATTAAGGCTGGACTTTGCGGGACAGGAAGAGTTAGAATAGCCAGCAGAAGGAGAGGCATCCAGGTGGAGGGAACAAACATCGTGAGCAGATGCGGGGATTTCAGCCGGCCTGCGAGGAGGCTCGGAGGCAGCTGGACAGATGGGTCTGTAGCTCAGAAGACAGGCGTGGACGAGGGAGACGGTGAGGAACGCCGTCCCCATGGACCCCGCGCCAGGGCACCGGTGGGAGGTGTGGAGAGGAGAGAAGCGGGAGGCGAGAGCTCCAAGCGCCCGCTGCCTGACAGTTAGACGTAACTAGCAACTAAGGTCTAAGAATCAAGTCTGTCTGCACGGGCAGCCTCATGCGGTGTACGATCGGAGTCCCTCTCCAGCCCCAATGCGCTGCCATTTATGTCCTCCACTGCTGTTAAAAAGCTATATAAATATATATGTGTATATGTGTACGTACATTATAGATTCAGAGTTTCATTCCTATGTTTTCCCACATTCTGCCAGCAGTAATAGAACAAGTTACATAAATTGCCACCAACTGTCAAATTTTCAGAATTCTCCATTCTCAGAGTTCAAAGAGAAGTAGTTGTAATGATGGTTTTCATATTGAAATGAGAAAGAGTAAGCTAAGCTAACCTAGAGAGGCTTCTAGCAAGTAAAGCTTGGATTGACTCCCAGCCTGCAATTTAAGCAATTCATATCAAAAAAATGAAATACAAATATGCAACGTTGCCTAAATCTCATGAATAATTGAGAAAAAGCCTCGGTAAGTACTTTTGTCTGGAGCTGTGAATAAAGAATCCTAAAGGAGTGGTTAAGAGGCCAGGATCCCAAATCCGACTGCGAGAGTTCATCCATGGGCACCTTTTCGTCTCTCGTCTGTTTGATGGGCCGTGGAGTGAAATCTCCAAAAGGAAGAATCTGGGGAGTCACAAAGTCTTGGGGCGCCCACGGCCGCACTGGGAGCCCCAGAGTGGGTGGGGAGTTGTCACTCCTCGTCTCCCTGTGCCCCTCCCTCCTGCCGACCCAGGATTGTCACTGGCTCAAAACCAGTTGATTAAACAATTTGAGATGAAGGAAACACCCTCACTGTGGATCAAACGCATTTTTCTGAAGATTTATTTTGATGAGGAAAGAAACTTTGTTTGCCTCAGGTCTTTGGTTGATGCTTTTCCTCCTGCAGTTCATTAGCTCATATGACAACTGTTTCAGTGTCCATCGCACTTCCAGGGCCTAAAGGAGAAGTTAGTTCTGTTCCTTCTGAAACCGTAGGGCGATTGCGGCAGACTCTGGGCTTACGAACATACTTGTGTCACCAACTTGTCAGAAAGGGCCGCAGGCGGTATACCAACACGGCTGTGGTCCTGGAGCTTCATAAGACTAATTATTTTGAAAATAAAATGAAGAAAAGTTACCTGTCCATTAGGTGCTGCCTGCAAGAGCTCTTCCTTGTTAATGCCGGTCGCTGCAAGTGACAGGGTGCGCAGCTCCTGCAGTGCCCACCAGTCATATTGGGATGCAGTTGTTTGCGGCATTTCATACCTGAGTGAGGTGTGATCATGTTTTAATTAGTCCCTGTAAGGTGAAAATAGACTGCATGTGCAAATAGTTAAAAACAAATGTCTGTGTTCATGATAAATAGTGATTTCTAAGAAAAATGATGATTAAGTTTTAAACGAACTAAAATTATGGAATGGTATCTAATTTGAATTCTGTGATAGCTTGGGGAGTTTCTCATCCCTAAAGGGTAGTTTCTTTTTTGTGGTTTCATTCATAGGCACTCGGGAGCACAGGCAATAACTGTGTTTGCATGTATTTGTAAAAAGTTGTGACATAGGACTGTTAACATTAGGTTGGCCTCAAGATAATTATCCTCTAGAAGAATTTATGTATTTTAATAGGTAACTGATAGATTATTTGGGTTTCAAGTTCTTTTATTATAAATTCTGATCCACCTTTGTGTTATCATAGTATTCAATTTTCTCTAAGGTTATATGTATCAATATGAAAATTCTCACCTTTTCCCCTTGGATTAACATTTTCTGCATGTGCATTTTTTTATATGTATAGGTGAAAATGTTGACAGAGATGAAATACCCCATCTGTGAACCACACCCTCTTTTCTTCTTCCTTGCCCCTACCAATCACATGTGGGACACTAGGAACCTGGAACAGTAATGCATGAAACATCTAGGAACCAGGAGATACTGAACCAGGTAATAGGAAGATCCTAAAGCCAAAAAACCATGGCAGGCTATTAGTAGTTAAAAAAGGAGGAAGTAGAAGATTATTAACATGCCAAAGAGGAGGAGAGAAAAGAGGGATGGAGGGATTTATAAAGAGGAGGGATATATAAGGAAAACACAATGTTTTTTCAGACCCTTGGAGAGGTGTATAATTGGGGGAACATACCAAAGGAAAAAGTTATGTTTTTGCTGTCCCTTAAGTTTTCCAAAAAGAAGCTATGTCACAAGTAATTTCAAATACAGATCTGGTTGAATTCCTATGCAGAGAAAGAAATGCAAAATAAATTCTTAACTTAGGAAGTTACATTGAGAGAAGGTGCTAATATCTGCTTTTGTTATTTCTGATTTGTGAAATGTCACACTTATTTTATTTTTAACTAATGTTATTATGCATTTTCAGTTTACTGTCAGCTCATTTTGGTTTGTGTCGAATGTTTCTCCAGGATTTTATGCTTTTCTTTCACAAATTGTAAATATTTGTCAACGTATCAATGCTCTGACTGTTTAAAAAAAAAAAACGCTTTGTAGAAAGTGAGAAATTTCTTTAAATGAAAAAAAATTTTTACCAACGTAAGAACACACAATTTCCTATAATCTATTGTCTAAATAGTATTTATTGCCTACTAAGAAAGCAGGTTGTCCTTTTTTTTTTTTTTCGGTACGCGGGCCTCTCACTGTTGTGGCCTCTCCCGCTGCGGAGCACAGGCTCTGGACGCGCAGGCTCAGAGGCCATGGCTCACGGGCCCAGCTGCTCCGTGGCATGTGGGATCTTCCCGGACCGGGGCACAAACCCGTGTCCCCTGCATCGGCAGGTGGACTCTCAACCACTGAGCCACCAGGGAAGCCCCAGGTTGTCCTTTATAAAAAGTATTCTGTGCTCTCATCCTTTTATTTATAATTTAGAATATGGTTAATCTCTCAGCTGAAATGAAAATAATGACCACTGCCTATTGTCTTTGCCAGATGAAACAGGTGATGCCCAGGGTTTCAAAAAATCTGAAAACAACAAATGTTCAATGAGCAAAGAAATGAATGTGTAAGACCTAAAATTTGCAACATGTGAATAAACCTCAAGAAATACTAAAATCCATTGTCATTCTGGAAAAAAATCCTTTGTTTACATTTTTGCTCATTGTTTACCTGACACTTCCTATAAATTCCAGCTCCCTTCTGTTTACACATTGGAACAATCACATAGAAGCCCAGTTATACATTTTTTTCTTATTTTCTGACTCCCCACTACCTAACGCATAAATGGTAGCCTGATCCATTTTTATATTAGATTAAAATACATGCAACTAATTTTTCTACAAAATTAAAATATAAGACTGTCAGGATCCATAACTGTCTCTTCGAAGAAGGTGGAATAACCTAGTACCTATAATCTTATTTTTGCAATAAAATTATGAATCATTGTTCACAAATATTCGGTGCAATAGAATACCAAGTGAGACTTGACTGTCTTAGAAAAGGCAAGCCTCTCAATCTGTGGATACCATATGGATGTCGCTGAGAAGGAGTTGGGACTTGGGCTGCAAAGCTGTCAGGCATTGGAGAGCATATGGAAGTGGCCTGTTTGGGGCCACAGACTGTCGATGGTGCTTCCTTTTCTCTTCACAGTTGTGTAACATATTGCCACTGTCTACATAGCATAACTTAATAGCCAATTTGAACTGCATTGTAGTTAAACTGGTGTTATCCTGACCGTAAGCTAGCTTATATCGCATAATTTAGTCCAAAGTTTACTTCTGCTTTATTTAATCAATAAAGCAAATACTCTAAAGAATTGAAATAACTTCTATTCATAGGCTATTTCTGAGCATTTTTTTTTTCTTTTCTAATCTTTTCTTTTCCTAAGGCATAATATGGTCCATTCCATCAAGACAGGATGAAGGTGATGGTGATAGTGGTGGTTTTTCACAGTATATAAATTAAAAAAAGAAAACAGCAGAGATCAAAACTGAAGCTAAATGTTTCTTTTTAAAAAGAATGTTAGAAAGACAAATATCATGTGATATCAATTATATGTGGAATCTAAAAAAATAATACAAATGAAATTATTTACAAAACAGAAACAGACTCACAGACTTAGAAAACAAACTTAGGGTTACCAAAGGGGAAAGGTTGGGGGAGGGATAATTAGAAGTTTGGGATTAACATATACACACTACTATAAGTAGAATAGATAATCAACAAGGACCTACTGTATAGCACAGGGAACTCTACTCAATACTCTGTAATAACCTATATGGGAAAAGAATCTGAAAAAGAATAGATATATGTATATGTATAACTAAATCACTTTGCTGTATACCTGAAACTAACACATTGTAAATCAACTATACTCCAATATAAAATAAAAATTAAAAATAAAATTAAAATGTTGGAAAACCAAAAATAAATAAAATTTTAAAATTATCTGTTTATATAAAAAATAAAATAAAATAAATTTAGCTTCAAAAAATAAAAATAAATAAATAAAATTTAAAAAAAGAATGTTAGAGTATGTTAAAAATTAGAATCTTCTCTATATTAATTAAAAGTTGGGTCAAAAAACAAACAAATCATACATTTTATTTAGCTAATTTTGGCATGCTGTTGGCTTCTAAACTGTTTGGGCTGATCATACCCTTGGATTTCATCTTTTTGATATAGATTCCTAGGTTTTTATTGCATTGACTCCCAAAAAGAATACTACACTATTACCTATAATCCAAAAAAATATATATCCTCTTTGTGTGGAATAAAATGTGAACTAATTTGGAGAAAGGAATGGTTCTAGACATGTATTTCATTAATATAAATATCCGCCTCACACTGTGTGAACTACCACCTCTTAGAATTGATGTTACAATGTTAGTAGGATAAAAAGAAGAAAAATCACCTTTGTATTAAAAATATTTTTCTAATGTTAAATTAGTAAGCAGACAATCACCTTAACTAATGTGAGAGGATATTTTTCCCCTAATTTACTACAATTTTCCCCTTTTGTACTATACTTCCTTTAAAAGATCTAATAGGAGAGGCTAGGCAAGCTGTATTTGAGAGTAGCTACAAATAGAAGCACAAGTCAAAGTAATCTATAGCCTAGCACTCAAATTCATTTACTAAATAAGGTTGTGAGCAATATTAGGTACATTTTTCTGACACCTTTCCCTGTTGACAAGGAGCTGGGTATACGTAGTAAAGGAAGTACACAGAGAACTATTGTTAGCATTTATCAGCAAATGTGATGAGTGGCCCTGAAATAGAGCATCTTATCAGTATTAATGTGACAACCACCTCACTGTGAAAGTGGAACTTTGAGAGGAACCAGAAGATGGATTTTGGTGGGCAAGGTTGAAAGTAGTTGTAAGCTGATCTAGCATTTTGTATTTCATTAATCAATTCCTAAATCCGTAAAAAAAAAAAAAAAACACTACAGTGAGTGGTTGGGTATAAAGTAGAGGTTGAATGGTACAAACAACAAATAACTGTTAATATTGACAGGTTATGGTATAGGGATTACCTAATTTCACAGATGAGGATAGCACAAAATGAGACAACTACTACATAATGTTTATTCTAAAGGAATATTATGACTTTACTGAGTTTTTTAATTTCCTTCATATTGATTTTTTTTGTAATGTGTGGAATAAACATGGATAAACCTAGTTAATACTTGAACAAGTTTCCAATACATTCAAACTATAATTTGATATGAAGCATATGACACAAAGGAAATATCGTATTTTAAATTAACAACTGAAAACTGTCTGAGGCTATTTCATATGTCTAAAAAACATAAACCTTCACATTCGTTATTTTTCTTGAAAAAGCCACTGTGACTCAGCAGTAAACCAAGTCTGAGACAGTCTGTTAAAATCAACACTCCATTCCACAACCAATGCATGCAGTCCTTGGTCCAAGCCACCTAAAATTCTCTAAGAACATCAGACTGTTTCTGTTGGGAGACCTATTCTCGGCCAGATGCGTTGTTTTTTGTTTGTTTTTTTAAGTTATTAATTTATTTTTGGCTGTGTTGGGTCTTCGTTTCTGTGTGAGGGCTTTCTCTAGTTGCAGAAAGTGGGGGCCACTCTTCATCACGGTGCACGGGCCTCTCACTGTCGCGGCCTCTCTTATTGTGGAGCACAGGCTCAGTAGTTGTGGCGCACGGGCCCAGCTGCTCTGCAGCATGTGGGATCTTCCCAGACCAGGGCTCGAACCCATGTCCCCTGCATTGGCAGGCAGATTCTCAGCCACTGCGCCACCAGGGAAGCCCCAGATGCTTTGTTACTGTAACTACTGGCAATGTCTCCACTGTGAAATGTGCTTGTGATGCCCATGAGTCATAGCTAATTCTTCCATATTTAAAAAAAGATACTATTAAAGATAACAGAGCAGTCAGATGAGTAAACAATTATGATGAGACTGTAAAGGAAGGCCAACATAATGTATTAATTTGCTGTTCTTTTTTTTTTGCGGTACGAGGGCCTCTCACTGCTGTGGCCTCTCCCGTTGCGGAGCGCAGGCTCAGCGGCCATGGCTCATGGGCCCAGCCGCTCTGCGGCATGTGGGATATTCCCGGACCGGGGCACGAACCCACGTCCCCTGCATCAGCAGGTGGACTCTCAACCACTGCGCCACCAGGGAAGCCCTAATTTGCTGTTCTTAATGGACTTTATTTTGGACCCACATATATTTCTTCTCAAGTATTTATAGAAGAACTACTGAAGAAGTTTCAATATTTTTATACCAAAGTCCTATTCATTCCATAATGCACAATATCATTCTAGAATGTAATATAATGCCAAGTACTCAGTGGTCTACAATAACTATTGAACATGAGGATGGAAAATATCCACTGGAGAGTCTTCATTAAAAATATCTCCACCGAGAATAAAGGAGAGACCACCAGAGCCCTAGACATGGCCTTGGAAGGTCTGGCCCCCAGTTGAGTGAATCCATTTCTGAAGGCTGAGGGGAGTAAACTCTAAGCACGAGTTTCCCTGTCTGCAACACGTGGATGAAGTCTACTGCAGAGGTATGTTGAGGGGATTAAATTGGTTAGTGTATATTAAAGTAGCCATTAAATGACTGGATTCAAGAGTAGACTCTCAGTGAAATATGTATCTGTTGCCTTAACTTATGCTGAGTATAAAACAATATCAGTTCATGGTGCACCCAGTTTGTTATACTGAGGGTCACAACCCTGAATTTTTAAAAAGGAATGTCCTCCTTAGAATAATGCCAACTGTAGGACATATTAAATAAGAAACGGCAGGCTGTTTAAGTCAGTGAACCATGTCTGGGGGGAAAAGAAGGTGTTTCATTTCAGGAGTCCAAATGCTAACCCTGTCACCTCTTCTGACCCTGGGCAGTTCTATGCCTTATTTAATCAGACTATAAACAGCCCTCAAGCTGCTTACGATGTAACAACGTCTTCCTTCAAGTAACACTGACTTAATAAAAGTCTTTATTACTTCATTGGAGCCTTATTTGATGATACTAAGTTTTTTCTCTTAGGCTTGCATGATAGGTTCTAATCGCAGACCTTTCTCTCTTTAAAAAAATCCCTTTGGCTGTTAACAGTGTCATTATGACAGCAACACTTAAAGCTGACCTTTTTGTGACAGAGGTAGAAATTCTTCTCCAGGCAACGTGGTGATTCTTAAATGCTTATGTGCGAATTGTCCAACCACCTCGCCTTTTTCAGGAACATTTCATAACCCTGTGTGTACTCTTCTATCGTTGGTTTAATGAAAACATTAATGCTTGGTTTCAGTAATATTTTCCACATAGTAGAGTCCATTTTATAGATTAGATGAACAGACACCTAAGGTCAATTGTTTTAAAACTTACCACGATGATCAAAATGTTTTTCCTTATCGTATCCACCAGTAACACAGACATGTAAGGCTTACATTCACAGGTAACTTTTATTCATGAGAATTTACACTTTTACCATATTTGATTGATTATTTTCATAACTTAAATCTAGGCATTATGTCTATATAATGGAACTTTAAAAAAAAGTCTTTGGACAAGAACAAATTTGCCATGATTTTCAGTATTTAAATCAGTTGCACGTAATAAAATAACTCATGAAAACATTTTGCTTAATGTGGCTATCTATTACAATAAAAGGTGGCTTCCTAGTTCCTTCCCCCAGAAAACAGTTACTATGTATGAGCAGTTGAAATGGTTGAGCCTCTTGGTTTTGCAGTCCTCTCAAGTTTGGTTGGGAAATAGGGAAATAAGCAAACAGGAGCTGCAGGACGAGAGAGTATTTCCTCTTCCAATGATTCAGTCCAAGACACTAGGTAAGGCCCAGTACAGTCAGCATCCACCTGCTCTGGGAGGAGCCATGGTCCAGAGAGAGGTGTCAGAGCCTGAGAAGTGTGGGAAGGACACCCACATGGTGGGAAACAATGCCAGTGGCCCTGCAAAGGGGATTGGAACACAGAGTGACAAGAAGGGCATCGTGCCAAAGGAGTAGTGGGGTGCAGGGCAAGGGTGGCAGTGGAGACTGGTTACATGAAGGGGTGGAGCAAATGTATAAATACAAAAAGGGCAGTGGGAGCAGAGGAAGGTAAAAAAATGGAAAGATAGACAATTAGAATGTACTCTGTGGGCTTCCCTGGTGGTGCAGTGATTGAGAACCCGCCTGCCAATGCAGGGGACACATGTTCGATCCCTGGTCCAGGAAGATCCCACATGCCACGGAGCAACTAAGCCCACGTGCCACAACTACTGAAGCCTGCGCACCTAGAGTCCATGCTCCGCAACAAGAGAAGCCACCACAATGAGAAGTTCGTGCACTACAACGAAGAGTAGCCCCCACTCACCACAACTAGAGAAAAGCCCGCGCACAGCAATGAAGACCCAATGCAGCCAAACATAAATAAATAAATTAAAAAAAAAAAAAAGAATGTACTCTGTGCTGTTGGCTTAGATTTAGAGATATTGGTGTGAACTCAGATTTTTCAATGTACATAAAGATAGGTATAGAAATAAATGTGGTTGTAGTGATGTGTGTGTGTGCCTATAGCACTGGCCACTGAGAGGCCTGGGAGTAGTGGCACTGCAAAAACAGTGAGCACAACTAGTACTTAGATTTTGGATTTTAAATACCGTTTTCCCCAAAAAGGAAGCAATGCTCCTTAGAGTAATGGCTGGAGTAACGGCTGATTCCAGGACTAAGGCAGGGAAAGTACAAGATGAGCAATAAAGAGAGCTAAGTAAGAAAGAAAGAGAGAGAGAGAGAGAGAGAAAGAAGGAGGGAGGAACAAAGAGAGGGAAGAAGGGAGAAAGAAACAGAAAAAAGAGCTTAAGGAAAAACCGAACATGTGAAAGGGACCCAGATACCTACTTGAAAGGGCCCTCACTTGCCAACCTAGGAACAAATAGAGCATCAAAATAAATAATGGTGTTAAAATGAAGTATAGCCCAATGGGAAAAAATAGGGATTAATGAATCTATACTAATATACATAAATACGTGAATAAAAGTTTGACAAGGATCTGTATTTTACATAATCTCAGGAATCTCCCTACAAAATACCACCAATTGCAAAGAGAAGAAGAATAACTTTACCATGGAGATGCTTGGCAGGCACTACCTTAATCAAAGTTAACATGACCCTAAGGGGACAAATCAAAGTCATATGCCACCTGATAGAAGGCAGTGTGGTAGCCTTGCCAAAATGTAAAGTCTGAATCTAATCATTAGGAAATATTAGACAAACCCAAATTGAGGAACATTTTACAAAGTAGCTCGTCTGTAATCTTTATAAATGTCAAGGTCATGAGCATCGAGAAAAACCAAAGAACTGTTCCAGGCTGAAGGAGAGTAAGGAGACATCAAAATTAAATACAACATGTGATTCTGGATTGGATCATTTGTTATAAGGAATGTCATTGGGACAACTGGAAACATTTAAATGGAGTTGAGGATTAGATGGTACTAATGTTTCAAGGTAGTTTCCTGATTTCGATGCATTATTGTGGTTATGTAGGAGAATGTTCTTGTTTAGGAATATACACGAAAATATCAATATTTGGGGGTATTTCTTTTGTGGTGACTGGGGTTGAGTATCTCTTCATATGATTACTGGCCACGTGTATTTATTTTCTTATAGAGCCCTATTTACACTCTTTGCTCATTTTTTAAAATTCTTTTGATTGTCTCTTATTGATAGGTATGAGCTTTTTGTAAATTAAGGAAATTAGCCCTTTGTCAGTTATATGCATTGCAAATATCCACACTTCAAATTTACAGATAAATTCACTCATCCTTTCTTCTAGAACATTAAGGGAGTTTGCTTAGTTTTGTTTTTACATTTAAATCTTTGTTCTACCTGGAATGTATGTGGATGTAAGCAAAGAGATTAAGACCCAGCTGTGTGTTTTTTCAAATGGTAATTCAATTGACCCAACATCATATAAAAACTAGCCTCTCTTTTCTTCACCTTTGAAACACAGCCTTTATCACAATCTATAAATTCCCACCTTATTTGGATCTAGTTTTGGGCTCAATTCTTTTCTTAACTGTCACCTCTTGAGTACTAAACTGTTTTCATTATTAAAGCTTAGTAATATGTTTAATAGAGCACTATCCTCTCTTTGCTCTGTCCAGTACAGTAGCAACTCACCTCACTGAGTCCTTGAAATATGGCTTGTGTGACTGGGAGTGGAATTTTTATTTTTTGTATTTTAATTAATTTATATTTCAAAAAGTCCCTTGTGGCTACTGGCTACCATATTGGAGGGCCAGGTTTTAATATCATATAAGGCTAGTCCCTAGTTACTAACCTTCTTTCCAGAATTTGCTGGGCTATTCTCACATGTTTGTTTTTCCTTATTTTTTTCCTCTCATAAGAAAAATAGATTTTCTGGTTGTCCAGAAAAAGTCACATTAAATTTATAAGACATTTCAAGTAGAATTGTTACACTTAGGGTATTATATCATCAAGCCTTCCTTTTAAGTCCTTCAGCAGAGTTTTAAAGTTTTCTTTATATAATATTTAAGTTCTCACTTAAGTCATTCATAGGTGTTTTCTCTTATTTTGTTTGGTTGTTTTGTTTTGTTCTGTTTCATTTGTTTGCTTTCTTCCATTTCTTTTACTGTATTTTCTCACGGATAATTATTTATACATAGTACACTTGTATGTATATTTGTAATCTGATGGAATTATCTTATTTATAATAGTTTTGGGGTGATTTGCTTTGTATTTTCTGGTTATTAATCATAAAATTTGCAAATGGTAGCAATAACTCTTCCTTCCAATATTTATACTTTCTACTTATTTCTCTCATTTAACATCATTGGCTGCTATTTCAATAACAGTTTTAAACAGTTGTAGCAACGGTCAGTATCCTTGTCTTGTTTCAGATTCTTAATAGGAATATATTTAGTGTTTTATCTTTAAACTGAATGCTGGCTTAAGAAAGAAACCATCAATTCTTACCTTACCAACAGTTTTTAAAATCAGACATGGATGCTGATGTTTTCAAAGTGCCTCGTTTGGTATCTCCTATATAATTCATATTATTTCCCTCCTTTAATCTTTAATATACTCCAATAGATTAATTAGACCCATTTATACTTTTCTTACTGTTCTACCCATACATTCAGGAAATAAATACCACTTAGTTGAGGTGTATTTTTCTTTCAGTGAACTGCTATATCTCTTTAATAATTACATTAAGATTTTGTAATATTTTGAATAATTATCTAATTTAGAGCTATTTCTATCAAGGTTTTTTTAAATTTCATTTTATTTTTTCATACAGAAGGTTCTTATTAGTCATCAATTTTACACACATCAGTGTACACATGTCAATCCCAATCACCCAATTCATCACACCACCACCATCACCCCCCCCGCCGCTTTCCCCACTTGGTGTCCATACGTTTGTTCTCTACATCTGTGTCTCAATTTCTGCCCTGCAAACCGGTTCATCTGTACCATTTTTCTAGGTTCCACATACATGTGTTAATATACGATATTTGTTTTCTCTTTCTGACTTACTTCACTCTGTATGACAGTCTCTAGATCCATCCACATCTCAACAAATGACCCAATTTCATTATTTTTTATGGCTGAATAATATTCCATTGTACATATGAACCACATCTTCTTTATCCATTCGTCTGTCGATGGGCATCTAGGTTGCTTCCATGACCTTGTTATTGTAAATAGTGCTGCAATGAACATTGGGGTGCATGTGTCTCTTTGAATTATGGTTTTCTCTGGATATATGGCCAGTAGTGGGATTGTTGGACCATATGGTAATTCTATTTTTAGTTTTATAAGGAACCTCCATACTGTTCTCCATAGTGGCTGTATCAATTTACATTCCCACCAACAGTGCAAGAGGGTTCCCATTTCTCCACACCCTCTCCAGCATTTGTTGTTTGTAGATTTTCTGATGATGCCCATTCTAACTGGTGTGAGGTGATACCTCATTGTAGTTTCGATTTTCATTTCTCTAATAATTAGTGATGCTGAGCAGCTTTTCATGTGCTTCTTGGCCATCTGTATGTCTTCTTTGGAGAAATGTCTATTTAGGTCTTCTGCCCATTTTTGGACGGGGTTGTTTGTTTTTCTAATATTGAGCTGCATGAGCTGTTTATATATTTTGGAGATTAATCCTTTGTCACTTGATTCATTTGCAAATTTTTTTCTCCCATTCTGAGGGTTGTCTTTTTGTCTTGTTTATGGTTTCCTTTGCTGTGTGAAAGCTTTGAAGTTTCATTAGGTCCCATTGGTTTATTTTTATTTTTATTTCTGTTACTCTAGGAGGTGGATCAAAAAAGATCTTGCTGTGATTTATGTCAAAGACTTTTCTTCCTATGTTTTCCTCTAAGAGTTTTATAGTGTCCAGTCTTACATTTAGGTCTCTAATCCATTTTGAGTTTATTTTTGTGTATGGTGTTAGGGAGTGTTCTAATTTCATTCTTTTACATGTAGCTGTCCAGTTTTCCCAGCACCACTTATTAAAGAGACTGTCTTTTCTCCATTGTATATCCTTGACTCCTTTGTCATAGATTAGTTGATCATAGGTGCATGGGTTTATCTCTGGGCTTTCTATCTTGTTCCATTGATCTATGTTTCTGTCTTTGTGCCAGTACCATATTGTCTTGATCACTGTAGCTTTGTAGTATAATCTGAAGTCAGGGAGTCTGATTCCTCCAGCTCCCTTTTTTTCCCTCAAGATTACTTTGGCTATTCAGGGTCTTCTGTGTCTCCATACAAATTTTAAGATTTTTTGTCCTAATTCTGTAAAAAATGCCATTGGTAATTTGACATGGATTGCATTGAACCTGTAGATTGCTTTGGGTAGTAGAGTCATTTTCACAATATTGATTCTTCCAATCCAAGAACATGGTTTATCTCTCCATCTGTTGCTATCATCTTTAATTTCTTTCATCAGTATCTTATAGTTTTCTGCATACAGGTCTTTTGTCTCCCTAGGTAGGTTTATTCCTAGGTATTTTATTCTTTTTGTTGCAGTGGTAAATGGAAATGTTTCCTTAATTTCTCTTTCTGATTGTTCATCATTAGTGTATAGGAATGCAAGAGGTTTCTGTGCATTAATTTTGTATCCTTCAACTTTACCAAACTCATTGATTAGCTCTAGTAGTTTTCTGGTGGCATCTTTAGGATTCTCTATGTATAGTATCATGTCATCTGCAAACAGTGACAGTTTTACTTCTTCTTTTCCAATTTGTATTCCTTTTATTTCTTTTTCTTCTCTGATTGCCATGGCTAGGAGTTCCAAAACTATGTTGAATAATAGTGGTGAGAGTGGACATCCTTGTCTTGTTCCTGATCTTAGAGGAAATGCTTTCAGTTTTTCACCATTGAGAATGATGTTTGCTGTGGGTATGTCGTATATGGCCTTTATTATGTTGAGGTAGGTTCCCTCTATGCCCACTTTCTGGTGAGTTTTTATCATAAATGGGTGTTGAATTTTTTCAAAAGCTTTTTCTGCATCTATTGATATGATCATATGGTTTTTATTCTTCAACTTGTTAACATGGTGTACACATTGATTGATTTGCATATATTGAAGAATCCTTGCATTCCTGGGATAAACCCCACTTGATCATGGTGTATGATCCTTTTAATGTGTTGTTGGATTCTGTTTGCTAGTAATTTTTTTTTTTTTTTTTTTGCGGTATGTGGGCCTCGCGCTGTTGTGGCCTCTCCCGTTGCGGAGCACAGGCTCTGGACACGCAGGCTCAACGGCCATGGCTCACGGGCCCAGCCGCTCCGCGGCATGTGGGATCTTCCCGGACCGGGGCACGAACCCGTGTCCCCTGCATCGGCAGGCGGGCTCTCAACCACTGCGCCACCAGGGAAGCTCTGTTTGCTAGTATTTTGTTGAGGATTTTTGCATCTATATTCATCAGTGATATTGGTCTGTAATTTTCTTTTTTTGTAGTATCTTTGTCTGGTTTTGGTATCAGGGTGATGGTGGCCTCATAGAAGGAGGATTTGGGGCGTGTTCCTTCCTCTGCAATTTTGTGGAAGAGTTTGAGAAGGGTGGGTGTTAGCTCCTCTCTAAATAGAATTCACCTGTGAAGCCATCTGGTCTTTAACTTTTGTTTGTTGGAAGGTTTTTTGTTTTATTTTTTTGCGGTACATGAGCCTCTCACTGTTGTGACCTCTCCCACTGTGGAGCACAGGCTCCGGACGTGCAGGCCCAGTGGCCATGGCTCACAGGCCCAGCTGCTCTGCAGCATGTGGAATCTTCCTGGACCGGGGCACGAACCCGTGTCCCCTGCCTCGGCAGGCAAACTCTCAACCACTGCGCCACCAGGGAAGCCCTGGAAGATTTTAAATCACGATTTCAATTTCATTACTTGTGATTGGTCTGTTCATATTTTCTGTTTCTTCCTGGTTCAGTCTTGGAAGGTTATACCTTTCTAGGAATTTGTCCATTTCTTCCAGGTTGTCCATTTTATTGGCATAGAGCTGCTTGTAGTAGTCTCTTAGGATGCATTGTATTTCTGCAGTGTCTGTTGTAACTTCTTCTTTTTCATTCCTAATTTTATTGATATGAGTCCTCTCCCTCTTTTTCCTGATGATTCTGGCTAATGGTTTATGAATTTTGTTTATCTTCTCAAAGAACCAGCTCTTAGTTTTATTGATCTTTGCTATTGTTTTCTTTGTTTCTATTTCATTTATTTCTGCTCTGATCTTTATGATTTCTTTCCTTCTGCTAACTTTGGGTTTTGTTTGTTCTTCTTTCTCTAGTTCCTTTAGGTGTAAGGTTAGATTTTTTATTTGAGATTTTTCTTATTTCTTGAGGTAGGCTTGTATAGCTATAAACTTCCCTCTTAGAACTGCTTTTGCTGCATCCCATAGGTTTTGGATCATTGTGTTTTCATTGTCATTTGTCTGTAGGTATTTTTTGATTTCCTCTTTGATTTCTTCAGTGATCTCTTGGTTATTTAGTAACATATTGTTTAGCCTCCATGTGTTTGTGTTTTCTCCCTGTAATTCATTTCTAATCACATAGTGTTGATGTCAGAAAAGATGTTTGATATGATTTCAATTTTCTTAAATTTACTGAGGCTTGATTTGTGACCCAAGATGTGATCTATCCTGGAGAATGTTCCGTGTGCACTTGAGAAGAAAGTGTAATCTGCTGTTTTTGGATGGAATGTCGTATAAATATCAATTAAATCTATCTGGTCTATTGTGTCATTTAAAGCTTCTGTTTCTTTATTCATTTTCATTTTGCATGGTCTGTCCATTGGTGTAAGTGAGGTGTTAAAGTCCCCCACTATTATTGTGTTACTGTCGATTTCCTCTTTTAGAGCTGTTAGCAGTTGCCTTATGTATTGAGGTGCTCCTATGTTGGGTGCATATATATTTATAATTGTTATATCTTCTTCTTGGATTGACTGATCCTTTGATCATTATGTAGTGTCCTTCCTTGTCTCTTGTAACATTCTTTATTTTAAAGTCTATTTTATCTGTTATGAGTATTGCTACTCCAGCTTTCTTTTGATTTTCATTTGCATGGACTATCTTTTTCCATCCCCTCACTTTCAGTCTTTATGTGTCCCTAGGTCTGAAGTGGGTCTCTTGTAGACAGCATATATATGGGTCTTGTTTTTGTATCCATTCAGCAAGCCTGTGTCTTAACCCATTCACTTTTAAGGTAATTATTGATAAGTATCTTCCTATGACCATTTTCTTAATTGTTTTGGGTTTGTTTTTGTAGGTCCTTTTCTTCTCTTGTGTTTCCCACTTAGAGAAGTTCCTTTGTTGTAGAGCTGGTTTGGTGGTGCTGAAGTCTCTTAGCTTTTCCTTGTCTGTAAAGCTTTTGATTTCTCCATCGAAACTGAATGAGATCCTTGCCGGGTAGAGTAATCTTGGTTGTAGGTTCTTCCCTTTAATCACTTTAAGTATATCATGCCACTCCCTTCTGGCTTGTAGAGTTTCTGCTGAGAAATCAGCTGTTAACCTTAAGGGGGTTCCCTCGTATGTTATTTGTCATTTTTCCCTTACTGTTTTCAGTAATTTTTCTTTGTCTTTAATTTTTGCCAATTTGATTACTATGTGTCTCGGCATGTTTCTCCTTGGGTTTATCCTGTATGGGACTCCCTGCTCTTCCTGGACTTGGGTGGCTAGTTCCTTTCCCATATTAGGGAAGTTTTTGACTACAATCTCTTCAAATATTTTCTCGGGTGCTTTCTCTCTCTCTTGCCCTTCTGGAACCCCTATAATGTGAATGTTGTTGCATTTAATGTTGTCCCAGAGGTCTCCTAGGCTGTCTTCATTTCATTCTTTTTTCTGTTCCGCAGCAGTGAATTCCACCATTCTGTCTTCCAGGTCACTTATTCATTCTTCTGCCTCAGTTATTCTGCTATTCATTCCTTCTAGTGTAGTTTTCATTGCAGTTATTCTATTGTTCATCTCTTTTTGTTTGTTCTTTAATTATTCTAGGTGTTTGTTAAACATTTCTTGCATTTTCTCGATCTTTGCCTCCATTCTTTTTCCCAAGTCCTGGATCATCTTCACTGTCATTATTCTGAATTCTTTTTCTGGAAGGTTGCCTATCTCCACTTCATTTAGTTGTTATTCTGGGGTTTTATCTTGTTCCTTCAGCTGGTACATAGCCCTCTCCCTTTTCATCTTGTCTATCTTTCTGTGAATGTGTTTTTTGTCCCACAGGCTGCAGGACTGTAGCTCTTCTTGCCTCTGCTGTCTGCCCTCTGGTGGATGAGGCTGCTAGTGTTGGGGGGGTCTCTTGCAGAGGCGGGGGGTATCTCTGTCTCACTGTAAGGACAAGGACACTGGCAGCAGAAGTTCTGGGAAACACTCCCCAGCATGAGCCCTCCCATAGTCTGCCACCAGACCCACCAAACAGCCTGGGTAGGCTCCAGTGTTGGGTCGCCTCAGGCCATACAACCAACCTCTATCAAGTTTTGATATCAGTGGAATGCTATCATCATTTAACAAAAGAGTTGTAGAGGCTTCTTTCTTTTAATAAAGTTTATATAGGATGAAGTAGGGAAATAACAGTTCCATGGAAAGTTGAATTAACTTCTAAAGCCACCTGGTATGGCATATTTTTAAAGGCCATTTATTAATAGCTTTAATAACTTTATTCATTGTTATGAGTCTGTTTTCTGTCTCTTCTGGAGTCTATTTCAGGAGATTCAATTTCCTTTACTAGGTAGATTTCAATTACATTAACCTAGAGCTGAATTCAGGAAGAGAATGTTTAAGGGAAATCGGATGATTTCAGTTGTAGGTATATTGTGTGGATGATGCTTATGGGACATCAACGTGGAAATAGCCATTAAGCAAGTAGAATTCATGTCTTAGGGATATTTATGAGAGATCTGGGCTGGAAAGATAGCCACCTGCATGGCCATGTTGGTTTAATGAGATCACCCAAGGAAAACAAAGAAATGAAGAGAAAATGCTCATTGAGGGAACCCTGGAGACACAAAGATTTAACTGGGTACGAGAGAGCTGGCTCTTATAAAAAGGGCTAGGAGCCAGTTTTCTTACCATTTGTACTAAAGGAACAGAACACTGGAGACAACCTGGAACTCAACTTTGGGAGCAGCAGAAGGGTATCTCTTCACCAATAAATGAGAGAATACAGGGCAGAGAGAGCTGGAAACTGAGGGACTTCATATTATCAAGGAAACTGATGTAGAAGACCTTAGACCAAAACCTGATGGAGGATGGGGCAGCAGAGAACCACATGACTATCAGATTCACGAGACTGCCATCAAGAAAAAAGGGGAAGAAAATGAAGAGGAACAAAAACTCAGGCAAGATTTTTAGGGAAATATTGATAAATGCTTGGGAACGCTATAATTAATGTAGAGCTGAGCTAGCTGAGAAGTATTAATATAAAAAGAAATCTAAAATGCAAATTAGAGCTTGGTGGTTTAAGAAAATCAGAGTTGAGTCTGACTGCTTCAGAGATTCCTCCACAAACACCATTTACCCACCCTCCACTCTCCCCAGCACATGTACACACTCTACACACTCACACATGTGCACACATGCACACACACACAGTGATACTTTATAATAATGTGAGACTCAGGACTGGCACCATCTGCAGTCCAAATTATTTTAATCAATTTTACTCAGGACACCATCTTCCAACAACAAAACCACCTTTTGTTTAACGTTCTGCTGTTATTAACCAGTACTGAAACTTTACAATATTCAATCTACTTGCTTTCAACTTTCCTCATTTAATTAAATCCTTCAACAATCCATATAAAAACAATGATCATTTCTATTTGCTGCACCTACAGAATTTGGTTCCCCATGAGGAGATTTGAAATACCCACTAGCATTCCACTAACACGACTGTGCAAATGAATCTTCCCAATTTCATTCAAAACTTACTTGAGCCCTAAAAGGACTGGACTCAGGGCACAAGTGTGAAAGGACAGCCACAGGGCTTGGTGGTGGAGGGTAGGGCCACTGAGTGAGGTCTAACCCTCCCTGCAGAATTTATAGGGGTGCAGCCCTATGGTTCTAGGTATAATGCCGGAAAGGGTAAACAAACTCCCAGCCCCAAATGGCAGCTCAGATTCAGGAAGTGCACCCACCCACAGCACGAGGCAGCCCTGAAAAAGTAGGAAACAGGAGTGGGAGGGCATGGGCTGATCTTTGTGGATATCAGAGTCAGTACAAGGAGGTCTGGATGCAGGGAGAAGCCCAATCATAAATCAAAACTACACCAATTCCATAACCATACAGCTCAAGTAAGGCACAAGATTTCTACATATCCCTGGGGAATTCATATTTGCACTCACTTAGGTAACTGTTTCATTCCTCATTCTCTGCTAATCAATTAGCTTCTTATTTTCCTAAGAAAATAGAAGCTTCAGGAGAACTACCACACCCTCCCACCAAAAAAAATATATACTGTATATCAACTTACCTACACCAGTAGCCATCTATCTTGCTTTCTTTCCTCTTACAGCAGACACAGTATTCTCTGTACAGTTATCTAAAGCCAGCCCCTCAAGTTGTACTGCAATCCATGCTCTCTCATCTACCCAAGAATTTTATTTCTGTGATTCCACTTTCTACTGCATTTGTTATGTTTTAAAAATTCCTTGTTACCCCATATTCTTTTAAGTCTTTCACACCATTTCTGTTTTTCTCTTCAACAAAACTCCTCCAACGTCTTGTCCACACTTTCTGTATCCACTTCCTCAACACCTGACTCCATTCCCTCCACATCCCACTCAATGACTCTTCATCTCCTTTGCCACATTAAGATATATCTTGTCCAGTCCCTGAGAGCCTCCATCTTGCCAAAGAGTCACTTCCTGTCCTCATCTCACTCAAATGCTCAGCGACTAACAAGTCCACCCACCTCGATGCAGGCTTCGTGGATTCCAGGGCTAGAGGCTCCCAATGTCCCTCTCAGCTCATTGGTCACTTCCCCATGCTCTGTGCTGGCTCCTCGTGACTGTGCAGGCCACAGCACTCAGGACTCAGGCCACCTCTTTTCCAGCTGTACTCTCAAAACAACTATGCTTGCCGGGGTCACTTGGCAATGTCTGGAGACACTTTGGTCACAACTGGGGGAAATGCTGCAGGCATCTGGTATGTCAAGGGTAGCGAAGCTGCCGTAAACATCCTACAAGGCACCGGACAGCCCTCCACAACAGAGACTTATTGACACAGAATATCAATAGTGCCTATTCTGTTGAGAAACCCTATTCTAGTACATGGTTTTAAATCATTTTACATACAGATGATTGAATCCAAGATTTATATGTTCAGGGACTTCCCTGGTGGTCCAATGGTTAAGACTCCATGCTTCCACTGCAGGGGGCATGGGTTCAATCCCTGGTCGGGAAACTAAAATCCTGTATGCCGCACGAGGTACGACTAAATAAATAAATAAAAGATTTACATAAATGTTCAGCCCTAACCACCCTTCCAGTTTGTATGAACACCCATCCACTCATTACGCTCATTTGGACATCTAAATAAGGGACACAAAAGTAACCTTCAACACACAACTCTTTATTTCTCTCCCCAAATCCACTCTTCTTTGGTCATTTCTATCTCAATCATAATAATAATAGTTAAAATGTACTGAGTATTTACCAAATGCCAGATACCATCCTAAGGGCTTATCTGGATTATTTGATTTAATCCTCACATCATCCCTCAGAAGTAAAGTTCATTATTACCCCATTTTTGAGAAAAGCAAATTTAGGCTTAGAGATGGACACCACCAGTCACATGACTGAGTGTGCTGCCAGGGTGCAGGAGATGGACTCTGTGTCAATAAGAAGAATGTGTGAACAAAAGTTTTGCACTGAAAAAACTTATAAAGCACAATCTTACACAAGCTCAAAAATAATGAAGAAGGGGTAGAATTGACAGCAATCCTAAAATTGCTGAGGCATTTGTCCAGTCTGTTCTGGAAAGAAAATGAAGAAATTTGAACCACTAAGAATGTAGGCTTTGCAGAAATAGATATTGACATCAGATAAATAAGGAAACACTTATAAATGTTAACATTTATAAATTACTAGGTCCAGACTGCATGCCTCCTAAATAATTCAGAGAATTGACTATCACACCTTAAATGTTACTTTTGAAAAATCAGGTAGAGTTGAAGTAATATCAGCATGCCATAGATAAAGTAACCAATTATTGAGCTCAAAAAGGAAAAATAAATGAGACTGTAACATTATTAGGATAATTTGACTTAACGTATATACCTCTTGCCTTAAATAATTACCAATTAACTTTTACTATAAAATTTAGTAGGTATGGTACGTGCATATCATACATACAAAAATAGAAGTAAAATAAATAATTATTAAGAATAAATTAAAATATTAAGAATAAAAATGGGGCTTCCCTGGTGGCACAGTGGTTGAGAGTTTGCCTCCCGATGCAGGGGACGCGGGTTCATGCCCTGGTCCGGGAAGATCCCACATGCCGCGGAGCGGCTGGGCCCGTGAGCCATGGCTGCTGAGCCTGTGCGTCCAGAGCCTGTGCTCCGCAACGGGAGAGGCCACAGCAGTGAGAGGCCCGCGTACCACAAAAAAAAAAAAAAAAAAGAATAAAAATGAATTCTATTGAGAAAGCAGTTGCTGAGTGCCCACTGCAGACAGCATTCTGGGCATGACATGGGCCAAGGAGAAATTCCAGGATGAATGAAACAGAGCCCCTGCTCTCAGGAAGCTTACAGTCTGGTGAGGGAGGTAGATCACTCCTACTGCAAAGAACAAGGAAAAAGTCAATCCTGTAAGGAAGTGTAAATAAAGGGTTGTAGGAGGACTTAATTTTGGAAGAAGGAAAGGGAAGGAGAAGACCGTCAGAAGAAGCTTGGGGAGGGGAGTTTGCATCCTTTACACTGACTTCACTTTAAATAGCGAATTGGATTAAAAATTATGATAAACCATATAAGATTTCAGGCTAATTTGCTTGTGGCATACCAAAAAAAAAACATGACTTCCTGCTGTTCTAATGAGTTAGAAATTGAAGATGCACCAAATATTCATAAAGTGAGGCTAACAAGAGGACCGTGAGCCATTACTAATAATGTCCCTTGTGAGCAAGCTGGGCTGTCAGCCCACCATAGTCATAGGACGTGCCCTGGGCTATGCTGACAATAGAGGAAATAGCTTTATAGTGACCGAAACTGCAATGCTTTAACACCCAGGTCTTCAAAAACATTGACTTTTACACCCAGACTCTCATGTACATTTGCAAGAAGACTGGCCAAGATGGGTGAGCCAGCTAGTGCCAGAGAGATGAAACGCCCATCCTGCAGAAAGGACTAACCTAGAACTTGGTTCCTCTCATCAGAATGACACAACCTGCCAGAGGTTATAATTAAGGCTAAGCTAATAAGATATATTCAAATTGGAGCAACTAATTTCAGCTTAGAAAAATAGCACACTAATGTTTTTTTTAATTAACATTAAGATTCGTAAGGAGAGGCTGTGATTGTGGAAAAATACAATGAAGATCAAAACAAGCATCAGTACAAAATTTAGAAATGTAACCAAAAAGACACTTTAAAAAAATATAGAGAGACAAATACAATTGTTTACTGTTTCTAGTGTGGATATTAGTTAAAAAGGAAATGATTTTTTTCAAGCTACCACTAATGGTTCTGACATAAGCCTTTGTCCACCCCAAAATTTGACTAGTTCTCCAAGCAATGAATTCTTCAAGTGAGAGATAGTAGGAGAACTTTTGGAATCAAAGTGTAGGCTGAGTGCCTGAACCCAGAGGGTGATTGTTTTTATTGAAGTATAGTTGATTTACCATGTTGTGTACAGCCAAGTAATTTAGTTTTATATATATATATATATATATATATATATATATATATTTACATACATATATTTATATATATAATATACATATTATGTATATGAATATAGTTCCCTGCACTATACAGGAGGACCTTGTTGTTTATCTATTTTATATATAGTAATGTATCTGCTAATCCCAAACTCCTAACTTGTCCCTCCCCCAACCCTTCTCCCCTTTCGTAACCATAAGTTTGTTTTCTATCTCTATGAGTCTGTTTCTGCTTTGTAAATAAGTTCATTTGTATCATATTTTAGGTTCTACATATAGTGATATATGATATTTGTCTTTGTCTGACTTACTTCACTTAGTATGATAATCTCTAGGTCCATCCATGTTGCTGCAAATGGCAATATTTCATTCTTTTTTATGGCTGAGTAATATTCCATTATATATATATATGTACCACATCATCTTTATCCATTCATCTGTTGATGGACATTTAGGTTGCTTCTATGTCTTGGCTATTGTAAATAGTGCTGCTATGAATATTGGGTTCCATGTATCTTCTCAAATTAGAGCTTTTTTCTTTTTTGGATATATGCCCAAGAGTGAGATTGCTGGATCACATGGCAACTTTATTTTTAGTTTTTTAAGGAATCTCCATACTGTTTTTCGTAGTGGCTGCACCAATTTACATTCCCACCAACAGTGTTAGAGGGTTCCCTTTTCTCCTCATCCTCTCTAGAATTTGTTATTTGTAGACTTTTTAATGATGGCCATTTTGAGTGGTGTGAGGTGTTACCTCATTGTAGTGTTGATTTACATTTCTCTAATAATTATCAATGTTGAGCATATTTTCATGTGCCTATTAGCTGCCCAGATGATGACTTTAATCTGTGTCTGAAACATATTGAATAGACAATGCTGCTGGTGGTTGATGCATTTTCTTCAAGCAGACCAGTCTTAAAAGCAAAAAGGAGAGAAAGTGCTGAAAGAAGACCCAGGAGTGCCTGGTGCAGAGTGGAAGCTCCACACTTGCTGGATTAACTAATTAACTCAAACTCAGGATCGCAGCCAGTTTATGACAAAAGGATTACCATAGCACACGTAGTCTACGAAAACATAGTGTGATTAGTAAACCATTTTTATACCAAAGATTTCCTTTTTATGGAAAAAGCACAAGCATATATTTAAAACGTTTGGATATGTTGGAGAAATAAAGGAACCAAAGTAAAAGGACATAATTATTTTTATAAAATTTCCCCAAATAAAAATTTCAACTGAAAAAAAATTTTAAATCTCTTTAAATTAGAATAAATATGGATTGGAATAATTCTCTAGGAAAGTGGCCTCCATTTAAACATGCTAAAAATAAATCATATAGGCCATGCAATGTGTCTAGTTATTTTTTTCATTCTACTTGCCTTGAAATTTAATATCTATTCAAATACTCGAAACACTATCTGAAATAAGTTTTTCGAATGGGTAATTCGCTTCCTCCCTGGAACATAAACAAGGGGGAAGAGGATTACTAATTCTGAGAAAGCTGACTCTTCATTTGGTGTTTTGTTTATTAAAATATTAAATCTCACCACACTAAAAGTGCTAAATTTTATGTCTCAATTTAAAAATGTTGGCAAAACCCTTTTTAAACACTGATTTTTCTGCTTCTTGGAGCACTCGGATTGCACATCACAATTTGCTTGCCAGAATCATCATTTTATGGTCTAGCAAGGAATCATCTTTGGGCTTTACTCCAGATTTTAGGCTTGAGTTACCAGAGCCTCAGCACCACACCTTATTAATAGTCAAATATCATAATTTTTCCTTTTAATCAATTTCATGACTTTTTAAGAAAAGGTATAGTTGATGTACAATATTGTGTTAGTTTCAGGTGCACTTCATAGTGATTTGACATTTGCATACATAATGAAATGATCATCAGGAGGACTAGGAACTACCTGTCCCCATGTAAAGTTATTATAATATCACTGACCATATTCCTTTTGCTGTATATTACATCCCCATGGCTTATTTATTTTATAACTGGAGGTTTTTACCTCTTAATCCCCTTCACCTTTTTTACCCGCCCACCCAACCCACTTCTCTCTTGTAATCATCCATTTGTTCTCTGTATCTATGATCCTGTTTTCATTTTGTTTTGTCTGTTTTTGTTTTTTAGATTCCACATGTACGTGAGATCATATGGTATTTGTCCTTCTCTGTCTTATTTAATTTAGTGTAATACCCTCTAGATCCAACCATTTTGTCACAAGCTCCAAGATTTCATTTTTTCTTATGTCTGAGTAATGTTCCACTGTATATATATATACCACATCTTCTTTATCCATTGAACTATCAATGGACAGATAGGTTGATTCCATATCTTGGCTACTGTAAATAAAGCTGCAATGAACATTAAAATACATATATCTTTTGAGTTAATGTTTTTGTTTTCTTTGGTTAAACACCCAGAGGTGAAATTGCTGGGTCAGTTCTATTTTTAATTTTTTGAGGAACCTCCATACTGTTTTCCATAGTAGATATGCCAATTTACATTCCCACCAACAGTACATAAGAGTTGCTTTTTCTCCACATCTTTGTCAATACTTTTTATTTGTTCTTTTTGATGATAACCATTCTGACAAGTATGAGGTTCATTGTGGTTTTGATTTGCATTTCCCTGATGATTGAGCACTTTTCATATGTCTGTTGGCCATCTATATGTCTTCTTTGGAAAAATGACTATTCAAATCTTCTGCCCTTTTTTAATCAGGTTTTTTTTTAATATTAAATTGTATACTTTTTTGTGTAATGTATTTTGGATATTAACCCCCTATTGGATATACTGTTTACAAATATCTCCTCCCACTCAGCTGCCTTTTTGTTTTGTTGATAATTTTCTTTGCTGTGCAAAAGCTTGTTTGTTTAATGTAGTCTGATGTGTTTATTTTTGCTTTTGTTTCCCTTGCCTCAGGAGACAGATCCAAAAAAATATTGTTAAACCTATGTCAAACAGCATACTGCCTATGGTTTCTTCTAGGAGTTTTTATGGTTTCAGGTCTTATATTCAAGCTCTTAATCAATTTTGAGCTTATTTTGTATATGGTGTGAGAAAGCAGTTCAGTTTGATTTTTTTTCCAAGTAACTGTCCAGTTTTCCTGAACCACTAATTGAAGAAGCTGTCTTTTCCCCATTTTATATACTTACCTCCTTTGTTGTAGACTAATTAACCACATAAACATGGGTTTATTTCTGGGCTCTCTATTGTGTTCCATTGATCTATGTGTTTTTGTGCCAGTACCATATTGTTTTGATTACTGTAGCTTCGTAGTATAGTTTGAAACCAGAGGGCATAATACCTCCAACTTTGTTCTTCTTTCTCAAGATTGTTTTGGCTGTTTGGGGTCTTCTATGTTCCCACACAAATTTTAGAATTACCTGTTCTAGCTCTGTTAAAAATGCCATTGGTATTTTCATAGGGATTGCATTGAATCTGTAGATTGCCTTGGGTAGTATGGTCATTTTAACAATATTAATTCTTCCACTACATGAGCACAGTATATCTTTCCAGTTTTTGTATCGTCTTCAATTTCTTTCATCAATGTCTTATAGTTTTCAGAGTAGAAGTCTTTTACCTCTTTGGTTAGATTCATTTGTAGGTATTTTATTCTTTTTGATGCAGCTGCAAATGAGATAGTTTTCTTAATTTCTCTAATAGTTTGTTGTTTGTGTATGGAAGCTCAACAGATTTCTGTATACTATATTTGTATCCTAAAACTTTACTAGATTCACTTATTAGTTCTAATAATTTTTGGTGGTTTCATTATGATTTTCTCTATATAGTATCATGTCATCTTCAAACAGTGACAGTTTTACTTTTCTTTTCCAATTTGGATTCCTTTTATTTAATTTTTTTCTGATTGCTGCAGCTAGGGCTTCCAATTCTAGGTTGAATAAAGGTGGTGAGAGTGGGCATCCTTGTCTTGTTCCTGATCTGAGAGGAAATGCTTTCAGCTTTTCACCATTGAGTATGATGTTGGCTGTGGGCTTGTCATATATGGCCTTTATTATGTTAAGGTATGTTTCCTCTATACCCACTTTCTGGAGAGTTTTTATCATAAATAGAGATTGAATTTTCTCAAAAGCTTTTTCTGCACCTATAGAGATGGTCATGTTGTTTTAATTCTTCATTTATTAATGAGGTGTAGCACATTGATTGATTTGTGGACACTGAACCATACTTGCATCCCTAGCATAAATCCCACTTGATCATAGTGTATGATCCTTCTAATGTGTAGTTGAATTTAGTTTGCTAACATTTTGTTGATGACTTTTACATCTATGCTGATCAGCGATTTTGGCCCATATTTTCTTTTTTATATTGTCTTTGTCTCGTTTTGGTATTGGGGTGATGCTGTCCTCACTGAATAAGTTTAGAAGTGTTCCTTCCTCTTCATTTTTTTGGAATAGTTTGAGAAAGATAGATGTTAACCCTTCTTTAAATGTTTGGTAGGATTCAACTGTGAAACCATCTGGTCCTGGACTTTTTCATAGGGAGTTTTTGTATACTGATTCAATGTTATTACTGGTAATTGATCTGTTCATATTTTCTATTTCTTTCCAGTTCTATCTTGGGAGATTGTATGTTTCTAGGAATTTATCCATTTCTTCTAGGTTGTCCATTTTATTGGCATATAACTGCTCACAATAATCTCTTATGACCCTTTCTCTTTCTATGGTGTTGGTTGTAACTTCTCCTCTTTCATTTCTGATTTTATTTACCTGAACACCCTCTCTTTTTTCTTTTTTTTTTGATTAGTCTGGCTGAAGAGTTATCAATTTTGTTTATCTTTTCAAAGAACCAGCTCTTGGTTTCACTGATTTTTTTTTATTGTTTTGTTAGTCTCCATTTTATTTATTTTCACTCTGTTCTTTGTTATTTCTTTCCTTCTACTAACTTTGGATTTTGTTTGTTCTCCTTTTTCTAGTTCCTTTAGGGGTAAATTTAGATTGTTTATTTGAGATTTTTCTTATTTCCTAAGGTAGCCTTATATTACTATGACATTCCCTTTAGAACTGCTTTTTGCTGTACCCCATAGATTTTGGATTGTTTTGTTTCCATTTTCATCTTTCTCCAGGTGTTTTTTTTTTAATTTCCTTTTTGATTTCTTCTGTGACTCATTGGTCGTTTAGTAGCATACTATTTAGCTTCAATGTGTTTGTTTTTTGCATTTTTTTTTCTGGTTGATTTCTTATCTCATTGTGATCAAAAAAAGATGCTTGATTTCAATCTTTTTAAATTTATTGAGACTTTTTGTGGCTTAGCATGTGATCTATTCTGGACAATGTTCCATGTGTACTTGAAAAGAATGTTCTGTGTATATCTATTAATTCAATTTTGTCCAACATATCATTTAAGGCCAGTGTTTCCTTATTGATTTTCTGTCTTAGAAGGTCTGTCCATTGATTTAGTGGGCTTTTAAAGTTTCCTGCTATTATTGTATTACTGTCAATTTCTCCCTTCATGTTTGTTAATATTTGCTTTATGTATTTAGGTGCTCCTATCTTGGGTGCATATATATTTACCATTGTTATATCTTCTTGTTGGATTGATCCTCTTATCATTATATAATATCCTCTTTTGTCTCTTCTTACAGTCTTGTTTTAAAGTCTACTTTTTCTGATATAAGTATTGCTACCCCAGCTTTCTTTTCATTTCGATTTACATGGAATACATTTTTCCATCTCCTCACTTTTAGTCAGTGTGTGTCTTTAGATTTGAAATGTTCCTCTTGTAGGCAGCATATATATGGGTCTTGTTTTTTTATCTATTCATCCATTCTATGTCTTTTGATTGGAGCATTTAGTCAATTTACATTTAAAGTAATTTTATTAATAAGTATGTACTTATTGCCATTTTTTTTTTTACTGTGTTCTGGTTATTTTTGTAGGTTTTTGTTTCTTTCTTCTTCTTTGCTTTCTTTCCTTGTGATTTAGTGACTATCTTTAGTGTTATATTTGGATTCCTTTCTCTTTTTTGTGTATCTTTTACAGGTTTTTGTTTACCAGGAGTTTCATATATAATTATATGTGCTATTTTATATGATTATTATGACATATATATGATTATTTTCAGTTGATCTCTTAAGTTTGAATACATTCTAACCACTCTGCATTTTTACTCCCCTCCCCCATATGTAATGTTCTTGACATCATAGTTTACATCTTTTTGTTCTGTGTATCTCTTAACTACTTATTATTGATATAGATGATTTTACTACTTTTGTCTTTTATCCTTTCTACTAGCTCTATAAGTGGTTGATCTACTACCTTTACTATATGTTTGCCATTACCAGTGAGATAATTCCTTTCATAATTGTCATATTTCTAGTAGTGGACTTCTTTTTTTCTAATTAAAGAAGTTCCTTTAACATTTCTTGTAAACCTGACTTAGTGGTGCTGAAGTCTTTTAACTTCTGCTTGTCTGTGAAACTCTTTATCTCTCCTTCAATTCTGAATGATAACCTTGCTGGGTAGAGTATTCTTGGTTGTAGGTTTTTTCTCTTCATCACATTGAATATGTTGTGGCACTCCCTTCAGGACTGCAAAGTTTCTGCTGAGAAGTCAGTTGATAGCCTCATGGGCATTCATTACTAGTTGCTTTTCTCTTGATGCTTTTAACATTCTTTCTTTATCTTTAATTTTTGCCATTTTAATTACATTTCTTGGTGTGGACTTAATTGGATTGATCTTTTGGGGAATCTACCTGCTTCCTGGACTTGGATGTCTTTTTTCTTCCCTGGGTAGGGAAGTTTTCAGCTACTATTTCTTCAAATAAATTTTCTGCACCTTTCTCTCTCTCTTCTCCTTCTGGGACTCCTATAATGAAAATATTAGGAGTTGTCCCAAAGTTCTGTTAAATTATCCTTATTTCTTTTAATTCTTTTTTCCTTTTACTGTTCTGATTGAGTTATTTCCCCTAGCCTTTCTTCCAGATCACTGATCCATTCCTCTGTATCATCTAATCTACTGTTGAGTCCTTGTAGTGTATTTTTAATTTTAGTTATTGTTTTCTTCAGCTCTGTTTCATTCTTCTTAATATTTTCTAATTCTTTGTCAAAATTCTCACTGTATTCATCCATTCTCCTCCCAAGTTCAGTGAGTATCTTTATTATCATTACTTTGAACTCTTTGTTGGGTTGCTTACTTATCTATCCTTCATTTATTTCTTTTTCTGAGATTTTGTCTTGTTCTTTCACTTGGAATATATTCCTCTCTCACCTCATTTTTTCTAATTCTCTGTGCTTATTTCTATGTATTAGATAGGTTGGTAATATTCCCCAACCTTGAAGAAGTGGTCTCATGTAGGAGATGTCCTGTGGAGCCCAGAAGCCTGCTCCCATCTGCTCAACACAGCTATATACTCTAAGGATTCCCCCGAGGTGGGCTGTATGCCCCCTTCTGTTGTGGCAGGGCTGACTATTATGGGCACAATGCTAGGCGGGGATGGCCCCTGGCCTGATTGGCAGTGAGGCCCTGCTTCATGTGTTGGCTGCAGGCTTAGTGGAGGGTGAGGTCTTGTCCCCATGTGACTGGCTGCATGGACTGGGGGATCTTGGGGTTGGTGCCAGCCCACTAGTGGGCAGATATGCTCTTAGGACTAATAGGCTAGAGGGTGGACAACAGAATGGCACTTGCCAGTACTGGTGTGTGTGCAGTAGAATGAGCTCCCCAAAATGGCTGCCACCAGCATCTCTGTCTTAAAGGAAAGTCTCACTTACCTTCTGCCTCTCCAGGAGTCTCTCCAAGATCAGCAAGTAGGTCAGACCTAAGCTCCTTTCAAACTACTACATCTGTACAGGGATTCACACCCTTTAAGAGAGCTTCCTATAGCCTTCCAGCTCTACCAAACATAAGCTCCTCTGTTTTTTAGAGACAGTTGTTTTAGAGGTTTAACTCCTCCATACAGGACCCTCAGACCTGAGGACCCTGATGTGGGGCTCAGACCCCTTGTTCCTTCGGGAGGACCACTGTGATTGTGATATTCCTCCCATTTAGAGGTATGGGTCCTAACTCTACCACATCTCTGGTACTCCTACCCATCTCATTGTGGTTGCTTCTTATATCTTTAGTTGTGGAAAATTTTTCCTGCTATACTTCAAGTCGTTCTCACAGATAGTTGCTCTGTAAGTAGTTATAATACTGGTGTGCCCATGGGAGGAGGTGAGTTTAGGTTCTTTCTACTCCACCATCCTGACCACACACCACCTTCATGACTTTTTAAAAATAGTAACCCCATAGCTGTCAAATGCTGTTAGGAGAGACTCTTAAATAGCTCTCAGAGGAACCATCTCTGAAGAAATTAGGAAAAGAGAAGATTTTTTCTTAAGAAGGAAAAGAATATGGATGAGAGAAGTGCTGACTTTCTTCCATAAGGGCCAACAGACTCCACAATTCTTCTAGTTTCTGTTTCAGTAAGGCTCTAAACCTTCTCCAGGTGACATTAGAGGAATGTTTTCAATTTCAGGTCCAAAGACTCTCAGTAAACTCCAATAATTTAAAACCTAATTCACTTCTGACTCCCTAGTGAAACTATTCAACAGTTTTGTTTAGGGCATTAAAATAAAAAATAAAAAGGGCAATTTTAATATTAATATTGTTGACATCCTCTATAGCATCACTGGAAAGGACTCCTTAAATTCCTGTTTACTTCTGAGTGGCCATCTTCAGTAGTGGATTGTGCTCCTCAATGAAAGCTCTCTGTAAAGGAGAATTTATGTCAATATATGTAATACTTGTGCTATATGTTACATCTTTTAAAGAACTTCGCAAATATAAATCTTGTTTACTACACACTACATTAAGATCAAGCATTTAATAACTAACTTTTAATTTCTCCATAGCAACACAAATGATTGTGTTCTTTATATTAGGAAATTAATACCAGTTATCTAATTTATCAGCAAGTATTCATGGAGTACTTACAAGAGTCTACATGTCTGCTTGCTTTTGTTGGGAATACCAAAGATGTATTCACCTTAAAAATCCCTAAAACATGGTTGGAGATACAAAGAAAGAACACAGGATGGTATATGACTTAATGCTAAGTTGCCACAAGTACAGTAAGATTTAGGGGAGGAAAAAAAACCAAAAAAATAAATTTATCGTATCTTTAAGTTGTCAGAAAAAGCTTCCTGGGGGATCTAATCCTTGATTTAGGCTCTGAAAGGTAGTATTTGGAGAGCAGAGGAGATAGATGGAGCATCCCTTTGTCAGGAGAAGAAGTCCATGAGAGAACTCTGAAAAGCAGTCAGTAATGTGGTAGGTAAGATGGGGAAGGGGTGTGGAGGTAAATATTCTGTAATGTGCAGACACAGCTGAGAAGACCCAGGCAAAGGCAAGACCCTCCCCACAACCCAGAAAATGGAGACCCCAGACAGGGCTGCTATGGTTGCTTCCATGGCTGCTGACAAAGAGAGTAGCAAGGATTTGAGGAAACCAACAACACGAGCCAACCAGCAGCAGACCGGAGTACATGGGGCAGATCTTCTTCCTGCCCACAGCTCTATCCATACTCCAGAGTTACTTCTTGCTGCTTTTTTAATCCCTTTCCTTCAACGACTAACTTTTGTCCTGTCTTATTAACGACTCACAACCATACCAGTGAATGTGCTTACAGCACAAAGGGAATCATAGACCATGTCATTTTATTAACATCCTGCCTGATCCTGGTCAGGGTTTCCTGACCACACTCTCCATAAAGCAGTGGGCAGCTGCGCTTGTACAGAATGCAGGAGAGTCACACTGCTGTTATGACTACATTTTTGCATGCTTTGTACCGCTGCACTGATGACACAGTTCGACACAGGTTTATTAGCTGCTTTGCAGGTCATGACAACTATGAATCCAGTTCAACTTAAACTGTTCAACTCAGTAAAATGTGACTTCAGAAGGCCTGGCTGGAAGAGACAAGTAATCCTTGACTCACTTCATCCCTTCCACAGGACCAGCATTCAACTGCATGACTCAATTGCCTTCCTTTATCATTGGTTTTTTTTTAACTTCTGCATCCTCTTCCCTTCTTGAATCTACTCACACCTACTTCTCCTGTGCTGCCTAGATCAACCCAAGGATTGGGGTGTTGACAGAAGGGGGCAAAGAACAGAGCAAAAATAGACATAGTCAGACTTACTCAAGCCATTAAGAGAACCTGGGAGAAATTTGTCTCTGCAATTCGACAAGTGAAACAAGCTCTCTGCTCTTGTCGCAGTTCGTGCTCAGAGTTACCTGTACCAAGGAGGGGGGCAAGATGACCTCCTAGTTCTCTAACACATTGTCGTGTCCCCCCATACCCTTGGCAAGTACCGTTCATCAGTCATAGCCCCTTACCATGAACTGGGATGGTTTCAGAATCATTTGACAATTGTCAAAGTTGGCTGCAGGATAAAACCTATTTTCCCTCTCTGAGCTAGGACCTTATACATGCAAGAGCCTGCCTAGACCACTGGCTGCAAGACTGGACGTAGCCCAGCCTAAGGATGCTGAGCACCCCATTCTGCCTGAGTGCAAACCCTCGCTTCACTCGGTTGGAGTTGGCATCGAGTTGGTATTATGTAATACTGCATATGCAGACATTTCCTCTGCAGTATACATTGAAGAGGATAGACGATTATTTGGAACAAATGAAATAAACTCTCCACTTTGTAGACTTCTTGAAGCAGGACACTGACCTGCCCAGACTCATTCATGCCGGCTCCGCTCTCACAGCCAACCCATACTCATTGAGGCGGCATTCGACAAACATCACAGACCCATGGAAAGGGCGTGCCCCACGGTTGGTGACTAAGCATAGGCCGATGCGGTTATGTTCATTTCAAGAAAATTTATGACTAGGAGGAAACATAAGGGAAGAAGATGAGAGTCACGTTTTTATAGTAGAGGAATGTTCCCTGCCCTGGGTGTGATTGTCCGCTGGGGCTGCAGCTCCAGGACTCCTCTGCTGTCTGACAAGGAGCCCCAGCTCCCCAGCTGAGCATTCTTCTGCTGTAGTGGCTCTTGACTACAGCCTGTGGGTACAAGGAAAGCCCACCTCTTGTCCCCCTAGGCGGCAAGAAGGGAAGGAAAATGGGAGCAGAAGAGGAAGGAGGGACAAAAGGAGTGGAAGGAAAAAAGGAACAACATCAGGAAGGAGCAAGGTGGGAAAGATGAGGGAATGAGCAGCAGAGGAATGAGAAGGGCAGGAGGAGAGAGGCTTTGGGTCCCTTGCACTGCTTCTGGAAGTGCACACTTAAATGTTTGAAAGCTCTGCGTTTCCTAAAGGTTCAGTAAGGAAAATGAGTTGTTTCCCAGGGACCAGAGAGGTGAGGAAGCTTGGTCAGGAAAAGCTGGCAGTAGGAAGAGACAGACAATTGCCCAGAGGTGCCAGAGCAGGAAAACAGTCCAGTAAGACTTGGGAACAGACCAAGTTAATGAAGTTTTCCCTTCAGGAGCTTTCCTCCCGTCTAGAGGCCCTGAGCCCTGCACAGCTGGCCCCTCCACCTCGCCTCCAGAAGTCTCCACCTCTACACCAGCCCTTAGCCTCTCCTGATCTGTTCTTCCAGCTGAACCCCTGCCTGCAGCAGTGAGGTCACATCCTTGTGGGGATGCAGCTGAGGCATCCCTGCTCATACAGTCTAGCCAGGGCAGCAAAGGATGTCTCATAGGAAGAGATGGTCTCAGAAATGAAATTGGGACTTCAGAAGCATTTTCCTGCTAAACTTTTATTATGTGCAGTGATGTTACCGAAATAGCACTATCAGAAGGGCTTTCAGTCCACCATGAAAGTGTTCTCTGGTACTTTTTTCACATCAATATCATTATATGTCCTCTCAAATTTTGATCTTGACTGACTCATGATAGAAGTAGCTTGCTACTATCCCTATCCTTGATGTCCTCACCTACTTGCTGTGTTTATACATGCTTCTTAGGAGACTTAAATAATTTAGAGACAAAGCTGGAGTTGGATGGATGAATGGATGGATGGGTGAATGGTTGAAAAGATGGATGGACTGATTGATAAACTGAAACAAAGCGTATGCCTGCCAATCAAAATGGGAAAATGGAGAAGGAATCCAGGAGAAGAAGGGCTAGAAGAGGCATTTTACAGTTTACCTAAACATTAATTTAAAGAAAGAGAAGTTAGAATAGCATTGAACTTCAGATACGTTCTTTTCTAAATTACTTTGAGTAGGTTAAATGACTTTTGCATGCTACGTCAATGAAATAACTACCCTGTGTTTCATCGTGTGAGAAAATACAAAATGAGTTCAAGAAAAATGGAAAGTTTTTAATATAGAGCTGACAAGGGATTAGGATAGTCGGAGCGACCATTAAGGAGGCCAGACACAGCACTCCAAGTAAGAGACAGCAGGGGCTGCAACACCTTAGTGACAGGGGAGATAGAGAGACTTGGAAATCTTTGAAAAATATTTAAGAAATATAAAGTACACATCTTAATAGTAAAGAATTGTGTGTGTCAGAGAGGAATGGGTTGAAGATGAAAACAAAATTCTGAAATGGCAAGCATGGGATGAGAAGCAAGTTTGTAGGAGAGAGAGAAATAATAAGTTGCACTTTCATTCATGAAGATTTCACCATCTGGGGGCCATCCAAATGGAAATGTTCCCTAAATAATTGGACATTTGGGTCTGGAACTCAATTATGTTCATGCCTGGTAGGAAATAATAGATTTAAAGGTCTTGGGTTGTAGAGGATGACTGGAGTCATTAATGGAGGAGATGGTCCATAGAAAGCAGTGAGTGAGAAGAGAAGTGAGGTCTAGGGTTCAGTCCTGAGTGACACCAATGTTTAAGGGACAGAGAGCTCAAAGGAGACCAAGAAGACACAGCCAAAGATGTAGGAGAGGAACTAGAAGAGTTTGCTTTATGGAAGCCAAAAGAATAATGCATTTAAAGAAAGAGGGGATAGTCAAAATTTTCTCTTACAGGCAAAATAAAGACTGAAAAATGCCCATTGAAGTGAGCAACAATTCTTGCTCTTGAGGAAAGCAGTTTTCATAGAGAGGAAGACCAGAAGCCAGAATACAAGGCGTAAAAAAATAAGTGAGTTGGGGGCTTCCCTGGTGGCGCAGTGGTTGAGAGTCCGCCTGCCAATGCAGGGGACACGGGTTCGTGTCCCGGTCTGGGAGGATCCCACATGCCGCGGAGCGGCTGGGCCCGTGAGCCATGGCCGCTGAGCCTGCGCGTCCGGAGCCTGTGCTCCGCAATGGGAGAGGCCACAACAGTGAGAGGCCCGCGTACCGCAAAAAAAAAAAAAAAAAAAAAAAAAAAAAGTGAGTTTAGGAAGAGAACAAGCGTAGGCAACTCTTTCAAAAAACTAGCTTGTGGGGCTTCCCTGGTGGCGCAGTGGGTGAGAGTCCACCTGCCGATGCAGGGGATGCGGGTTCGTGCCCCAGTCCGGGAAGATCCCACATGCCGCGGAGCGGCTGGGCCCGTGAGCCATGGCCGCTGAGCCTGCGCGTCTGGAGCCTGTGCTCCACAACGGGAGAGGCCACAACAGTGAGAGGCCTGCGTACCGAAAAAAAAAAAAAAAAAAAAAAAACTTGCTTGTGAAGGGGATACAGTGGTGCGAAATCGTGGTAAGGTTTTGGGTATAGGGAGACACTTGCTGCCTGTCTTAAAATGAAAAGACATGACCATGTTAAAATGAAAAAAGATAAAAGTGCCACGAAACTGAATATGCAAAAGAGAAAGGAAATAGTCTATTAGATGACGCCCCTGAGGAGACGTGAAGGCATGGCTGGAAGTCCATAACGGAAGACTTTGCCTGAGGTGAGAAGGGGTTCACCTCTTCCATCTTAACAGGAGTTAAGAGGGTGGAATGGATGTTTATGGCCTGGTCTGAGCATTTTAGAAGTACTATATTTCCCGTTGCTCTGTAATATATCCAAGACCTATATTTTCTCTTTTACAGGTTGTATTCTAATGATAATCTTGAAGCATATAAGAGTATGTTCCATTAATAAAGCATTGTATAACCTACTGGAGACAGAGGCTCAATTAAAATAAATTCCTAATTTCCCCATTGTACATTGCTGCCCTCCATGAAGATACATTATAGCCATAAAATATCATATGAGTAGGAGGGGTAGTTTTTGTGATTAGAAAATGTATGCCTCAAGAGTATGATTCTCTTTTACTTCTATAGTATGAAATATCTACTGCCGAATTCCTCAAGATGCTTCTTCTTCGAGAAGGGGTTTCCTTATTGCCATCCCAGGCCATTTGTCCTCTGTGTCAGTATCCGTAAACCAGCAAGGAAATGGAGTGCCTAAAATTCAACCGCTTACACGAGCCTAAGAGAAATTATCAGAAATATTGTTCACTTCCTCTTACATATTTCTCTCTGGGAAATGTTCTCAGTTTCATGAGGTTTTAATATCTATATTATAGAAATTTGTTTTTAAGTTTTCAGAATTTCCTTACTATCCTCCAAGGAGATCCTTAAAGTGTATAGTTTTCTTCTTAAATTTGGCCCTTGGCAAGCCAACTTACAGTTTGGTTTGGTATTTTATTAATGTCAAATATTGCTTATAAAGGAGAGGCTTTAGGAAAACCTGCAAGCTTTCTGTTTTCCCAAGGGTTACTTGTTATAGAACTAATCTCAAGCACTTATTTATCTACAAATATCTGTAATTCTGCCTATATCAGGGCAATAATGGCTAAAAGATACTTCGAAACTATGATGGAATATACCACACAGAGTACCTTGCAAACGTCAGTGCTTAATAATGTCGAAGTGGAACCATTGTTACCCTGCCATCTACCAGAGCACGTCTGTTTTTCTTCAAACCAAAATGTAGTTTTACCTCCAACTGGGTTTCCTAAACATCACTGCCCTCTTCGTTCCTTCTGGCACCATCTTCAGCTCACCTTCTTCCACATACTCTTAGTTATCGGTCATTGTGATTTATTTATGTACATTTATGCTTTTCTAGCTTCCCTCCCCTTTTGGAAATTAATCTTTGTGATGGAAGTAACTAAGGTGAATCTCTTCTATGTATTCCCAAGCATAGGTGTTTCTTGAGCACTCCATAAATATTTGTCTACTGACTGGTTGAAGAAGATGTAGTCTTCCATAGATGCAAACGAAATCCATGTCACTTTCTAACTTGGATTGATTGGTAGTATGGCTATGTTACACAAGATTCTGAGTCTTTGCTCGCCCCCACTCAGGTGAATAAAGGGTCATGATCAATTGAAAATGTCTACTTTAGCGACTGTGCGGGTAGTGAGAGTATGCAAACCTATGCTGAGTATTTGCCATCTGTCTTTGAGGGGGTATTGAATGGCTGGTGGATTGTAGATCAAAGGGTTTGGGGATACAATAATGTGTAGACATTTCCTCTAATGAGTCAGCATGATGAATTTCATCAACCCCAGATATATGATGTGTGTTTTTTTCGTTGATTGGTGGGTTTTTGCTTGGGGAGGAGTTAGCTTTCATCTCTTTAGTCTGACGCTATAATTTTTAGTCACATGGTTGTTTCATAAAACTATACATATTGAGATTCCACGTATCCTGGTTTATAGTAGTTTTATTTTTTTGATACTACAATCTTATATAAATGGATTTCTGTCTTAGTATTTTCTGTAGAAACATTTTCTACCAATGTAGCTAATTTGACTAAATGTATTAAATAGGGAGAAAAATCTAGCTTTAGTTCCTTTTTTCTTTTGCTTGAGCTAAACAAAAATGCTCAACTTTTGTTGAGAATGAATGTAAGGCCAACAGTAACATTATTCAAAAAGTAATAATGTTCTTTTAAGACAAAGTAAGCTGGAGTGGTCTCTTTGTCATCCCAGTCACTGTCTCTAAAGCCACATTTCTGTTCTCAGAAGATAGTTCCTGTGAAAAGAAATTGAAGCGCCATAAATTACATTAGTGTAAGGTCACAAATTAATCATTTTATAACCTATTTTCCCTTGAAAACTCTTTCTTTGTAGAACTTCTATCACAAAATTGCTGATACTATTTAATTTAACATGTTATTCCTTCATGTTTTGCGTGGTATTCTAAGTCAAGTTATTGGGAAAAGGCCATAGTTGCCAACTACCATTGTCCTCTTTGACATTGATGAGAAGGTGCTTTATTTATATTTTCGAGTGTTATTTATTCCTGCCACAAAATACATGCATTTTATATGCTGCTAAAATCCCTTGGGCCTTTCACTGATCACTTAAATACAGGAGATGTGTTCAGCACAGCTGTGGAAGGTGGTCTTACCAAACCTTTTATGTAAGATTGCAATTGTATTATATTTCCTTTCTGGTTAACTGAAAAAGAAAACTGTGTAAACTAACATCAGAATTAATTTTATTCCACAATTGAATTTATGACCAAAATGTTAACATTCTTACTATTTAAGAATGTATTGTGAGAATTCCCTGGTGGCCCAGTGGTTAACATCCCGCACTCTCACTGCCAAGGGCCCAGGTTCGATCCCTGGTCGGGGAACTAAAATCCCACAAGCCGTGCGGTGCAGTCAAAAAAAAGAATGTATTGTATTTTGAATGTATTGTATTTTAAATGAAACAGACTCTCCACTGTGTCCTTTTTTATTCCAGTATACTTCATACAAAAATAGGTATTTGTTTAGGAAAATGTTTCGACAGGTGAGTTTTAGGTAAAAGAGTAAATAACTAAATTCAGTTGATTCCAGAATGCAAAACCCACCTCTTGCATGGAGACAATTATTGGTGCTAGTTTGATTGGCTCTATCACTTACAACAATATCACATTTGGGGGGAAGAATTCAAACACCAGGGCAGAACAGAATTTAGATATAGTTTATGTGAGAGGAAATCTTTGTAAAGTGCTGGCATAATGAAAGGAGAAGTGATTGGACATGGATTTTTTCTGCTGTCATTCTGGTCTGAAGAAGCCTTTTCATCCCAGTGTACCACTGGGCACGTTAGCCAGTCGACTGCTGGTGGACTCGGAGCAAAGAGGAAATACCTTCAACACCCATCATCAAGGATTTTCACAGTCTCAATTCTTATACTTTGAATAACTCTTCTTCGAGTTCAATTGACTTTAATCTTAGTTTTTCTCAGTACTATAGAATAGGTAGACTTTGCAAAAAATCTCTCATGTAAAAAGGTCCCCCAAAATGTTGTCTCTTCTATGTTTCTACCAATCTTTCTTCTTTGTCCTTCATACATCAATTAACTCATCTCATACTTCAACATCACTTTTGATGTGTCATCAAGAGGTGTGTTTGTGTCTGTATCCCCAACAACTGGCCTAGTGGTGAGCACATAGCATGTGGTAAATACATGTTTATTAAAAGAGTTGAAAGAAAACTATTCAAATGTCAGATCCAAATCTCATCATCTAGACAAATTACTTTAAATAAGGCACTTTTTAAAAAAAATATTTTCCTTATCTGTAAAATGAGGCTAATATCTTCTCTCTGGGTTGCTGCGACGACCAAATAAAATAATGGTTGAGATGCAAGATATTGTTATTTTTCTAGCCTTCACCTAAAGGAAGTTCTGTCAAGATGTTCTAAGTGTCTGACTGGTATACAACTGTGCATTCTGTTGGCATTCTGTGCATTCTGTTGGCATTGCCTGCTGGAATAAGTCTTCCGCTTTTATTATAATCTTCTTAAGGCACTTGCCTGCTTTCTTGGTTTCAAGGACTACCTTTATAAGAGGACTCCAAGATCTATACTTCAGTGTTTGATCACTAACATCTCCCCAGAATCATGTGTGTAAGAATTCTCTGTCAGAATTATAGCCAAGAATCTCTAGTTGGACACCTTGCTTCTTTTACCTGCTAAAATTAAATGTCTCTCCCATCAATTCTTTAACCTTCTTACCATTACGAGATGAAATGCAGACAACCCAATGGTCATCACTCTCTCCCATTTTTACACTCACACTCACAGCCACCCACACACAAAAACACACACACTTGTGAAACAGTGGTGGTTCCAAGTTGGCTAAATTAAGGGCTTTTGCTAGGCTTTTGTGTGGCAGGTAGGATACTGATGAGGAGGATTGGAGAGAGCTGCCTGCAAGGAGGAATCACTAGAAAAAGATTTGGGTGAGGGAGGAGGTGTGTTAAGGGAGATACTCAAGGGAAAAGGAAGCTGTGATGGGAAGAGGAAAATTTTTTAAAGAGCACAGATATTTTCAGAAATTTAAGAAAACTTTGGCTCTTTAAGCTACAAACACTCTACCACCCTCCTCGTGAAGTCTTCCATAAAATCCATAAATTAAATACGCAATACTACTTTTGGAATTGAATTTGGGGTCTATAAGTAAAGGCAGGATGAAATTAGGGGTGACCATTGAGGCTGGGTCATACACATCAGGTTGCCTTTCTGACAGAATCCATTGCTTTTCTGTCCCATGACGTGCTTGTTAGATCATCTGTGATTCTGCTCCCCCCTTTGGCTCCATTCCGCTACTGTAATATTGCTCCTAACCTGCCCTCTTTGGTCTGTGTTCTCAGTTTGATTCTGATTAATAATCCTAAACACCTCTTTTTCTCATTTTTGCTCCTATTTTGATTTTAGGCACTCGCAAGTTCTGACCTTTTTAGATGTTCAGCCTAGAACCCTTTGTTCATTTACCCAACAACTCCTTCCGAGCACTCCTGGTGGGTGGTGCCACCTGGGATGTGCAGAGCAAAGGGCTCAGGGTGCCAACCAACAGTTCTGCTCCCAGATCCCAGCTCTGCCCCTACCGGTTGATTGGCTTTGAGCAAGTTACTTTCCTTAGAGAAACTGGTACGAGCACAAGGTTTCTTCATAGTCTATAAGTTGGGTCTTCTCCAGTAGTTCCTTTTTCATGTAAGTATTTGTGTTCCAGAAAGATCTCTCATGACATCTATTTGAAATTTTACAAAAGAAAAAGTTAGATTACTTTTTAATGTTCTCTAATTGCTCTTGAAAGGCAACTTTAAAAGCCTTTGGTATATTTGTCTGCCAATCTTTCTTCAATCCTTAATGGAAATTACATAGGAAATTGATGTTTAATATTTTTAAGCATGTTTTCTAGTCATTGAAAAGATTTTACATACCATGTATGTTTCATTAACTCAATCAAAAGAGAAAAAGGATGACAGAGCTAGTGTTGAAATTTAATAGTTTCATTTAAATTTATATGTTCTTATTGGGGGGAAATCAATAAAATAGCCAACTGGACAGTTATATTTTTGATACAATCTCACATTTTCTTCTCAAGCCTTTACTAGATTTTCACATGAAGGAAACCAGAAAGTATTATAGGTTAGAATACAAAACAAAAAACTCTTTAACTTTATCATCATTCCAACTTTTAACAACAATAACAACAAAATGCGTGTGTGTGTACAATGTACAGTTTATCCATGATCATTTGGCCAGTACCATATGGGGATGATGTATCCGAGGCTCCAGGCACCTTCCTCATGTGGCTCCCAGCCTGACATGACATGGGAAGAGGGACTGTTGGGCTGGGTAGGGCACAAAGAGGGACAAGCCAGCAGCTAGAAAGCCAGGGCAGTCAGCGGATCATCCCCAGAATTGGCCAGATCTGGGAAAAGAGCTAGAAAACACCATAAAGTTGGTCTGGGTGGCAGAGTAATCTGAGTTAAGGTGGGTGTTTATGTTTTTTTAATTAGAGTGAGGTGAGCGGTTGGATTCCAGCAACCAGTCAGGAATGGGGAAGCAGGGTAAATGTGTGGGTAGAAGTTAGAGACAACACATAAACCCAGAGATGGGGGTGGTGGGGACAGAGGAGCAGAAAACCTTGATCCTAAGGTGAGGCTCAGCCCCCATCAGGGATTTCTGACATTCATAACCATTTGTGAATAAACCTGGCAGGAAAGGGAGTAAAGGGGAGATGTGAGAGCAGATTCTGACTTGGGAATAACAATGTTACTGCCAAATTGGTTTATCCAAGTTGAAGAGATTTTTTTTTTTTACCAATTATGTTAGCCAAAACTCTAAAAAAGATTTTGACTTATCTTTGAGTTGTAATTTGTGGCTGTTTTCATCCACGCAACAAAAGAAGTAGAATCAAAATCAGAAAATTAAATTAGGTTCACTCACAGCCACAGATCTTTTCTCCTGTCCTATGGGAACTACTGAGTCAAAATTTCATCTTCCTTCTCTTTACAGCATTTTTAGTGCAATCTGATGAATTGTATTAAAAGCTAATCACTAACAGATATATCAGCACAATTATTCTATTAATTAATGTCACTGTGTGTTGTATACATAACCAATGCAAATTATTTAATAGAGCAACTTTTTTTTTTCCCCATGCATTCCTCAGTATAATTCAGATGCATTTGGAAAGTGCCACTTGGTAACTGGTAGATTGTAATCATTGTAGCATTTTCCTCTTGACTTGTAGGGCTCAATTATCTTTCTTCAGTTATATGAAATGTCTCTTCTAATAAAAAACCAGAGACAGTATTTTTAGCATCAGACACGGAACAGAGATGCGGTAGTATCAAATTTTCCTATGATCTAGCAAACATTTACAAATAAGGAAAGTTAGGATTGTTCATCCAATATGTTTTGGCCTCAGAAGATTCAGTTAATAAAGTAACTGTAGAAAAATTAAATATGGATAAGCCACAGCACCTTTAGAATACTTAACAGATTCCCAAGTTGTATCATTTATTGCAAGAAATGTTTTCAGGCTGCAAGCGAAATTTTTTCATTTTACTTCAGAAGAAGATGATGTCTCTAAACATTACAGGGAATTACTTCTTTTGTGTTCAAATGAGTGCAGACCTAAACTAACATTTAATGGGCTTCAATCATGAATTGCAAATTACAGTTGAAATGAGCATTGTTTTGCTGATAGTTTAGTCTGAAAACAATTGTCTTTTTCCCTACCAATACAATGCATACTTGATTAAGTGGGGTGTTTTGGTTATTTTTTCATAACAGGCCAATATTTGTTTGAATAAATGAATTAACCCAGGAAAACCAGCTATGGTCCTGACCCGAGCTTGACTTTTCTCTGTACTGAGGTGTGGTCCAGGAGCTGTTGTTTATACAGTGTATTAGTGGTTGGTGCCATTGGTTCTACTCTGAGTTTGGAAGTCAAGGCCTTATTATTAAACAAATGTCCCTAACACCCAAGTCTCATTCAGCTCCACAGCTGGCTATAGCTGACACTGCCACACACAGTCACTGTGAGGACCTAAGTTCCACGGGGAAAGGGAATCAGCATGTGCCTGGCACAAAGATATGCTTTCAGTAAAAATCTGTTAAAGTTTGGGACTGTTCTTGTAGACTATGCACTTGTCTCACACAGTGATACCCAAGGCTGTGTATGTACCCACAATTAACTTCTTAGGTGTTTTTCTTTTAAATTATACTTTTAAGCTTATTAAAAAATGAAATTCAACTGAATAAATTTTTTTTTTTTTTTTTGCGGTACGCGGGCCTCTCACTGTTGTGGCCTCTCCCGTTGTGGAGCACAGGCTCCGGACGCACAGGCTCAGCGGCCATGGCCCACCGGCCCAGCCGCTCCACGGCACGTGGGATCCTCCCCGACCGGGGCATGAACCCGCGTCCCCTGCATCGGCAGGCGGACTCCCAACCACTGCGCCACCAGGGAAGCCCCCTGAGTAAATTTTAAAGACCTTATTGGCTTTAGTCAACAATTTATAAATTGGACGGTGTCCCATCTAGCTAGAAAGCAGCTCCGAAAACCTGTGCTAAATGAAAGACTTTATAGGCAGAAGGGCACAGGAAAAGAAGGTTTCTAACAAAAAGTGGATTATTTCAGTCATGGTCACCTTCCTATGGGGGACTGGAAGGAGTCTATCAGGAAGATTCCCTCGCCAGTGCTGACCAGGCAATTCCAGACTGACTGATTAAAGGTTACTTTCCTGGGAGAGGCAGAAACTGCAGTTAGGTTAGGTATTAAGTCTTGGTTTGCTGACATGAGGCTTAGCACAAGTGACTCCATTTGGGGCCTGTTTCTTTTTTAACAATCCTCCCTTTTGATCAGTCTCAGCCTAACTGAGAGGTGTGATCAAAATTTAAACTCTCAGTTACTGCTCTGTAGTTCTCACAGATTTTACTGATCCTCAGTGTGATATTCACAGGTCAGGATGGTTTTTGTTGAATCTCTGTGGTATTCATAGTTCACGACTTCAGGCTTGCTATATTTTAGTTGGTAATTCTCTTCATTCCTTTCTGGTGTCCCAGTCTTAGGGAGATCATTTCCTTGATGGTTAGTGGCTGCAAACATGCATTAAAAGCCTTTGAGAGAATACAGTGCACCAGAGAAACTACTCTGACCATAAGCAGGGTAATTCCCAGTGTCTGAAGCACACGCCAGGCCCATGGTCCCCAAGACCCAAATCAATCAAATCAAATAGGTCAAGCAAAGACTACCTCAAAGGAGTCATCCTTTTCAACCAGGTGAATTGATCAGTGATCTTATGTAACTGAGTTTCAACATCCCCAGGAGTATTAACTCAGATGCAGCAGATGGTGTTGGCCACACAAAGACTCCTCCTTGCTCAGCTAAAAGACAAAGGCTATCCTACTATCAAGAACAACGTTGTCCAGAGAGTCTAAGGATTTTCGTTGAGCAGCTATTGTCTTAGCAATGGATTCTGAAATATTTTCAAGAATAAAGGAGAAGTTCCTTGATCACATTTTCTCATTTACATTACCAGGGAGGTAGGGATCTGCCAAAGGAAGCAAATCATGAATCATGAATGCCTTCTAGTAGGTCCTTTCTAAATCAACAATGTAAACTCAGGGGAGTAGGTCAATGAGGTATCTTTAGTTCATTGTGAACAGTTAAGGGAACAGTTAGATAACCTAAGAGGCATCTGGTTATACACCAGCTGTCTAGGCATTCGTAGGCCCAAAGACAGTGATAACCACCACAGAGACGAACTGGCACAAACTCCACTCCCACGAAGGAGGTACAATTAATGGATTTATTCACAGGGATCCTTGCCTTTGCCTGTTCAAGCCAGGGTCCATTAGGTTTTCAGCATATTCTGGAGATAAACCTCCTAGCCTGAAATAGACAGTTGTGCTAAATACCTTCCAAAAATGGGTGCTGCTGGTGAGATCTTTTTGTGATTGGGGTCATATCTGATTTAAATAATCATAAGAACATGAAGGTACAAATGTATGAATTGTGGGTAGTAAATGGAAATACCCTTTTTCATTTCTACAGTATGACCTATCAACAAACAACATTAGACCAGTAGTAGTGAAAGAGTTATCTTGTAAATCAGGACAGGGTGTCACAAAATGAGACATTATTACCTCACAGTCATGGGGCTCATCTTCATCAGAGCTAGTAACGTAGCAGATTAAGAACACTGCAACATTAAAGATGCAAATTAGGTGGTGAAAGCAGAAGGATCTCATGAGGGGTAGGTGTGTTTGCAGAGAAATGTTGACTCAATTCAGAATTAAGAAGACTTTGGACAGCATGTGGAGTTTGTAAATAAATGTCATTTCCTAGGGTTAAATCCACTGAGGCTTCCACTAACTTTGCAGCTGCAGCTATAGCCTTGAGGCAGCTGTGTAGGCATGAGCTACTGAATCAAGCTGCCCACTATAATAGGCAATAGGCTTATGCTTTTTACCATGTTCTTGTGTGAGATTTCCTGGGCTTGGTTATCTCTCTTGTGCACAAACAAGGTGAAAGGTTTTGAAGATTTAGGTAGCCCGAGGGCAGGTGGTTCTTGCAATGCTTGTTTTAGTCCCATAAAGGCCTGCTCATGTTTATCTTCCCAAGGAAGGGGTGCAGGGACTGAAATTTTATAAGTTCTTAGACAAGGGAAGACAGTAGAGAAAAATTAGGAAGCTGTAGTCTACAATAACCAGCCAGGCTTAGGAAGCCGTGAAGCTGTTGCTTCGTTGGTGGCCTAGGACATTCTTGGATCAGCTTAACTCTTTTTGGAGATAGCTAGATACCTTCACTACTTAGATTATGACCTAGGTAGTGAACAGCATCTAGAGATCATTGTAATTTTTCCTTAGAGACTTTATGTCCTTTTTCAGCTAACTGTTGCAGCAAATAAATGGAATCTTTTATGGATGCCTCTTTGGTAACTGAGAACAGCAAGAGACCATCTACATATAGTAAAAGGGTCAATTTCCCAGGACCTGGAGGGCACTTACATCTTGGTGGAGCACTTGGAAGAAATAAGAAAGGGCCTCAGTGAACCCTTGAGGCACAACTGTCCAGGTGTATATTGATTGTTCCGAGTAAAGGTGAATAGATATGAGCAAGTTGTATGCAACGTGAAATGCTGTAGGAAGAGAGCTTCCGGAAGGGCTTTAAAGTCTGCAAGATTCATCTTGCTTTTGTTTGCATGTTTGAATAATAGACCAATCAGTGCAGGCAGGGAAGGTTCTAGGGACGGCTTTTAAAAGATCAGCTGCTATTTTGTGAGCTTTCTCTGGTCCATGAGGGGACCATGTTGAAGACTGAGGATCTTGGGTATCATTCTAAGGGTTACACTATTCTGCTGCCCGTGTCCAGTTTGAACTTCACCGTGTTCTGCCAGCCTGTGCACAAGCTGATAAGGAACTGGCAGCCTGGGGTCCTAGCCCTGGATAGTGATTCTAAATCCTTCTGAAAGCTTTTAGGGACCCTCCTTGGGTTTAGGAAACTCTTTAACTATGGCCCTTAGTTCAGTCTTTGACCAAGGACTGAAATACCTGAGGAGGATCTCCTGAAACCTCGGGCGGTTTTATTTTAAAAGGAGAACTGTATAATTGTCTCTTCAGAGTGGAAAGGCAGTTCAGAGGATTCAGAGAATGTGAGTACTCAGGTAAAGGGGGATAGAGAGAAGCAGTAGGGGTCATATCATTCTTATTGTCTTTTGCTTTAGGTAGCTCCTTTAAGTTTTATTAGCCTTTAAGTTTTCATTTGCCTTTTGCAACAAATTTTTCAATGAGGCTATTTTGGAATCTTGAAGAAGCCTTTTGAAAGCTTCTGCATACCAATTAAAATAGGTATGCCATTCTGTTTGTTTAATTCGGGAACCCTGGCTTTCAAGTGCACTTTTAAATGAACCATCTTGTCTAATGAGAATGTTCCCCATAATGGCCATTGTAATTCTAGGTCGTTTTTTAGTAAGATTTTGCCATTTTTGTGGATATGAAAGCTTCCAAGACCATAGTTCTTAGCCATAAAATAAGTAGGTGTGCCAGAAGGTGGCATGCTTGACTCTTTGGAGTTAAGGATCCCATTCTTTTTCAGCTAAGTCTTGGTGTCTCTTGGAGGCAAACTGGTACCTCAACCTTCTGCTGAGTTGGGGATTGTGTAGTGTTTGACAGTACTTCATTGCATGGAAAGTTTCTTGAGGTCAGCTGGTTACCTAGTGTCAATCTAACTCATTCTGTGACCAACTTATCCTAACATAAGTGTCTTAGAGTTAGGTGGTAAATGCTTTAATGGCTGTTAAGTGCTTAATCTGTGCCCACCAATTTTTTGCAGTTTTTTGGCTCTTGAGATTGCCATCAGCAATAGCCTTTGCCTCATGTGCACCTTAGCACACCAGCAGTAACCAAAGAGCTGTTACTGGGGACTGGCCAAGAGAAGGTCCTGTGCCCACCACCAGCAGTTCCCATAGAACTAGAGACTAGAGAAAGGATTGTACCAGCAGATCTCAACAAATGAGGACTTCAGACTGGAGTTCAACACAACAGGGAACTGCAGACTGAACTAACAGCAGTTCCCAACATCGAATCTGGGGGCTAAATCAAAGGCTGGGGTTTCCAATCAAATGGGGAATTGTGGATTGAACCAAGGACTAGGAACTTGGGTTCTGAGTGGAACTGGCTACTAGCTCAAACTGACCTGCCCTGGACTGGAAACCCAATTATATCGGGAGCTCAGAACTGAGAGGAACTTACCCATGGCCCTCAGAAATGGCGAGAAAGAGAACTCAAAAAGATTTACAGGTACCATGCCTGAGTTTCTTTTGTCCCAAAGCCATCAACAGTGTCTTTCTGATCCCACCACTGCCACCAAATCTGTTAAAATACAAAATTCAACTGTGTAAATTTTAAAGATCTTCTTGGCTTTACTCAATAATTCATAGCTAAGGCAGCATCCCATCTAGCAGCTAAAAAAAAACAGCTCTAAAGAGCTGTCTGAAACAAAAGGCTTTTATAGGCAGAAGGGGATGAGAAAAGGAGGTTTCTAACAAACAGTGGATTGTTTCAGGCAAGGTTACCTTCCTATTGAGGATGGAAGGGGTCTATCAGGCAGCTTACCTCACTAGTGCTGACCAGGTAATTTCAGATTGACTGGTTAAAGGTTATATTCCTGCAAGAGGTGGAAACTGCAATTGTTTAGGTATTAAGTCCTGGTTTTGCTGATGTGGGGTTGAGCATAGATGAGTCCACTTTGGGGCTGCTATCTCTTTTTTAACAAGCTCTCAAGTCTCTTTCTGTGTTTGTCCGGAGAAGTAGGTCTTTTTATCTGTAAGGCTGAATAGATAGTTGCAATCTATGTGCAAACATCCTAGGGGCAGGTGGGATGGTGGGCCACCACCTCAGCTCTTCCTCCCTGGGTTCCTAATGACCATCGAACCCACCCCAGTGCTCCCCTCCAAGTTCTGGACCTGGTCGTGTCTGTTCATCCTAAGATAGCTACAGATGCTTAGAGATCAAGAAAATTTGAGGGACTTCCCTGTCAGTCCAGTGGTTAAGACATTGCCTTCCATGGGGCTTCCCTGGTGGCACAGTGGTTAAGAATCCACCTGCCAATGCAGGGGACACGGGTTCGATCCCTGGTCCAGGATGATCCCACATGCCATGGAGCAACTAACACCGTGTGCCACAATTACAGAACCTGCGCTCTAGAGCCCACGAGCCACAACTACTGAGCCCGCGTGCTGCAACTACCAAAGCCCGCACGCTGCAACTATTGAAGCCCTCGTGCCTAGAGCCCATGCTCCGCAGCAAGAGAAGCCACCACAATGAGAAGCCTGAACACCATAATGAAGAGTAGCCCCCGCTTACCACAACTAGAGGAAACCCACACACAGCAAGGAAGACCCAACTCAGCCAAAAAAAAAAAAAAAAAGAAAAGACTTCACCTCCAATTCAGGGGCTGTGGGTTCGATTCCTGGTCAGGGAGCTAAGATCCCACATGCCTCACAGCCAAAACAGCAAAAAAAAATGTAAAGCAGAAGCAATATTATAACAAATTCAATAAAGACTTTAAAAATCATCCACATCAAAAAAAAATCTTAAGAAAGAAAGGAAATTTGAGTCAAATCTTGAAATGCCAACTTGTTTGAAATTTTGTTATATCTAATTTAGAAGATAAACAATTGTCTTAATTGTTAATATTTAAAAAAATAAAGAGAGATTTAATCTGGGCACCCAAGGCCCAGCTGCTGAGAATTAGTAACTGAAGTGATAGGACCTACCTCACACTCATTCAAGACTCATGAATGAGACTCAAGGCTAAAGTCTGTATAAAAACGAAATGTAGTCAAACAGAGTAAAGCAAACATTAATTAACACCTGAGTATTTAACAAAGCATTCTTCCATTTGTAGTCTCTAATTTGACTATAGTTGAGATTTTTTTCTGTAATGTTTTTGTCCACATCTATGTGTGCATTCAGTGATTAACAAACATTAATGCTTTTAGTGTCATGTGTGATTGTCAAATAAGGTCCGAGTGTCCTAATCTGGAATATATTTTCCATTTCATTTTATAGAACAAGAAAGGCAGTTCATTTAATACCATGCTTTCAAATTATTTTCAGTCAGTTGTTTTTTTCTGAACGGAAAATTCCTTTCTTAGATCTCTTCCTTAATTTTTTCAGATACATTTAATTTTAGTTGAGCTGATTTATGGAACTTTTCTATATGAGCTTAACCAAGGATTTATCCTTGAATCATCTAGTATTTTCTGTAATATTGCTCCAAGGGGACTTAAAATGTGCACATTTTAGATATTGAAAATACAGGGCAGTGCCTTGCTCTTGTAAAAATTATTTAAGAGCCCCTTTGTCATAGGAATAACCTGCCTTCCTTTGTCATGTGCTTCCATTTACAAAAGAAATTCCTTGCTGTTTATGTTATGTTTCTAGAAAAGAATGCCCAGCACTGACTATATTTCTTCCCACAAGGTCCCATTTGATCAGTTCAAGAGCAATGAGGCTGAATCCAACCCTGGAAATTAAAAGTTCAACAGACTATTGTGACTTTAAGTATCTAATTTAAGACAACATGAAATACTGCTTTGGTTCTCAATACGTCTATCCTGTAAAGATACCAACTCATTCAGAAGCCAAACTAATTCTTCATTTTGATCTAATCTTTTGGGATAGTAAAAGTGAACAGTGCTAAAATCAAAGTGTTTTTCAAACACTGATGGTGCCAGAACTTGAGAGTTTAAAGTTGGCAAACAAAAGTATTTTAGCCGCTGAGAAATTGTGGAGCTATTAAAAAATTGTGGAGGTTTTAACAGAGGAAAATAAATTCTGTCATGTTTCCCTTTTTAATTTTTTTTATTATTTATTTATTTATTTATTTATTTTTGCGGTACGCGGGCCTCTCACTATTGTGGCCTCTCCCATCGTGGAGCACAGGCTCCGGACACGCAGGCTCAGCGGCCATGACTCATGGGCCCAGCCGCTCCACGGCATGTGGGATCTTCCCGGACCGGGGCACGAACCTGTGTCCCCTGCATCGGCAGGTGGACTCTCAACCACTGCGTCACCAGGGAAGCCCTCTAGCAAGTTTTCACACAGGGAAGGGCAATGTCCAAGGAAATATTTGTAAAGCAGATGCAATGGTCCTTTTCAAATGGCTGTTTCTTTGATAATGGCCAAGGGCCCAAATTAAAATGCAGTAGAATGAAGGGGAATCATTAAGGGGCTGAGTTAATATGCACCAAGAATATAATATTCTGGTAGCCTTACTTGAACCAAGAAATGACTTTCATCTGGAAGATTCACCTAATAACATAGTCAGCATTGTTTATTGCTAGGAATTACGGTGATTTCAGTAAAACCAAGTTGCTAAATTATTGTCATTATGGACATTCTGTCATATATTTTGTGAAATTCGAGCTGCCCTAGTGTAGTGCTAAGCCAGAAGTCTGCTTCAAGTGACCCTGAGCGTTCCTGTGGCAACAGTTTGATCAGGTCCCACGAGCACTCTTAATTCTCAAAACCCGACTCCTGGAGAGTCCTCAGTGAGCTCAGGTTAAAGCGGCAGTGGCTCCTGTTAGGGTCCCCTCAGTAATGAATGGTCTTTAACAAACATCAACAAGCAGCTGCAACTGCACCACTGCAATTTCCTGGCTACCAGCCATGTCCCAGCTCCTCAGTAAACAAGCAAGCATTTATCACCTTTCCCACAGAGGCCCCTGCCCCCAGCTTCAATCAGATTCAAGAAAAATTCTTCCTTACTTTTTCCCTAAGAAATTGGGTGTTTTTTACATGTTAAAACCAGAGTCCTTTTAAAGCTAAGATTCTGTAACGTTGGCAAAAGTTGGAAACACATTTTAGTGTTTAAGGACCCATCGTCTCTCCTTCCAGCAACAGCAGACATCCTGGTAGAGCCAAGGCCGTTTTTCCTCTTCTGAGAACCATCTCCAAGAGACGCTACCTCTACTCCCCAAAACACACACACACATGCACACGCACACGCACACGCACATGCACACACACAGAATGGCCGCCAGTGTCTTCAACACTTCCCACCGCTTGGCAAAGGGCAACAAGATGATGGCAAGACAGACACATGCAGTGCCAGGCAGAGAGGTTTTGACCCCTGCAGGGATGGGGTGAGGAGGCTGTCATAGTCATGTGCCCCCCGAGAAAAATATTCCCTTTTATTTCTCATTCAGCTGTCGCTGAGGGTCAGAGCGCGCATTGGTAATCGCTATTGTTCATAGAGTCCCTTGTGGTTCACAGCTGGATGACACCCTTCATGAAAAGCTGATTGTGTCGCCTTTACTCAGCACCCTTTCATAATAGCCAGTGTTTTGTTTTCTTACTGCAGATACTTTGTGAAAAAAAAAGGTTTTTGTTACCACATCCCTCAATTATTCTAATATTTACCATTAATAGAAATTTCACTCATGATATAAACACATTATTCCTAGAAGCAAAGTACCTTCCTTAATGTAAGTCGTCTAACGGCTCATGTGAACGACATGCTGCGGCAGTAATCACTGATCCCCCATCCTATGAAGCCCCAGAATTCCCAATTTCCAACAGAAGTCCGAATCTAATCCAAAGATCTATTTGACATCTTACAACGATTAGATTTTCTAATAGTCTTGAAGAAGCAAGAGAATGTATTCGTTTCCAGAGAAAGGGCGTGACCCGCTGCCACTTTAAAACAAAACTGAGAGTCTGGCTTGTTCTCAAAGAGACCAGTACCTAGGAAGTCACTGGAATTTTCTACCTTTAGTGTTTTCTTAGCCATAATAGAAAAAGAAACATGCTTATGAAAGAAAATAATTTTCTCTGGACACTTCCTTTCTGAAAACTGATGCTGTCTTGTGGCCTAGACATCGGACACAGGGTCATTATAATCTTGCCTGTAGAATGGAAGTCATCCTCAAACTCAAATTTCTCATTAAAATCCATCATTATGTAAGTGACATGACTAGTAGTTTCAAAAGATCTGAAAACGTTAACAATTCTTCAAATATAGAAATTATCCATTTTCTTAGATGTACCCATTACCCACTTAAGCATTGTTATATTCATTTGTTATATTTATTCAATTCGTTTGGGGCCAAAGGAGCTGAGAAGCTCATACTACTACTAGAAATCTTCAGCTGTGGTTATGACTAAAAAGGTCGCAAATTAATTTTGGGGACGGGCATGAGCCCTTTAGAAGCAGGATCCCCAGAGGCCAGAAATGGAACTGGCCCTCTTATCCTCCAGAGCATGCAGTGACCTGTTCACGTGCATGATTTGAGCAAATTATTGGATTCTGTAAGGCCAGGTGCTGTCCGTGTGCTGAGGAGAGGGCCTGCCTGCCAGGCCCTCAGGCTTAACACCCAGCCGGCTCCCGGGGTCCTGGCCGCAGACGTTTCTGTGCCACGCGAGCTCACCCAGGCTAGCGAGGCGCCGGCACGGGGGCTGCCTCCTCGGTGCACACTGCAGTCCCAGTCAGAAGAGACTGTTGTTTAAACTGAAGAGAGTCTTTTGTGCCCAAACCACCACCCATCCTCTTTTGTTCTCGAAAGGGAAGTGACGCCAGCTGGCTGGTCTGAGGCAAGTCATCCGTACAAACGCTGGTCAGATGACACTCTCCTTCCTTCCCCATGTGTGGTTTCGACCACAGGGAATGTCACTGTCAAGCCCCCCAGAAGGCAACATCTGGGACCACCCATCCTTTGAATAACGGGTGGCGATCTTCCAAGCAGCCACAAGGTGGTAGACATATTTTCTAATCACTGCATTGCCCATCGCTGGAACCTACGGTTACCCCGTTTTTGCCCACTTACAATAAATCTGTCCATTGTGCACAGTTCAATGAGAGCTTATGAAGCAACACGAAATTCTGATAAATAAGAAAGAGAGACAGTAAGACAACGGGCTGCCCACTCAGTGACTTCACCAAAATGTGCCATAAGATTGAATTTGCATCGTAGCCTTTGGAAAATGAGAAGTAAAAAATTGGAGATTTTTTGCCACTGATTGCCTAGCAATGAGACAGCCTGTGACAGTGCTTGGCTAGAAACTGCTCGGCAGCTGAGGCACTGAGGGGCCCCGTGCACAACCGCTTTGGCTCCTCTCCATGTAGATGGGAGGAAGCACTGCATTTTACTACTTTTAAAAATCACAGATTTGGGGAAAGAACTGGAATAATAAAGCTTTTATCGTAACTTCCAAAACTTCAGCTCTGCACTTTTAGGGTTGTTGCATATTCTATATTCTATTGAGAAAGCTTCCATGACCTTGTGGATCACCATGATTTGGGACTTCAGTGGATCTTAAATGGATTTACCAATATTTAGTCAGAAACTTTGGTAGCCTACGTAGAAGAAACATTCGTTTGCTACGTGTCTTCAGTTTTAACAAATTTCTTGGCTACACTCTTAGATTTTATTAATTTCCCTCCTTAGCCTTGTGCTTCATTGGCTAAATAGTTCATGAGGTCAGCAACAGCAGGGCTACATGTGAATAATCCCATTACTGGCCCCTTCTATATGCCGTCTTTGGGACCTCCCTAGATATATGGATACAGAATACAAGCGACAGCTCATTGTTGGCACGGATTCCATAGCACTCAGACTGTGAGGACATTGGAGACATAACCACTGAAAAATAATAAGCAGGTTTGTAACCATAGTTAGTTATTACTATGGGAGATGGTGAGACCAGGTAGGGAAATTTTATAATTCACTACCTGAGTGAACTTGGGTCAATTACTTAGCTTCTTGGTGCTTCTTTAAATGAAATAAAAATCATATATTGACTCATTATTATGATTAATTGATGAAGGTTTAATGAGACAAGGCATGTCCTTGGTATAATACATCTAAGCACCATGTCTGTTCATAGGAAAACCTCATAACTGTTATGGTCATGAGGGATACTTCTCCAAACCACGAAGTGTGTTTCTTTGCCTGCATCACAATAAGCCCATGAGTCAGGCAGCGTCCCACGCTACAGATGAAGAACCAAAGCTCAGAGACAAGTGACTCATCGTCCTAATGAAGGCCTCGATTGTATAAGTCCTCTCCTACCGTTATTAGTATACATTCGGTACATTATTGAATGTTCCACGAGCTTGTATTGACCACATGCCAGGCATCTGTCTCGGAACAAGGTGAGGCCCTACCCTCCTGGCATTTGGTCTCGAGGCTGGAGAGAGACAATTACAAGGAGACAAGTCGGTACCGTCACACGGAGAATGAAGAGCGTGGAAGTGACCAGGGGAGGGTGAGACTCTTACTGGGAGGTAACACTGGAGGTGAGCGCTGAGTGAGGACAGGGACCCAGCATGAGGAGGCCCGCGTGGAACAGTTCCAGGCAGAGGAACGTCACGGCGAAGGCCTGGGCAGAAACGCCACTGCTGAGCAAAAGCACGGGGCCAGCGCACTTGGAGGCTCCAGGCGCGAGGCGTTCGGGGTTGGAGAAGATGGGAGAGGCTCTGTGAGAGCGAAGCAAGGCTTCTCTTCCGGGAGGGCCTGCCGGCCGTGTTGAGCTGGGCTCTGCATGTGTCAGCCGGGGGCTCACGCGCCAGGGAGGGAGACCCAGGTGGACTCCATCAGCCTGCGGACTGTGGCCTCCCAACACACATTTTACTCAGAGGGCGTCTGTACGGCGGAGGAAGGTGTAAGTCACCATTTTTTAAGAACTTGGAAACAACCTGGAGGAACTTTACGTGCTGGCATTTCATCATTAGTAATTTCGTAAAAATGATGATCCCTTCAAGTCCTCAAAATACAGGAGATAACAAATAAAGAGATACGAGATATTCATAGTCATGAAGAAATAAAGATGTGGTGCCAGGACAGGGACATGTGGGGCCCGGTGGGGACAAAAGGAACAGGTCCACCCGAGCGCTGAGGGGGGCAGGAATGGGCAGTGAGCCTGGGCCCCGTGTGGGGGCCGCGGTCGCGCTGGCTCGGGGCGCGGGCCGGGCCTGCATCCTGCTCCCACTCCAGGGAGGAAGGTTAAGGGTGCGAGAGTTGGCCTGAGCAGAGTCCCTTGTATTCTGCTCAGGTCATTTATCTGCCCTCGAGATAACAGCTCCCAGCCCAGCAGTAGGAACCTGGCTCCAGGCTTCTGGAGGCTCAGCACCGGCAACGTCACAGTACAGACACCATCCCGGGGGCCCTGGGGCATGTGGGCCACACCCTCTCCACTCCTCACAGGGAAACGAGTACAAAGGAGCCACTAGTTAGGGCAGAGCCAGGGTAAGAGCCTACGTCTCTAAGCCAGGTTTGAGAGCACAGAGGAAATGAGGGCCTTTTTCTCAGAGGACCAGGGGTCCGTTCTGAAGTCTATGTAAACAAACATTGACACCAGGTAAACATAAATGTGGGCAAGTTTTATGACTGCCTGTGGTCCCTTTCATAGGTGAGCTGCTCTAGATGAGATGAGATGAGATGTGTGGCTTTCCTCATCACAATTCTTGCCCAGTTCTCCTGTGACGCTGGTGTGTGTGGAATGGTGGTTAAAGCCAGCTGATCTGTGCTGAGACTGGACCATTTCTCTCACCCCACTACCCCAAGGCTCTTCCCACAAAGCCAAGCACGCACGTAGTGCCAGGACACACACAGCAAGCACAGGGAAAGAGAAGGGGGCAAGGCTTGGAATCCTTGACCGGTGCCATGAGGTGACCTCCTCTGGAGGGTCACCACTTGGTACCAGTGACTTCAGTGGCCATGTTTGTGCCTCTGATTCTTCCAGAACTTCATAACTCACTTCCTGTAAGTGGACCACGTCAACACTTTATCCAAACTTCCAATCTTTGTCTTTCTCCCATGAGTTTACTTTGTTAGTAAAAACTGGTGGACTAGAGGCTATGTAGCTTCTTTAGCACCAAGTGTTTCAAAAATCAGAGAATCTAAAACATGAGGATCACTTAGAAGAAGATCAAATTGACTTCTTATAAATTAAAGGCATGAGAAAAGGATAGGAAGCCACCAAAAAAACTATTTTTCTTATATGCAGCTGGAAACATCACACAGATAAGCCACCTGTGTAAATTCTGTGACTACCATCTTTCTGCTCGTAAATTTTGGCTTAGAGATTGTTAACTACATGGTCTATTTCTCAATGTGAATGTGAAAAATAGAGGCGCATTTGTGATATTTCTAAGAAATAGAATTCTAGTAATAAAATCAAACTGGTTGGAAACCAAAAGCATTTTAAAGTTCCAGAACAAATGTCTATTTAAAATCTAGAGGATTGTAGGAGTGGGAGGGGAATCGGATATTCTCTCTCCACAGCCTCTTACTTTACAGGAGGGGAAACCGAGGCCCAAGGAGTTGTCACACTTCGTCTAAGGTCACACAGAGACAGCAGTAAACTCAGAGCTGGAATTGATGTTCTCCATCTCCTGGCCCATTACTCTTAACTGCGTTCTCTGTTTATAAATACAATGCCTGTTATCAGGGCCAGAGTAATATTAGAGGAGATTAAGCAGCACAGAATTATCTTCCCTCACCAGGTGCCTTCCTAAGCCTGGAATTCTACTGTTAGATAAACCTATTTCCTAGTTGGTCTGCTGCTGAAATGGCCCTGCAGGCACAGGACAGGCTGCGTGTAGCTGAGACAGCAGAAGAACCTAAGTGTGCCTGGAGCCGGTGGTAACCCAGGATGGAGATGGAGGTGCAGTGGGCCAAGGAGGGACCCAGGAGGAAGGGAAAGGTGCAGAATGAGAGGGGACTGCCCCCAGTTCGCTCGCCTCTGCCCCGCCACCGTGCATGCGGTCACCGGCAGCAACTTCAATGTCGCCATTAGCAACTTTAAAATGCAAATTTAAAAAAAATCTCACTCATCATGTGCTATTTCTGATCCTAAAACTGACATCTGATGTTTTAGGAGGCTGCTTTGGAAAGAATTCTTTGTTGGTCCCAAAAGAATCCAAACCTCACTAAATGACCAGAAATATGTGCCTGAAGGAGAAATAAAACTGATGAAGGGGGCGTGGGGTAGGAAAGAAAGACCCTGAAATTGTTTCTGACTTGAGGGAAAAAGGCACAGCAATAAAAACAAATAGCCCCATTGAAGTTTTCCACCCTAAAAAATTCTCAACAAACTGACCTATTGTTATATGTTGTTTTGTGCAATTAATAGACAAAGCAATTGTTAAGCGAGCCTGGAGCTGTGGTCTCAGCACATAGTCCAGGCTCCTGGCTTGCACGGGGGTGGGCGCAGAGGGGCGTCGGAAGTGAGGCCGGCTCCCCGCTGGCGGTCGTTCTCCAGAAACACGTGCGCTGCTTCAGGGCTCCCGGGGATCCTCAGTTCAGCGGCGACGACAGTCGAATTGACCCACGGAGGACCGAGCGAGCAAGGCTGTCCTGGAAGCAGCCCCTGGGCAGCGGAGCAGCACCTCCTCCCCCGCGGGGGCTGCTCACCTCCCTGCCCCCTCGTCCCCACCCAAAGCCAGCGGTCTGCTTAGGAAGGGAGACGGTCCAGCGACGCCCCGCACTGGAGCCGGAGCCGGCCTGCCCTCCGCTGAGGTCTTTAAAGCACGAAACAGAGCAGCAGAGACCTTCAGGCTCGCTCTTCCTGGCGTCTATTGTTCTCTTAATGCCTCCGTCTTCTAATCGACTCGTTAATTATGCAAACCACAGGCTTTCTAAAGCAGGTTCTCCAGGACGTTTCAGAACGGGGTTTATGCAGCGCAAAAGAAAGAACCTGTCACGCTGAGAAGTTAATGGTTAAACTGGACTTAAACCCCGCATCAAGCAGGGAATGTGAAGGACCCTACGTCCAGGGCAACATCCAACTAAAATAGAGCCTCTCCCCTGAGATGGGGTTTTGCCTCACGGCAGCTTTTAAATGCTGCACAAGCGGGCTTGTTACCATGGCTCGGTCAGGCTCAGGAAAAACTAGCCCAGGTAAGAGGCAGAAGAGGCTGAGGTCTAGGTGCTGGGGAAAGCAGCCTGGCCAGGCTGGGTGTCCCAAGATGCTTCCAGGCTGGGTGTCCCAAGATGCTGCCAGGCTGTCGCAGTCACCTTCCGTGCTCAGGACATGGCTGACGAGCAGCGGCCACTCCCATGCTTGCATCGAGGCACCTGACATGGTCCTCCAGGCCCAAATGAGTTCTGGGCAGGAAGACAGCTTCCAGCCAAGGAGCAAACACAAAGGCAGGAGGTCAGGCCAAAGGTCACCCCAGGAAGGAGAGACCTGGGTCTTGGGAGCAGCCTGATCACCTGGGAACGATCTCCAGTAACCACAGGGCCTGATTCTTAGTGGAGCTCAGAGGAGCTGAATTCTTAAGTTTAAATCATAGTTAGTAATATATCCTATTGAAGTGCTTCCTCGAATTGCTTCAGTGCTTATAAGTTGCTTCTCATTGCTCAGTTTAAAGTATTATCTTCAGAGTACGTGTACTGTCTACATTCTGCTAATTTTTCTATGAATTTTTAAACATATTTGACTATAATTTTCTTTTAGTACACAGGATAAGATGTATATCTAAATTAATTTTTCTCTAATGTGCTATATTTGAAAATCAGATATCAATTAATCCTCCCCCATTGTTTTGTAATGGTTGCTTTACCGTATATTAAATTCCTACTCATAATTTGGTCTGTTTGCATTCATTCAACAAACACACACTGCAGACACTGTTCTGGGTCCTGGAGGTACCACAGTGAACAGCTCAGCCAAAATCTCTGAGCAGTTTTAGTTGGAGGAGACAACAAACAAATAAACTATGTAATCTCTCAGATGGTTGTAAATTTTATAAAGAAAAATAAGGCAAAGAAGAGGAATAGAGAATTCTAGCCAGGGCGCGTGAGGTGCAATTTATAATCAGTTGATCAGAAAAGACCTCACCAAGATGGAAACGTACAAAGATGGAAAGGGCTGATGGGTATGGGAGGGAACCCCGTGCTCCAGTTGACAGAAAGCAAGCGTGAAGGTCCTGAGGAGGTGGCATGTCCAGTAGAGTTGCAGAGGCCAGAGCAGCTGGCGCAGCTGAGCAGAAGTGATGGGAAGTGGCTCCAAGGCCAGGAGGTTGGCAGTTCCGATAGAGCAGCCTGTGTGGGTGTTGACAGTGACCCTGAGTGAGATGGTGGATTCATTTCCTAGGGAAGTTGTGACAAATGGCCACAACTTGGCGGCCAAAAACAACAGAAATTGATCCTCTCCCATCTGTGGAGGCCAAGAGTCTGAAGTCAAAATGTCAGTCACGCTGGTTCGTTCTGGAGGCTCTGAGGGAGAATCTGTCCCAGGCCTCTCCCAGCTCTGGTGCTTGCGGGCAATCCTTGGCGTCCCTTGGCTTGTAGACCCATCCCTCCAATCTCTGCCTCCGTCCTCGTGTGGCCTTCCCTTCCATGTGTCTCTCAGCGTCTGTTCCTTGTCTGTCTCTTCTGAGGACAGTGGTCATTGGATTTAGGGCCCACCTTAAATCCAGGATGGTCTCGTATCCAGATCCTTAACTTGATTACATCTGCAAAGATCCTATTTCCACATGCACAGGTACCTTCTGGGGAGACGCAATTCAACCCACTATAGATGGGCAGCCGCTGGAGGGTCTCTGAACACAAGAGTGAAAAGATCTGAAATGTTCAGATGTTAAAGGGAGTGCTCCGGCTGCTGTGTGGGTATGGGTACGAGGGTCAGGGAAGAAGCAGAGACCAGCTAGGAGACTACGCTGGTTATCCAGGAGCGAGAGGGTTGGAAGTGGTGGAAGGAAGAGTTACGTAAGACGTAGAATTCACCTTTATGTAGAGGGCTGGTTCTGATTCCTTAGTTCCTCTGATTTAAGTGGCTATTTTTTGACCACTACCAAACTATTTCAATTGCTCTTTCTCTATGTTTTTAACTGTCTGATAGAATTAATCTTCTCTTCTTCCTTTTCCTAGTAAGATTATATAAACCTCTTAATTTGCCTGAGACAATATTTTGTCTTCTCATTCAAGAATATAGATAGATAGATAGATAGATAGATAGATAGATAGACATGTATCTGTCAACTTATTTGTCTTTTATTATGTTTTTAAAGGTTTTCTTTAAGTGTTCCTTATAGCAACAACATATGCCTCAGTAGGTTTATTCCCAAGAATTTCTAGTGAGGAAGGAGTTAATATTATAATCAGGACCTATACTTTTATTATGTTGGCTGGTGGCTGCTGCTAATTAGCAAGGCTATTAATTTCTGTACATTTATGTCAGGTAGAGCATTTTTTGAATCATTTTATTAAACACGATTATTTTGCCGGCTCCTCTGCATGCTCTGGTTTTCCATTTTGTTAAGTGCAAATAATGATCTTTTCTCTCGTCCCTTTATCATACCTCTTTATTTTTGCATGTCTCATTGCATTAACCAGAGTTTTCAGAACACTATTAAGAAAGCATCCTTGTTCCAATTTTTAAACAGAATTTAATCTGTCTATCCATTGAGCACAATAAGGGCTCTCATTTTCCACGACTTTAGCATGGTAAAGAAGTGGCCCCTATTCCTAATATTTTAATATTTTGAAGAACCTTGTTAAATGCTATCAATTGTCTTTTAGGCATGTTATTTGTTTTAATTTAACCTATTGATGTTGCGTATTGTACTGGCAAATGCTCTTATGTTGAATCCTTCTGCACTGTGTCACATGTCTTCCAGAAGACTTCTTTATGTTGGCTTAGAGAAAGATTTCAGTATTCGTTTTTGCATTTCTTTGTTTCTTTTTATAATAGGGATCTGCTTTATTTTGGTGACATCCTCATTAAAATCAATGTTCTGGCATCATATTATAATATTTGTGATAACTATGGCACCTTGGGACAGGATCTTGGAAAACTGCTTACCAATAATTTTTTATTTAAAAAAAAAAAGCTAGAGCTTCTGGAAAAAGCACTAGCTTTCTGTATCAACATCATTATCATAAAAATGTATTTGTGAAATGCTTCTAATAATTCCTAATACTTTGTTGCAACACAGAATAGTTCTTGTCTCCTAGGAACTAATGACAACAATTTGCAGATTGCATAGTATTTTGCAGTCTGTAAACCATCTCCACATAGATTATCACAGGGCAGCATTAGTATGCCCATTTTTACAAATGAGGAGTCCAAAACTGAGAAGATTAGGAATTTGCATGAGGTTGTCCAATCAACCAGGACAGGTGAAGAGAGAACTTGAACTGAGGCATCCTGATGCAAAACCAGAGCTCTTTTCAGTGCCCCACACCAGCTTACTGCGCGTAGCAGCTCACTTAACATCCAGGACATTAAACAAAAGCATGGGAGGTCATCCTATTCTAAGTAAGCCTGGGGCAATGACTTCTTTGGGGAGAGATCGAAAAAGGCTCTTCTGAAAGTCCCGTGCTCCCCAAGGCCAGTTCCCCACTGTCATCCCGTCACCCTTGGGTAAACCCGTCACTCCTTTAGTTCTGGCCTGTTAGGTGTGTCACCCTGTGCCCTCCTGATCTCCATGACCTCGGGACCCCCTCAGCCACTGTCCCACACTGATTTTAGCACCTTGTTGCCAAGCTTCCTCTCCATCCCAGGTCCAGCATCTGAAGCCCTCCGAGACAACTCGGCCTGCTTCCTGGGTCTGTTCAGTTCCGTTCTGGTCATTTTGACATCACTCAGCCACCCAGGCCCGTAGCCTCACTCTGCAGCTTGTCAGGACCTCTCCTCTGCAACACGCCCTCTCACCCCTGTCCCAAACTCTCCCATGTTGTCCTCATCTGTGCTGGTCCTTCCCTACCGGGCCGGGCCACGGGGTTGGTCACGCACACTGAATGAGACCTTTCAATGGCCTCCCATTCATCTCCGCTGCAGCTCTTAGGGGTTGAGGGATTGGGGGGCGGATGGGGCAGTACACTTGGGGCAGGAAGGAGAGCTAGAAACCTCCGAGGCGCTATTTCATGCTGAGGTCCCATTGCCTGGAGAACATAGCAGAGTTTCAAGTTGGAAGAGGGGCTTGCCTCTGTGTGTGTGTGTGTTTTAATAAATTTATTTATTTATTTATTTATTTATTTATTTATTTTTGGCTGCGTTGGGTCTTGGTTGCGGCACGCGGGCTTCTCATCTTGGTGGCTTCTCTTTTCGCGGAGCATGGGCTCTAGAGCGCGGGCTCAGTAGTTGTGGCTCACAGGCCCAGCTGCTCCGCAGCATGTGGGATCTTCCCTGACTAGGGCTCGAACCTGTGTCCTCTGCATTGGCAGGCAGATTCTTAACCACTGCGCCAGCAGGGAAGCCTCTGCCTGTGTGCTTCTGATGAATGTGCCCCCTCACTTATCCCGGGTGCCACAAGGTCATAATCTTGCTCCACCCTCCGTCTTCCATCTCGTCTCATCCCATCCCTTGGGTATTCTATGTGGCATTCTCCATGGCGCTCCACTGCCTGCCATCGCCGGCCATCATCCAGAACCTTGGTGGCCCCCTTGGCCAGCACTGCCCCGGGGCTGGGCACTGTCTTGGTCTCCTGCCATCCGGCAGCACCTCGTTTCCTGACACAGGGAGCCCTCTTCTGCTCTCACATGGGTCCAAGTTGGTTTGGTCCCTTCTAGGCTTCAAAGCCAGCTCACAAAGAACAAAAGAGCAGTTAGTCTCTAACTCTGCAATCATTCAAAGTTCAGTCTTTAAAATGCAGAGATTTTTCTGCTTCATCTACCCACAGCTCAGCAACTGTATTTCTACAGCTATTGTTATTCTATTTCTGTTCCTAATTGCTATTATGGAAAACCGTGCAGAGCTGAAGCTTTGGGAGTTGCCAATCTGTGGGCTCCCTTCAGATGTAAATGCGTTATGCAAATGTCTTCTGAGGCTGAGAGTGGGCTACTCTGTGGTCTTCCCTGGATTGCCACAGGAAAAGAATACTTTCTGGGATGGTGAGAACCAGAAGACAACCCGCTCCCTCCCGATTTAAATGCGCACAGCCCTGAGATTGTTTTCTGTCTCCCACTTCCTCTCCCACTCCAGCAGCTGAATTTAAAATACTGGCTACAAAATGCTGCTTCCTGGGGTCACTGCCGCTTAACTGTTTCGTGGTCACACCCTGCGGGGACACAAGCAGAACCTCCTTCCCCAAGGGGATCAGGATGATATTGGCAAGGTAGACACTGTTAGAGTCTAGGAACCTTGGGGTTTTTTTAATATGGAAAATCCCCTCCGCAAATAATGCATTGAAGTGGATCACTCACTGTGTTGTTAGCAAAACCTTGAAACATGGGTACGGCTGGAGATCTCACCATCCTGAGCAGAGTTCTAAGCCCTTGGAACGCAGCTACTGAAAGTCAGTTGAAATGTCCTCTTCCCGTGAGGTCACTGATGCTGGAACCTTGGTCCCATCCTCAGAACCTCCTTCCCTCTTCCAGACGCTCGTGCTCCAGGTTCCTGGGCCTGGAGCTGCCCTCTCTGCCTTCTCTGGCCCTGACCTTGGCCTCCCCTCCATGGTGCCAGGCAGGCTCTTCTCACTGTCATCTCCTTCATACACATCTTTGCTGCTTTCCCCATCATCACCAGTAGCAATGTGGTCCAAAAGAACGTTCTCGGCTTCTAAATTATCTGATCAAAGAGAATCACTCTGATCTACTCAGTTACAACATGGTCTCTCTTTGTTTTTTTTTTTTTTTTTTTTTGGTTTAATAATGTATTACAAATTGACATGCGTTTGTGAATACGATCTATGGTTCAATCAGATCATTCAGACAGCGCTGTATGGATACCAGTTATGTTCTACCCTTTACCCTTAGGTAATTGACTTAATACTTACTCTGTGCTGTGCCAGGCACTCTTGTAACCACGTGGTCGTATTTAATTTATTACCTCCTTTGAATTTATCAGTAGCTTCTATGTTTAGTATCGTACATATTGGATATTTCCAAAATGGAGGGAAAAAGTTACCACAAAATGTATAGAAATGTATTCCCTACATTCTAAGATAAATTAAATTCTAAACTATACGAAAGGAGAGGGGCAATGCAGAAAGTAGTGGGAAAATGGCCCTGGCCCGTGGTGTTCAGCTGTCTGCCTTTTGTGTTTACACTGTCGTATTATTTAATATTCATCGCAGTTCCACTGCATCATGCTGAACTTCAGAAAAAGAAAGGGGAAGTAACTCTTCCCTGGAATATCATTTATGTTCTAAAGTACTAAAAAGTACTTTAAAGTGCAATTAGCTTATTTAAGAGGCAGAGATTATATGGTTCTCTGCCTGCCTCACAGGGTCACTGGGAGGATAACAGGAGTGGGTAATATATATTAGTGCTTTGGGCACAGCTGGAAGAAAATCTTCGTGTACATTCGAGGTGGTTTTGTAATTATCTAGCAAGATCAAAATATCTGATCAAAGAGAATCACTCTGATCTACTCAGTTACAACATGGTCTCTCTTTGGGTTTTTTTTTTGGTTTAATAATGTATCACAAATTGACATGTGTTCATGAATACGACCTATGGTTCAATCAGATCATTCAGACAGCGCCGTACGGATGCCAGTTATGTTCTACCCTTTACTGATTTTCACGACAGATTTGCCTGATAATTCCTGTGACTCTAACCATGTCCATCACATTTTCTCAGGGAAGAAAGCTATTACGGACTTGCATACAGTGTAAGTTTGCCGGAAATTGTGAAAAACAAATAAATTGCCCTGCTAGACCCAAGGCCTGGCTTTTTAACTTTACTCCTGGAGCAGGGGACTTTGCTTCCCCTCTGGGCTGCCTGAGGCCTCGCAGACACAACCTGCATTGGCCCCAAGATTGTGTCAAGGCCCCAAGGAGCCCAGGAAGAATTCTGCAACAGGCTGGGAGCCAACCAGACTGTACCTAGGGCTTCCCTCGCTCCCCAAGGGAGAAACGTTAGCCTGCATAGCCGCCCTTATAGACCTGCTACCTACATGGGAAGACCCTGTCCCTGAGGCAGCCCATGGTGTACGGGGCACATCACACACCAGGACAGAAGCCCACTCCAGAGAAAGCTCAAGTGAAAGCCCCATTATACTCAGAAATATGTTACGATCGCAAACCCTTCTCATTTGGATCACAAAAGCTCTTTGATAGTTTCTCCTAAACAGCCAAAAAAAAAAAAAAAAACCTGTGGGAAACTTTCTCACATTAGACACACAATTTTTTCTGGCGATTTCTGGAACTAAAGACCCAGAGTAAGGTTAAAAATGACATTCTCACTGAAACCATTTATGAAAAGCCTATTACCTAGCAATTTCATATTTGAATGCAATTATGTTAATGTTATTAGTACATTATGAATGGTACTAATATGATTATTGTTTTGTGTGGTATTACAGGAAATTAATATAAATGGATTTACATATTTTCAGACAAGGGGCACTGCTAACATGGGTGAATAAGAAGGCTGATGTTCCTTTGAAACAAAAATAAACATTAAGAGAAAGCTGGATTGTGACTTCATTTGTAATACTGACACAGCCACTATTGTGGTTTTTTGTTAATGTAAACATTTTGCAATTTCAGAGGTGTTTTTCTTGTGTAAAGGTGCAATCTGAGTTACTCTCCCAGCCCCCTCAGAGGCGTTCCTCAACTCCATTGCATAGTTCAGGGAGTTGACAATCAAGGGGATGAAACAACTTGTCCCAAATTATACCCAGAGTCTCAGACGGTGCAATATTTAAACTCAAATTGCCTAGAACTCAACTCCTACACTCACATCACAGGGGAATGCAGCTTTGTACGTCAACTCAGAGTTTTAATTAAAGAAGCCTGGGCTTCTGAAAATTCTCCTTCCTGGGATTTTAGTGAAAGGAAATATCTCTCAGATAGCCCGTGCTTATTTCTGCCTTCAGCATGGTTCCGTCTCATCCAGAGGAGAGTCCATCAGACTCACTGAGCAACTACTCTGTGCCAGCCCTGTGCTGCCAGCGCTCCGCCGCTGGGACCAAATGTATACAGGAAACCAGCTACTGCGTGAGACCCTGTGCACCAGACAGTGCCAGCTGATGTCTTTCAAGGGCAAGAGAGAGGTCGCTGGGGGTGGTCGGGAAGAGCTGCCCAGGAGTGGGGTTTGGGCTGGGCCTGGACACGAGCACAGCTGGCTGACAAAGAGACGGGAGCATCTGAGGTTAGGGAAGCTGTGAGTGCAACAGGCAGCCGTGGGACTTTGCGAGGCACATTCAAGGTGAACACTGGAAAATCGAGGGCAAGAGCAGGTTGGTAATAATTGCAGGTGACCTGGGGGCAAGGGGTGGTGATAGCGGGGAGGCCAGCTTGCTACAGGCTTCTACACGCATCAAATTGACGAGGGGAGAAGCCGCATTTGGAAAAATGAATGTGGCATCTTTGTGAAGAAAGAATTGGTGCAGGAGGACCAGGGGGTTAGGAAACAAGAGTCTTTTGCAAGAATCTAGGCCTGGAATAATAAGGCCCTGAGCTGCGGGGAGCCATGGCCACTGCCCCCGGCCTGGGGATGGTATCTCACCTGAGGAAATAAACCAAAGCTTTGAGTCCACAGTTTTATGGTGACTTTTGCCAGTTATCAGCGATTTCCTTTTAAACTGAAAGTTCCTAGAGGGCCAGTGTCTTCAGCACAAAGTAGGTAGCAGGCTCCCAGTAAATGATTGCTGACTGACTGACTGAGTGAACGGATGGACTGTAATGAGGTCTGTTGGCCATAATTTCCTGGCTAATGACAGGGATTCCAGGCATCCTGGTGAGCTTGTTAGGAAGCTGCTGGGGGTTAGCCCTTGCCCTGGGACGGCTGCAGCACCTATGCACAGACCCAGCTGGTCCTCATCCTTTTCCCTGGATAAGGGAAGCCCCAGGCTGATATGATAGTTCCAGGTGTTTCCCGTGAGCCCCTTCAGGGCTGCACAGGCTTCCTTTCCACCCAGGGGAGGACCACAGCAGCTTCTCTCTCCTGTGAAGCTGAGGAGGACAACAGCGTCTCCAAGCACAGAATGAAGGGAAAGTGACAATATAATTTCTACTTCATATGATTTTTGTGAGGATTAAATGAGTTAATATATAGAAATAGGGCTTCCCTGGTGGCGCAGTGGTTGAGAGTCCGCCTGCTGATGCAGGGGACGTGGGTTCGTGCCCCGGTCCGGGAGGATCCCACATGCCGCAGAGCGGCTGGGCCCGTGAGCCATGGCCGCTGAGCCTGTGCGTCCGGAGCCTGTGCTCCGCAACGGGAGAGGCCACAGCAGTGAGAGGCCCACGTACCGCAAAAAAAAAAAAAAAAAAAAAAAAAAGAGTTAATACATAGAAATAACTTAGAATAGGCAAATGATGTCTGAGAAGCACGCAGTATTAGCTTTTTAAATTATTAATATTATTGTTATCATTAACCTAACAAGTTGTATTAAATTCTAAATATTTCCATTCTAGGTATAAGCTAAATGAAGATAATTCCTTAACTTTTTTTAAGCGGTGCAAACTTTCCTACTTTCCCCTAAAACAACAATTGATTTTCTAAGTAGTTGGTTGGTAGGTTGGTGATTGAGGTTAAATATTCCATCAGGATTTTACGTTGGTGATTTAAAAACAATAACACCTACATTGTTATATTTAGCATCGACCATAATAGAAAGTTTCTCGGTTCTAAGTCGAAGATTAGTATCAGAATATTTTGACTACTGTACAGTTCACTTCTGCAAATATAATTTGATCCATAAATTTAAATGGATATTGGTATATCTAATTATTTAACATTCAAATCATTCTGTCACCACTTTCCAATTATCTTTTCATGAAAAAATTAGTAATAGACTAACTCCTATGAAGTCATTTGTATTTAATTGAATTAGCAGTTGTCTTTGATTAAAATATTTTAAAGCTGTGACATATCTTCTTACATATCTCATATTGGTGATTCCTGTTTACCTATGCTATCAAGATGGCTAGAAATATCAATTATAAGGCTTATGAATGGGAAGTGGAAATGGGTCCATTCTACTCTATCAGAATAGTAAGTAAAAATAGCATAAAATCAGAAACTAGATTTAGATTTCAAAGATTACAGGTAAAAATAATACTGGTAAATAGGATCGTTTATAAAGAGGAAATGCACAACAGATTAGAAATTTATGAAATATGAGGGGAGGGGTAACGTGGGGTCACTTTAGTATTTTACCATCTTGCTACTCAGCTAGAGGCTGTAGAGCAAGTTACACATCTTCTGTGAATCTGAATTTCCTGGTCAGCGTGGTGAGGCAGGGATGGAACTCCAGGGAAGTGAGCGGGACAATTGCCTGGGACAAGTCAGCGGGGATGGGGACAAGGTTAGATGTGTGCAGGGCAGGGCCAGGGGCCACCGCTGGATGACCATCTGGATCCAAGAGGGCACTCTGCGGCCTCCACATGGTCACGTGCTCACCTGACCTTCCATCTCCATAACACGTATTAATCATTTACTCCATGCAAGCTGCATACTGAGGGTTTGGCTTGTATTACCTCTCAATTCTCAAAAACAGCTCCTGGAATTAAATACTGTTGTTACCCTCGTTTTGCAGAGGCTCCGTGACTTGCCTGGTCTGACAGCTAGACTGCGGCTGGTGTGCAAGCCGCCAGGTGCAGGGCTCATGCTCTGGCTGCTGCCTCTCCTGAGAGCCACAAAACTGGGGAAATTTCTGTCTCTCCAGGCTGTGCCATCTTATAAGCACACTGCTCCTTCCTGCCCTAATTTACAGTTAGCCCTTTACCATATGCTTTGGCAACTGAAACAGAAAATGTCTGTAACATATAAGGCTGCATGCTCAGGATCTGGCCAGAGATCCAGAGGTCAAGGGTCATGAAAGTCAGAATGTCAGAGAATACTGGAGACCGAGGGAAACCAGTGGCCTGGTCGGGATCTTGCAGAGGCAGTAGAATACTCGGAATAGGTCCAGGCGAGGGGAATCCTCCATGCACTAAATTTCCTGAGGCTTTTACCCTCCGAGGCTGTGTCCAACTCCTGGGGATGCCCAGTTGGCAGAAGTGTTCAGCCAGGGGACCACCATGTTTCATCCCAGTGACCACAAATGGCCACCACATCCTTCCACAAGCTGTTGGCTTCTCTCTCAGTATGGTCCAGGCAACTTCTAGCCCAGAATGGTCTGCTCCCAGACCCATTAGTGGTGAAGTTGCAGCCTTTTTGTAACTGAATGGTTTATCTTGACTCATTTATTTACCGAATAACTATTGAAGCCTACTATGTGCCAATGTATGAGAACAGAAGATATCCTGCTTCTATGTCCCGATTTCTAAAAGTATTTTTCAGACCTTATATATCCAGTGGGGTCATAATATTTCATACTAGTTCTACAAAAAGCTATTTTCAATTAGTGAAAAGCTTAGATCATCACACATTTGAACAGTAGTTTGTTCCTTGAAGTATTTAATTCCAATTTTATGAAGGAGATATTACAGAGAACCTGCTTTAAAAGTTAGATTTAAATGTAATTTTTTTGTATATCAATTCTACTTTCATGTGCAGATCTAAACTATTATTGTTTAAAAATAGTTTATTCTTAGAAAATATCATATAAATCCTCTGTCATATTTGAAGTATTTACCCTATTTGTGAGTAAAGGCTTGCTGAGCAAGCAAACTTCAACAGTCCGTAATAAATTATTACTAATTCCAGATTAACATAGTCTGTCTTTCTTTCTCTTCTAACTGCTTTCTGGTATTTCACCATGCTTTTTCAGGGTTAGCAGGTGTGGGAAAGGAAGCTAACATTCAGATATATTACCTCTACTCTTTTTTGTTTTAAATAGATCTTTATTGGAGTATAGTTCCTTCACAATACTGTGTTAGTTTCTGTTGCACAACAAAGCGAATCAGCCATATGCATACATATATCCCCATATCCGGTCCCCCTTCAGCTTCCCTCCCATCCTCCATATCCCACCCCTCTAGGTCATCACAAAGCACCGGGCCCGTCTCCCTGTGCTATGCTGCTGTTTCCCACCAGCCAACTATTTTACATTCGGTAGTGTGTATATGTCCATGCCACTCTCACTTTGCCCCAGCTTCGCTCTCCCACCACAAGTCCTCAAGTCCATTCTCTATGTCTACATCTTTATTCCTGCCCTGCAACTAGGTTCATCAGTACCACTTCTTTTTTTTTTTTTTTTAGATTCCATGTATATGTGTTAGCATACAGTATTTGTCTTTCTCTTTCTGACTTACTTCACTCTGTATGACAGTCTCTAGGTCCAACCACCTCACTACAAATAACTCAATTTCATTCCTTTTTATGGCTGAGTAACGTTTCATTGTATATATGTGCCACATCTTCTTCATCCATTCATCTGTCGATGGACATTTAGGTTGTTTCCATGTCCTGGCTGTTGTAAATAGAGCTGCAATGAACATTGTGGTACGTCTTTTTTGAATTATGGTTTTCTCAGGGTATATGCCCAGTAGTGGGATTGCTGGGTCATATGGTAGTTTTATTTTTAGTTTTTTGAGGAACCTCCATACTGTTCTGCATAGTGGCTGTATCAACTTACATTCCCACCAACAGTGCAGGAGGGTTCCCTTTTCACCACACCCTTTCCAGCATTTATTGTTTCTAGATCTTTTGATAATGGCCATTCTGACCGGCATGAGGTGATATCTCATTGTAGTTTTGATTTGCATTTCTCTAATAATTTGTGATGTTGAGCATCTTTTCATGTGCCTCTTGGCCATCTGTATGTCTTCCTTGGTGAAATGTCTATTTAGTCTTCCACCCATTTTTTAACTGGATTGTTTGGCTTTTTTTGATACTGAGCTCCATGAGCTGTTCGTATATTTTTGAGATTAATCCTTTGTCTGTTGTTTCATTTGCAAATATTTTCTCCCATTCTGAGGGTTGTCTTTTTGTCTTGTTTATGGTTCCCTTTGCTGTGCAAAAGCTTTTAAGTTTAATTAAGTCCCATTTGTTTATTTTTGTTTTTATTTCCGTTACTCTAAGAGGTGGTATTACCTCACTCTTGAGAAGAGTTTATAACTAACAGATAAGATGGTATTTTCAATATGCTACTTTGGGAAACATTAATTTAAATGAATTTTAAAAGATAAGAAGCAGTTGATTTATAAGAAAATTTAGCATGTTAATTGTAAATGTATAACATTTCATGGAAAAGCAAAAGTAAGTTGCATACTTTGAAAATATTGAAATATTATAAGTGATAACATTTTCATTCAAATAATCTGCATTCAAAATCTCAACAATCAAAATCTTTTATCTAACCTGACATAATTTATAACTTCATATTTTTTATATAGTAGAAATATTTGCTTCATTCATTTCATCAGAAAGTATTAGTTCAATTTGCTGTTCATGTTTTTTTCTATCAGCAAGGTCTGTACTTTTTAAAAAATTGTTTTATGGTTCTATCAGCTATAACATCAGATTTGCCAGACTTCATTCTAAATTTTTCAGGGTCTTGGTTCTGCCTGCTTTTATATAGTATTCACTTGTGTTTTATTTTTATCGACACCTTCTTAAAAAGCAGGAAATTAGATTTAGATAGCTGTTAAAGTTCTCTTTCTTTACATTTTCAACCTGCCTGGGATCCCTATAGCTTTCCTCTCACACTTGTTGAGTTTCTTCTTTTTCCTGGAACTTAACATGTGTTTTCAGCCTGGGCAGATACACCAAAATGATGTGCTTCTCAATTTTTCCTAGTTGGTGTTTTCAATTTTTCAAGCTACCTTCAACTTGCTATAACAACCTTCTCATCTGTCAAATGAATTAAAATATTTACTGATCTTTCCTAGATCCTAGCAACAGTCAGCTGGAAATTCCGGTTTTTAAAAGATCACATTCAGAATTATAAGGAGTTACAGACACAACTATGCAACTCCTTGAAGTAAATTTAATAAGAAATCTGCAGGAACTCTATGAAAGAAACCATTCAGGAATGTAAAAGACTGGAGTAAATGGAGAGACATTTCCTGGTTGGAGGGACTCGTGTAACGATGGTCAATGTTTTTGCCCGTCTGGCATCTGGGAACAGGTTTTCTCTGGGGGTCTAGCATTGCCATCACAAGCACTCTAGGTGGGGTAGGACCACTGAGAGGCCCTTCCCACCAGCTAAGAGCTGAGCCTGTGAGCCAAGTCAGGCCAACTGAGCTCGGCTGGGCATTTGAGCTTGACTGAGAGTCCAAAGAACTGAAAATGCTTGGAGGTTATTCTTCCCGATGGCGTGTCCTGAGGGTGTTGTCCTTATTTCACACCACCTCTGTCTGGGGAGAGTTTCCCTAATTCCTGCCTGCTTTCTGAGGTCTGGATCTTCACCTAGGTTGCTGGTTTCTTTGAGTCTACAAGCTACCTCATACTTTTCCAATAATATCCTTTCATGCTTAAGTTATCTAAAGTTAGCTTTCTCTCCCCATGAGCCAAGAACTTGACTCGTGTTTTAACGTTTTCTTCATGTGGGCCTTACGTAAGCTATTGAAGTCTGTATATTTATTTTTGACCCCACTACTTTATTAAATTCTTTTGCTTATTCAGTTGATTCTCTTGGGTTTTCCACGTATAAAATATGTATCCTCCCCAAAGTGGCTATTTTGTCTTTCTGATTTTTTACCTCTAATTTCTTTCTCTCATGTAGTATCATGGGCTGTTGTCTGTAGTATAAAGTTAAATAATAGTGATGGTAATAGTGACAGTCAAACTTTAGTGGGAATACTTGTGATATGTCTCCATTAAGTACTATACTGACTTTTGGATTGAGATAATATATTTTAACTTATAAAAGAAGTATTCCACTCTTTTCTTATTTTGTCTTTATCAATAACGTGTACTGAATGTTATCCAATGCCTTATCAGAATCTTTGGAAATGATCATAAATATTTTTTATTTAATCCTTAATATGATAAATTTTATTAATAGAATCCTTAATAATAAATCATCCTTACGTTTCTGAAATAAAATACATTTGGTGGTGATGTATCATTCTTTTAATATGCTTCTGGATTTAGGTTGCTAGTATTTTATTTAAGACTTATGCTTTAATATTAATAAGTGATATTGGTCTGTTGCTTACTTTCTCTACATTTTTTGTGTTTTGATATAATGTTATACTTCCTCCAGAGAGAAAATTTAGATGTTTCCCATATTTTCACCCTAAGCTCTGGATTAGTGGAATTCTCATGTCTGGATCTAGTGACTTTTTTCGTTTGTTTGGAGGAAGAGTACCCCTTTGAGAGCCTTTTATACTTCTCCCATGGATATTGTCTTTTTAGATTTTCTATCTCCTCTGGGATCAGTTTTGACAAGTTGCATTTTCCTAGAAACCTTTTTAATTTATCCAAATTTCAAATTTATTTGCATGAAGTTGAACAAAGTAATATCCTATGTTTCTTTTAATTCCCTCTATTTTCTGTTACTCTTCACCTCCTGTCCCCCAACCCTGCTTATTATTTCTTAGTCCAACATTCTCCACTTTTTCTTGATTAGATCAGCTATTGGGTTATATCTTTTATTGAGTCCTTTTTCTTTCAAAAACCATCTTTTGGATTTATTTTGTAGTTCTGCTGTTTTGACTTTCTTATTAATAAATTCAGTTTTTCCCTTTAAAAATTCTTCTGTTTGTTTTGTTGCTTCTTTCCTAACTCTTGAGTTAGTTTTTTTTTATTCTTTATTTTTAATTAATATAAAGATTTAAGGTAATGCATCTTTCTCTGAGCATTTTAGTGACCACTTATAGCTTCTGATATGCAGTATTTTTATTATGTTGTTTTCTTTTTACTCTGTAATTTGGGATTGTATTTCCTCTTTGACCTGAAAATTATTTTTTAAAAATCAAGTTACTTAATATTTACCTTTGCTTCTGTTAGATATACTTACTTGTCTGTCACTTGATACATCAGCTTCAGCTGATGTTCTTTAACCCCAAACTATTGCAAATGAGGCAACCGGCAAATTAATTCTACTTCCCATCTTTTTTCCCCTTCTTCCTCTGATTTTTTGTTAGTTGTATCATTTCTACATTGTCGGAGCATTTGATACTTATATTGTTTTGCCATCCTAATCCCCACATTGTTTTCATCTTAGTTCTTCAGTAAAATCTGTTCAATACCCAGCACTGATCATGTTTGTCACCTCTGTGCTGAGAATTGCCTTGTAAAGGAGAGAAACAATTTTCCCTAATGTCACATTTTCAAAACTGTCTTGAGCCTTTGTATTTGAAAAGTAGTCTGACTGTATCTAAAATCTCAGACATACTTTATTTCCTCTAGTGTGTATAGATACGTATCTACAGGCTTCCAACCTTGAAAGTAGCTGTGGAGAATTCTGAGACTAACATAAGTTTTCCCCCTTATAAGTGACTTGTTTCCTTTGTCTGGCTACCCAATTATTTTTTCTTTATATGTAAAGCTCAGTAACATAGGAGATGTCTTGGTGACATAATACACAGGGTCAGATATTCAAGTCACGCTCACAAGAATCAGAGATCTTGCCTCTTTACTAATAATTCAAAGGGTACAAGTAACTTCAAGACACAGGAAAAGCATGAAGTCAAGCTATGTAGCTCCCCCAGTCCTTCCTGGAAATGTTAGGATGCACCCTCTTCCAGATTTAATGTTTGAGATCTCCAAAGAATGTGTGGAGAGCATTACTTTCAATCATGAAACATCCCCACTTTATATTCCAGTAACTGATATTTTCCTCCATTATGTTCCCCCTAATAAACACTATCAGGACATCCAGAGTGTGTTTACAAGGACATGTGGTCATTTTTTCCCTCTTTTCCTCCATTCCACACCCCTCACCCTCATCCCCAGGATAGAGAGGTTGGGTTATAGATCCACCCATTGCTAAGCATTCTGGGTCAGCTTTCCATGACACATGCCATGCTCTTCCAGAATATGGGTTCAAGTCTTCCTTTACTTTAATTACAATTTCTTGAATTAAGTCTCTTAATATTTGTTCTGTTCCAGTGTATTTTCCCTCTGCAAGAGATCCAGTTATGTGTGCTTAAAAAATCTCTATGCCTGTCTTCTCTGTCACTTTATCTCTAGTCATTTTAAATTTTCTATTTTACTTTTATTCACAATATTTATTCACAATGTTTTGCTCGAGTTTTCTCATTCCTGTTATCTGTGCCTTTCCTGTGTTTTCTGTAGAGCTCTTCTTCTGTGCTTCCTTCAATTTGATCTTCACTTCGAAGATTTTTTTTTTTAACTTCCTTCCTGAGTCCTGGTTTTTATTTCCTCCAGTTGTCTTGCTGTCTGTTGCCCAAGATGTTGTGGTTTTGCTCCAGGGGCTCTTTTCATGGTTGTGATCGCTTCATTGTTTATTAGTTTTCATCAATTACATTTTAATATTAAGTCAGAAGTTCCACCATTCTTGGCATGTTGGAGCCATTGTGTCATTGAGTGTGTATGAATATTCTTCCTCTAGTGGGTTTCACTGCTCCTTCTCATATTTTTTGTTAGAGTATCAATGCTGTGTCAGCTTTTGTTTCAGACTGCTCACTGTGAAGTGTCTTGAACTTTCCAGCCAATTAGAGGGTCATCTTGTGAGAGAAGGAGGGTCCACTCCACAAAGATAAATTATTCCACCTTATTGAAGTATCTGGGAGGAACTGTTGTCTCTGTTTCCCCAAACCAAATCAACCTAGGAGGGCATCTGCCCTGGGCCTGCCCTCTCACCCTTGCTCTGGGCCCATTGTTACATTGAGAGGTGCGTCCTTGGTCCCTTCTCACCTCCGAGAAGCAGGTGTGGAGGCATTCTCTGAGGTCCGCCCCCCACCCTGGGCCAGCTGGTTCTTGCTCACGTGTCTCGCTGCAGGTCCACTCTGCAGAGCTTCTGCCCAGTCTCTGTCCTTTCCCCCCAAGATCTGGCAGCTCTTGTCCTATGCGTGGTATAAGTTTGTCACTTTGGTGGCGGGGCGCAGTCTATCAGCTCCAGAAGATGTATTTCTGCTATTGTTTCCTGAGCTCTGCTACCTGTGGGCCATCTTGGTATTCACCCCCACGTGTGGCTTCTCTTGCATGTCCCCAGGCACAGCCCTGCACGGACCTCCTCTGCTTTGGTGGCAGTCCTAACAGTCTTTGAGCTTGCTGTCTAGACCTGTGTCCTGATCTCACTGCACCTTGAGCTGACGGGGATCACACTGTGTATAACCTATGGCCCCTGGGAGCCCCGTACTGCACACTAGGCTAATGGTGTGTGAGCAAGATCAATATTCAGTGAACTCTCACACTGAGAAGCTGTCAGTCTAAAAGGGAAGATATCACCCGTCACATGTGTAACCCCCACTGATGATAAGCAGTGACGCCATGAAAAGTAGAGTTGAAATCACTGAGGGTGTGGAAGAGAAGTTTTTTCCAGCCAGAGGATCCTGAACACGGGGTCATTTGAACTGAGATGAGAAGGATGGGTAGGAGTTTTACATTTGGAAATGGGACAAGATGATCCAGGCACAGAAACCAGTGCAAGCAAATGTGGGCAAACCCAAGCATGGACAGGTAACCACGCTGAGTCCATTTGATCTGGAGCAAGCGTGGTAGTGAGGTGGGTAGTAGGAAAAACAACTGCAGGACTGAGTGACAACCATCTTCGTCGTCAAGGAAGCCCTTCAGCTCCTAGTGGAAGATTTGAGGCTCTGCTCCAACCCAGTCATCCTGAGTATGTGGAGGGATGGAGACAGTGGGTAGAGGAGCTGACATATTTGAAACCAGGCCTTAGGAAGTGTAAGCTTGCAGTGCTATGCAAAATAGATCGAAACGTGAGCAAAAATAAAAAAAACTGCAGCACAAGGGTTAAAAAAGTAACAATAGCTGAAGATCAAGGTAAATCATTTTGTTTCTTGCTATGTGAAATCTAGATAGTGTACATTTAATTTCAATTAATCTCAGAAGTAGAAATCTATAACGAACTCTCTAGAAAATGAAACTTCAAGCTTTTCACTTTGAAGATGAAATTTAAACAGCTTGTATTCAATAATGACCAATTCTAAGCAAAATAAAGTATTCATAGAATAATGATATGTAATTAAAATACACTGTGTGTGAGTCTACATTGAGCCAACCTTTGATGTAGTAAATTAATAGCATAGGGAAAAAATGAGGCCTACCCGATTTTAGCATGCATTCCAAATGCAACGAACTTTAACCAATATATTGACAGCATTCTTTCCTTTCTTACTAAAACAAAGTGTCTTAAATGTTCAAGATAGAATCAGATGCTTATCATGTCCACAAGAAGCAGATCAAGTTTTTCAAGAATGTTTTTAAAATATTGTAGATTAAATCATTAGTAATAAAAGCATTAAATTGAATATTCTGGCAGGATTCTTTTTTTCTTTAAAAGAATTCATGTTTGGATCACTGGAAGAAAAACACTGCAATTTTCTTTTTCTCACTGAATAAAGCTTTTGAATAATGTCAAGACATTTAAAGCAAAGGAACCATGGGGAAAAAATTCCACCACAGTAGCACTAATCATAAACCCAAGCCTAGGAGGTGACACACGTACTGACTGAATATACACACAGACTTACACCACGTGCAAGAAGTATTTCTGCCTCCCCCAAACTGGCCCTCTTAGTGACCAAAAGTTAGAAACTAAGCAAAGCCCTTGGTCAAGAAATCTCACCTCAGTGCTGCCCACTGCACCTCTGATTTACTATCTACAAAAATACGCATCCCTCTTACCTTTTTATAACAGGAAGTTCATTTCCATAGTTTTGGAATTTGCCATGAGAAGATTCAGAGCATCCAGCTTTCTGTTCTTCCTTTTAGTCACCAAAAGCGATTGGAAGTAGCAATTTCTTTCTGCAAACCCAGCACCAGTTGCCCCCTCCCTGCCCTTCTACAATGCAGGCCTTCAATCGCTGTTGCTACAATGGCCTCACACTTGTACAAATTTGGGTAAATGTGTCCATTTCGGTGATTATTATCAAACCAAAGAAGTTCTTGCCATGCAGTATGAGATGTTTTTCATGACCAAGTCTTGGCATTAGGTACCTTTGTGTATTATAATTCAAAAATCATTTTGAGCATGTTATACACATTGTTATGAGAGAAGATCAAAGTCAAATTTTAGATTAATTTGAAAGATATTTCTTATTTATACCCCATTCATGAATGTGTGTGATATTAATGTAAAGAAACAGTTAAAACCTTAAAGAACAGTGTTTGATGATTCTTTTTTGGCGATGGATGCATGTTTTGGTGTCTGAATTCTCTAGTCATGTACATAAAACTGATGATTTCCAAAAAGAACTTGACTCAAAGATATGGAAACTGTGACAAAGGAATTGACTTTTCTAATTTACAACCAGCAATTACATATCAAAAATTATTGGAAACAGGGCTTCCCTGGTGGCGCAGTGGTTGAGAGTCCGCCTGCCGATGCAGGGGACGCGGGTTCGTGCCCCGGTCAGGGAAGATCCCACATGCCGTGGAGCAGCTGGGCCCATGAGCCATGGCCGCTGAGCCTGCGCGTTGGAGCCTGTGCCTCACAACGGGAGAGGCCACAAGAGTGAGAGGCCCGCGTACCGCAAAAAAAAAAAAAAAAAAAATTATTGGAAACAAATGGCTAAATAAACTGAACAAAAATATAGGTATGCATTTTGATTGAGATTATATTTTCATACAATATTTCATGTTAGGGTGTCACACAGTGTTATGGTAAGTGTTGGATTTTTTCCAATAAAAACAAATTTAGAGTTTAATAAACAGATTCAATTTGATTTTTTTAAGTGGTTGCAATCCGTTAGAATTACAGGACTGTACAATTGTAAATGACCTTGGGGGTTTTCTTGTCCCTCTCTCCATCTTACGTACAAGCTTCAGAGAGTTTGCATTATGTGGCCCAAGGCCACATAATGAGTGCTGGCTGGACTGAACGGGTCCCAGATCATCAGCTTCCCTAGCGAGGACTCCGTCCCAGTCTGCCGTCACAGCCGTTCTGTCCCCACAGAGCTCATAGGTGTGCATTTCTTCTCCGCACATGATGAAAACAGTGGTCAGCCCAAAGGGAGCCCAGAATTAGGAACCAGGAGATGTGAGGGGTTGTTGGAAAATTGCTCATTAAAGTTCTTAGTGTCTTTAATAGATGAATCCAATCTTATTTTAGGTATTTTAAAACCTGGAACAAAACAGTAGCATCATGTAGATAACATCGTAGAATCGCTTTTCCAGTCTCTCGATGGCGTTTGAGTTCTGGACACATAGAGCTACCTGCCCCGCCTGTCTCACAGGGACCTGACGGCAGTGTGTCCACGGTCAATTTCAGGTCAATTTCATACCCTTACCTCTCCCTCGAAACCTTGTCCTCCCTCAGTGTTCCTTATTAGAGCTAATTCGGTAGCCATGTATCCATTTGGCAGAAATCCCAACATGTCCCGCTCTTATTCTATCAAATTTAACTCCAAGTTCTATTTTTTGGTAATTTTCAAAAATATGTCTTCATTTCTCTATCACCCGAGACCAAACTACTATCACCCCTTTGGCCCTGGACAATGCAATAGCCATCTAGGTTATCCCCCCTCAAATACTGTGCAAACCGTAGCCAGAATATAAAATTAGTTGTGTCACTTGTCTACTTACAACCTTCCTTGGCCTCCTTTTTACCCTCGGAACAAAGATGACTACCTATATGTGGCCCATATCACCTGGTATCACCTGACTCCTGCTTACTTCTCTAGCCTCACCTGAAACACCCCCTCCCCTCCTCCAGGTCTACTGGGCTTTCTCAGCTTCTCAACAGGTCAGCTGGCTTCTACCTCAGGGCCTTTGCTCAAACTGTTCACTTTGCCTGTAATCCTTTACAACCCCCCCCCACTCTATTCCTCCATCAGGCTTCCCCCGCAGCATCCCAACTCAGGGAGCAGCCCGGACCCTCCACGCCAGGTCAGGTCTGTGTGTCTTATGCTCTCATGCACAGTAGAAGTAATTGTGTATTTAGTGCTCCTCTTCCCAGCTAGACTGAAGCCCCAAGAGGTCAGGGACCGGGTCTTCTGTCAACCACTGTATCCTCAGTTTCTAGCACAATCCTGACACCAAACTGATGGCAGAATCCATCTTTACTTTAATCTTGCCATATGTCAAGGTAGGAGAAGCCAAAGCTTGCCGTGGAGATATCTGTCTGTGAAGCCATTAGGGAGATGCCCAGCCAGAGAGCTAAAGCATAAATAATGTAGGGAAAGAATGCATCAGCTATGATGGGGAAGGAGGAATGACATCCACTCCTGCACAGGCAGAGAGCGGATATGCCTGTCAGAAAAAGCAGCAGAGCTGTCACAGCCGGCGCTGTGATCAGCTTCCCAGACACTTGGGCCAAGGCGTAATTATGAAGCACACACAATGTGCTGCGGTGAATTGCTGTAGGTAGATGACAGCACCCAGCACGGAGCATTGCCCACAGTAGGAGCTCCACAAGCCTCTGTCGGTTTGATTTCATTGCCAACTATAAAGTGAGCCCAGCTCTTCACCCAGGCTGCTGGAAGGAGCAATGACTCAGCACTCCGTCGTATCACCACACACGTGGCTACTTGTACTGATTTCACCCCTGAATGTGAAGGAAAGTGCTGTATTACATGGTTCTGTCATGTAAACCACTTTTTAAAATTATTCTTACGTCTATAAAATTATGCATATTTTGGAACATGATCTATCTCTATGGAAGTGGAGGGGTGAATACAATATTTCACCAGAATAACTGTTCACTGACAATTCATACTATATTACAGTCCGTGTCTTTTGGAATGGATAAGAGGTCATTATTCAGTGGTTTATAAAATCTTCCAGACTGAATGATAAACTCACATCTGTTACAATTGGTATGGATGATAAAACTGGTGTGAATTGTCCATAACTATTTATTGTCAGGAAATATCAGCATGCATTGCTGTTTTTAGGAAAATAACACGTTTTATTATTGATACATAAAGCAGGACATTTGTGTTTACTACACATACTAATAGTAATGAAATGATATTCTGTAGAATATCAGAGAGGCAGAAACAAAGATAAAATTTGGGGTTCTGAAGTTAGTTTTACAAAAACATCGTAAAAGACCGTGCTTACTAATATGAGCCCCTTTAAAGTAGTAAAATTTTTTTTTAGTTTATTAATTAATTAATTTCTTTTTGCTGTGTTGGATCTTCGTTTCTGTGTGAGAGCTTTCTCTAGTTGTGGCAAGCGGGGGCCACTCTTCATCGCGGTGCGCGGGCCTCTCACTATCGCGGCCTCTCTTGTTGCGGAGCATAGGCTCCAGATGCGCAGGCTCAGTAATTGTGGCTCACGGGCCCAGTTGCTCCGTGGCATGTGGGATCCTCCCAGACCAGGTCTCGAACCCGTGTCCCCTGCATTGGCAGGCAGATTTTCAACCACTGCGCCACCAGGGAAGCCCTAAAGTAGTAAATCTTTAACCTGGTCAAGAATTTGAGTTTCAGAATCAGAATACCACTACAATTCCTGCCACAGAAAATAGAAGGTTGTCAAAGACCACCTTCTGAATAACTAGTATATCCCCACACCTCATTGTCCCCAGAGACAGTGTGAAACTCTGCACTCTGCTCAGTTCCCCGGAGGCCATGCCAGGGTTGACCCAGCGCCTTCTGACAAAGCCCTGTAGGGTTTGTAGTTCCATCCCAGCCGGCTCTGGAGATCCCTTGAGAGTTCTACATTTCTTACATTTTTCTTTCAAATTCTGACTTTCATAAAATCTCCTGAAACGAACACCCAAGCCCTAACAATGTGCATAGATGCTCTTTGGACCCTTGAAACTGAAGTGTTGGAGCCAAGGGCACCAGCCTGTCTTTTGCTGGATGTACGAGGTTATTTGTCTCAGCCCTCAGTGCCACGTGCAGCGTGGAATCCTCGCGCGCGGGCACGGTTTGGAATGGTTGAAGATTTTCAGAACGCACTTCAGTAGAACTCTATTTCTTTTGCTTTACTGTTTTCTTAGAAATTAAGGAAATTATTCTGAGAGACTAGGCCTCCAGGTTCTTTCCTTTCTCTTTTCCCCACAGAATTAATATATTATTCAAATAACACTTATTCGCTATCATTTTTTTTAGAGTTTGTTTTTCAGAAAAAGAGATTTAGCTTGTGATAATGGATAGTGGTAGAACTTCACTGAGATTCTCATGTTTTTTCTTAATTGCAATTTCCTCCTATGCACTTGAAATTGGAGGGACCCAGAGTGTTTGAAGCGAGCTGTCATCCACTCACCTTCAGAATGATGCTGAGCTTTCTGTCACAGAGTTTTATACACTTGGTTGTAAGGAAGGGCCCTTCTACCTCGTGCTGTGTGTGCCTGGTGTTCTGTAACCCAGGCACTGAAAGCAGAGCGTTGGACCCACAAGAACCCACAGACCTGAGCCCGGGCGGGGCTCTGACCTCTGTGCACTCCGTGATTTTGGACTAATCACTCACAGCTCCTCGGCCTCTGTTTCTCCATCTGTTAATTGAGGATAATAAGGTCTATTGTGCAGGATTGTTGGGAAAATTAGATTCAATGTCTGTAAAGTACACACCACAGAACAAGCACTCCATAACTAATGGCTATTATTAACATTATCTGACATTTGAAATTTACAAGTGTAAAAGAATTTGGCTATTGTCATCATACCTTTGAGTAGGAAGTAATAAAACTAAAAATTCCACGTTACCAGACTTATAACGCTGAATCATTTTATGCAGCTCTTTACCTGAAATTTGAGCATAAAATTCGTTCTTTTTTTAAAAATAAATTTATTTATTTTATTTATTTATTTTTGGCTGCACTGGGCCTTTGTTGCTGCACGCGGGCTTTCTCTAGTTGCGGTGAGTGGGGGCTACTCTTCGTTGCGGTGCGCAGGCTTCTCACTGCAGTGGCTTCTCTTGTTGCAGAGCTCTGGCTCTAGGTGTGTGGGTTTCAGTAGTTGTGTCACGTGGGCTCAGTAGTTGTGGCTCGCGGGCTCTAGAGCACAGGCTCAGTAGTTGTGGCGCACGGGCTTAGTTGCTCTGCAGCATGTAGGATCTTCCCGGACCAGGGCTCAAACCCGTGCCCCTGCTTTGGCAGGCGGATTCTTAACCACTGCGCCACCAAGGAAGCCCTCGTTCTTGATTATCTAAGAAAAATAATACAGAGAACTTTTTATCACAAAATAACTAATCCATTACACCAAACATTTGTGAATGACTTTTCCCAATTACCTTCCCAGAATACATAGAGAACATAAATTAGCTTTGCATAATATCTAAAATAACTACGATTTGATGGGTATGTATAAAGCAAAAATCATCAAATGCATCCTAAAGAGAAATACAAGTGAATTTAGGACTCACTGTTCTTTTGGGGTGATTTATTCAGCAGTTTCCCTTCATTAGAGCAATTAACTGTGAATTGCCATAGTGAAGATCAGAAGACTGTGACCAGTAAAGTTGGAACCAAATGATAAAAGCAGTCCTCCATCAGGGAGGACAAGCATCGAGGTCAGCCCTAAGCCATTGCGATGTTAGACTATGGCATACAGATGGGAGGCTGAGAATGGTCTCGGGAAATCAGGCTCATGCTGATACACTTGAAATTCTCTGTGCTGGTGTCTGCCCCATTTGTGCAGATGCCGAGTTCTGCCATGGGCTGACCTCTGGGTCAGGGCCTGCTGTTTGTCCAGAGTACTTGCCTGTACTTTGATTTTGTTTGTTTGTTCTAATTTACTGACTTTCCTGATTTGGCATTAGGGGCATGAGGACCAAATCAGTTAAAAGATGTCTTTCTTGGGTTTCCCTGGTGGCGCAGTGGTTGGGAGTCCACCTGCCGATGCAGGGGACACGGGTTCGTGCCCCGGTCCGGGAAGATCCCACATGCCGCAGAGCGGCTGGGCCCGTGAGCCATGGCCGCTGAGCCTGCGCGTCCGGAGCCTGTGCTCCGCAACGGGAGAGGCCACAGCAGTGAGAGGCCTGCATACCACAAAAAAAAAAAAAAAAAAAGATGTCTTTCTTCATGTGGTTCCCTTTCCTAAGTACTTCCAAAGCACTCTACTTAAGGACATTACAGATTGTAAGCGTCATTATAGGTTTAGTCTTGAGTCAGTTTTTCTTTTGTAAATATCGCTTAATTTTTCCATTGACTTCGTCAATCTTTCTTTTTAGAAATGATTTTAGTTTTTTGACTACTTAAGATTATATTTGAAGTAGAATTAAATGAAAGTTAAGAAAGCCTTATAATTAACCTAGTCCTCAGTGTTGTCCTGTTAAATCACTCCCTGCTGACACCAGTCTAAATGCCAACAATAATAATAACGTGTCAATTAAGGTGACACCACCAGGTACCATGCGCTCACTGCCATCTCTCCCACGTAGTACTAGTCCAGGGAGGAAGTTACTATGATCCCCTTTTACCCAAGAGGAAATGAAGATCAACAGAGTTAAGAGACTTACCCGTCAAGTTCCGTGCACGTGGACCGACTGCTCTCAACCTTTATCACGCTGCCTCCATCTTCTTGAGACGACCCACACCCACAAGTCATTGCTCATCCTCATTCTGTGCCAGCTCCAGATTCACTTAATTCACACACACACACACACACACACACACACACACAGCAATCGCCAAATGACCGTCTTAATGGGTTTAGGTTATATTCAAAACCTATTTTTTGGGAGAAAATTTTCCAAGGCACCAAAAACGTTATATAAGCTCTCAAGTGTTAAAGCTATTGCTGTCCCTTTCATTGGTCTGTGAAAATGTAGTAAAATAACCCCAGACTGCCCAATGGGAAGAAGCAGGCCCGGAGCTCCACCCCGCACCCAGCCCCAAACCCCACCCCGCGCCGAGCCTGCCCCCGGTCAGACCCGGCCGCCTGGTTCATTCACCAAGAGAACTTGGGCGCGTCACTTCATTGCTCTGACACTTAGTTGCCAAAGCTCTAAATAAGGATGCTAATAATTGCACCTGCCTCACAGTTTTGTTGTAAAGGTTAAACAAAATAATATATTTAAGCGCAGCGCAGCACCTGGCAATAGAAAACTCCCAACACACCTTAGCATTGTTACTCTTATGATGTCATGGCTCAGGGGAGAGTGCTCAGCAGGGGCCCTTCACGCTATGCTCATCTATAAATCGAGCTACATTAAATGAAGTCAGATCCACACGAGCTTAACCATGAATCCAAGGTCAGGGAGAGGACGGGATCCTGCCAGGTGTGGCTGTATTCCTCGGGCCTCCGCTGTGCCTCTGATCTACCTCTCTGGTCCTCTCCTTTCCTGATCCAGGATTCTTAAGCGAACGGTTTCTCCTCCAAATGCGAACACTGACTTCCCTTCTAGGAGGCACTGACTGCCCATTTCACTCAAATCCCGACGTCCCTAGCCTCCCTTCCAGTGGCTTCTCCCCGGGTCTTGCTCCACCTGCAGAGGACCCCTCTGCTTGCCAGCTTTGACCCTGCCCTGCATCCCACTAATCCAGCAATAGAGGTGCTGCAGGGGGCCAGACACCTTTCCATCCTGAAGCAATATTACTCCTTCATATTTATTTTTCCAACAAACATTTTCTTTAACACCTACTGTATTAAGAGAGACACTATAGAGGATTCAAAGATGGTTCCCATCTTCAAGTAGCTTAATTCTTACCAATGAGATATTTTCACAATTCCTGTAAAATGGGTTTCTTGGTGATAAGGGTGGTAAGAGAAGCATAAACACCTTGTAAATGATTAAAGGAAAGAAAAATGTCTTCTGACTTTGTGTGATCAGGAAAGCCTTCATAGATTTTAATAAGCAGAGGTGGGAAAGAAAATCCAGCATGAAGGAGTGGCATGAGGAAAGCTGAGACGGTGGGCAGTTCCTTACTCTTGTTTGGGGATAACAACTGTCATTTGACTGGAGCCTAATGTTCCTGTGGGAGAAGACTGGAAGATGAGGATTGGCCTCAAGCCCATTAAAAAGGGCTTAATGCCAGGCCAAGGAAGCTGGAATTTATTCGACAGATAATGGTACATTTCTGAATGTTTTCATCAGAAAACATGCGACACAAGCTGAATTAATGAAGGTTTAATTAGGTGGTTGTAAAGGATGAATTTGAGGGGATAGAAAGACCGAAGGCAGCAGAGACCAGTGGAGAAGTTACTGAAGCAGCAAGGCACATTCGGAGACAGATGACAGGGACTAAGTTTGGTGGTGGCAGGAGAAATGGAAAGGGTGACGAGCCTCGACAACAGAAGGGATGTGCAGTGTAGGATGGGTTTGGGTCATTCTTCACACACTTTTACAAGTGGTGAGTCCAAATTCTTTTGGTAACATAATCCACTGACTAACATGTGTCATAGAACACAATTTTCACTAAAATAAAGCATAAATGTATTCAGAATGAAGGAGAATATGTAAGAGGAAACTATCATTCGGCCAGTGTTTGTTTTAAATAGTGCATAGTTCAGATGCCGTGTCTACTCCCTAGTTGGCTCTCTTAATGTTCTTGAATAGTATTGAATAATTTCAACCAGATTAATTCAAAGTTCTGTTTCTTCTGATTCCTTTAAAAAGTTTTTTTTTCATTCCTTTTGAGTTCACTGTTATAGAAGATGAATATTACCTTCTGACCAGGGCTCATTGAAATGAGTAAGCAATCACACCCTTGCAAGGATTTTTTCAAGGATAGAAACAGATATAGATTGATCCTGAATGTAAAATCAAACATAGCGCTAATATTTAGACATCTTCCTGGTGTATCAGTGAATTACTCAGGTTACTGGAAAAGATTTTGCATGACTTCCATTTGTGCTTGATGTGAAAGGCTTAACAGCAAGTGAAGTTTCTAGGAAACCCTTTGCAGCATGCTGCTCTTTGGGGAGTTTAATGACACTGAGGTCATGAACAAGAGTCAACAGTGAACTATTGATTTCAGCTTCAATGATAGAATGGAAGTGCCTTAAATCCTTCCTACCAGGGATCACTGTGCACTTAAGTGTACCTGTGTGTGGGCACACCATGCAAGCGCCAGCCACTGTGTGGGCACCAAAGTTACCTCTGTGGTTTGGAACATCTAGGGGCCCAAACCCAGCCCTTGTCTCCCTTCTAGTAATCCAACAGGCTTTACAAGAGGCAACAATTACATACAACAATGAAATTAAGTCTTTTGTGCTCGTTTCTGGGTGATCCAAGGCAATGCGGCCTTCTCAGCCAGATTGCTGTATAGGTGACTGTTACACCAGGGATTACAGAAATAGAATTTTTTGAAATTTCAGTGGTTCCATATATACATGGTCAATTGAGATCAAAAATATAAAATATTTGTAACTAAAATGTTTATCATCCACAATATGGGAATTAAGAAGGCAATGTAATAAGACAAACACACGTAATGACAGTCTGCACAACTTGGAGAAAGTCAACACAAATGCTCAAAAGTGTGACACGTTAATGTATGTTTGCTCTAAATACATAAAGAATATAGGCTCACCGTGTTGTGAGATTTTTAATGGAAGTTTTAATCATTTTTGAAAGTTAATAAGGATCTAGAAAATCATTTTTTTCAACATCAGTGAAGAATATAAAAGAGGGGCTTCCCTGGTGGCACAGTGGTTAAGAATCTGCCTGCTAATGCAGGGGACACGGGTTCGAGACCTGGTCTGGGAGGATCCCACATGCCGCAGAGCAACTAGGCCCGTGAGCCACAACTACTGAGCCTGCGCGTCTGTAGCCTGTGCTCCCCAACAAGAGAGGCCGCGATAGTGAGAGGCCCGTGCACCGCGATGAAGAGTAGCCCCCGCTTGCCACAACTAGAGAAAGCCCTCGCACAGAAATGAAGACCCAACGCAGCAAAAATAAATAAATTAATTAATTTTAAAAAAATTTTAAAAAAAGAATATAAAAGAGGTAACCATGAAAAGAAAACAAGAGTACTAACCACATCCACATTTTGATATATCCTCATAAGGTCGAGTAATAATATCTTCTTGTACTTTCCTATTTTCCAATTCCAACCTAGATTCTATTTTTGCCAAAATACTATCTAGCCTGATAACCTCTAATAGCAATTACAATTGCTATGATCCAATTATTTCTTTAAGAAAAAAAAAGTGGAGGGGATATGGGAACATATGTATATGTATAACTGATTAAATTTGTTATAAAGCAGAAAAAATAAAAAAATAAAAAATAAAAAAATAAAGTGAACTTTATTTTGGTTAGGAAACAACTTTTTTAATGAAAATGATCTAAAAAAAAAAAAAAAAAACCCACAACTGTAGTAAAACAGATGAGGAAACTGTACTTCTTTGTATCAAAATATTTTTCATAAAACATTAAAATATATTAATGAGAATTTAATCTCATATAAGAAAGTTAATCTGCTATAATACTGCTTTATGTATGTTTATGTGAAATTTCATGGGAGTAAAACCAATTATGTCATCATAATACTGTTTTGCATCCCCTATGGAAATATTTTTATAAAACAGTTTAAAAACCACACTACAGAGGGAAAAAAATCTTAAACTTAGTGAGGATGGTAACTTTAAACAAGTTATTTTTGTGGAGAATCAAGGAAAATTGCTAAAAACAAAATTTACATTTAAAATTAGTCAATAAAAGTCAGGTTGTCAGTATTGATCTCAGTTTTCTCCAAATATAAAATGGCAGCTCAAGGAAAAGAAAACATTGGAGAAAACTTGGAAAGTAAAGAAATATTTTTAAGGATCAGATATAATCTTTTTATTTTACAGTAAATTTTCTGACAACCATATCTATCCTTGCATTTAATTTTGGCCAATCACAGTGATGCAAAATTATTATTAACTTTACATTATTAATTTCACAGATAATTCCAAAGCTATGAAGCTATATAGAGGGAAAACAGTTTTCATTTAGTTGAATAATATGTCCATTGTTAAAGAAATTACTTAATATGACATTTTTTATTTCATCTTGTTTTCAGATGTATCAGAATCGAATTTCTTGGTCAAAATATTCATAAAGGCATTTGGTTATTTTTATATCGTGGTTAAATTTTATACTTGGAAGTCAGATCGAACCTTTCTGTACTGCAGGCTCCTCACCTGTAAAAACTGTGGGTAATAGTATTACCAACTTCACAAGGTTGTTGAGAATTAAAATTAAATAAGCTAAATATACAAAAGATGCTTACACATCTAGTGCCTACAGTAAGAATTACATGGTAATTCTTTTTACATAGTAAGAATTAAAATTTGAGATACAATCTTCCAGTTATAAAATAAGCCATGGAGAGGTAAGGTACCGCATGGTGACTACAGTTAATAATATTGTATTGAGTGTTTGAAAGTTGCTGAGAGAGTAGATCTTAAAAGTTCTCATCACAAGAAAAATACTTTGTAACTGTAAATGGTGATGGACGTTAACTAGAGTTACTGTGGTGATCACTTCACAATATATACAAACATCGAATCATTCTGCTGTACACCTGAAACTAATATAATGTTATATGTCAAATATGCCTCAATTTAAAAAAATTAAAATTTAGATTAAACCATGAAACTGACATTTTTGTAAGTCAGAAATGGTTGAACATTGGTAATGTCATGTGGTTAAATATAAAACAATGTTTTATTATTATTGTAGGCACATGCACATTTTAAAATCTTAAATGCATTCCAGTTTCATTCAAAACCTTTTTTTCTCTGATATTTTAATTCTTCTGGATACAGAAACAAGAATGACATAAACCAAAATATATTTAACACCCAATAATCCACAGAGGTTGGGAGGTACCCTCTTTCTAAAGTTATTACAGGGTCAACCATCAGAAATTTCTGAGTCAACTAGATTTGACTATACTGCCCCTGAGCTCCCTGAGAGAGGAAGCAAGTTGTAATGGAAATAACTGAGATTTTGGCTTTATATAGATCTGAGATCAAATCCCATCTCTGACAATTTACTCATGTGTACAATGGGTAGATTTGGAAAGTTAATGAACACGTCATAAGCTCCTTGAATCGACCCTATTAAGGGAGTGAAAGAAACAAACTCTCGTCTTTTGCCCAATAACTGTCAAGCTTTGGGCCAGGTGCTTTATGTAGGTTAGTTCGTTTCATTCTCACCACCTCCCTCTGACGAGGCATTGACACTGATATTATAATGATGATTATACTAACAAAGAATATTAGAAACACTGGTATCATGCTTACGCGTATGTAACAGGAATTTTACTTACGTAACCTTACTTAATCCTCACGGTAAAACTCACCCAGGTACCTGGGAAGAGTAATTGTTATGTGTGTGATGTGTATCATCACCAACCTCACAGAATTCTTTAAGGATTAAGTGAAGGAACATAAATAAGGCTCCGGGCCTGATGCTGATACCTTGCTCTCCCCAGAGGGTCAATTCAGGGCCCTGCTGTGCCCAAACCTGTTTCCAGGACCATGTAGCGCTTTCCCTGTGCTCAGTCAGAAGTTTGCTTAACAAGCCAGAGAGAGGACACGTCTGCTCCGTCCTAGCAGCAGGAGGCCCCTCTGGGAGTCTGAGCCTGGCAGCCAAGGCCGTTTTCTCTGGAACACCTTCCTTTAACACCACCGTCCCTTGGGTTATTGGTAGACTTCTGAGAGCTCGTTTTTGGTAGAATTTCAACTGCATTCTGCAGGAGATAGAGACCCCCAAAATCTATTCCTTTCCCCAAATTCTGATTTGTCATATTATAGCTACAAGGTTTTTTTTAAGGGAAATAGCAGAATAAATAAAAAGTGAGTCAGTTTAGTTCCTTCAAGCTGAAAACAATTTTAACAGAACTTAAAGGAATTTAAATTTTTGAGTAGTTTTATTTACCACCTGGCTTTTTAGATCGGTAATGTTTGGGGTCCTAGTTACGTAGTTTTTTTATAGGATTAATCATTGGTTTCCGGACAGACTCAACACTGAGTAAGGACTGTAGCAGTGTGCTAACACATGCAGCCCTGCAATGTTTTTCTTGTGTTTTATTTTACCTTGGTCTTTGAGAGAGGGCAATGATTAGACCTGCCAGTGGCTGGTCAATATGAGAAAAACAACTTTTTTTTTTTTTTTTTTTTTTTTTTTTTTGCGGTACGCGGGCCTCTCACTGTTGTGGCCTCTCCCGTTGAGGAGCACAGGCTCCAGAGGCGCAGGCTCAGTGGCCATGGCTCACGGGCCTAGCTGCTCTGCGGCATGTGGGATCCTCCCGGACCGGGGTACGAACCCCTGTCCCCTGCATTGGCAGGCGGACTCTCAACCACTGCGCCACCAGGGAAGCCCGAAAAACAACTTTAAATGCTTCACACTGATCTCTGTAAACAGCTTGCTTTTTCTTAATCTATAACATTGTAACAAGCTGTAACTACATAAAAGGAAGTGAAAAAAGTAAAAGAAATACCCAAATAATTCAGAACTAAAGGTCATGTGTACTGAAATATCTATCCAAATAATTATATTAACCTTAATTAATTGAATGGCATGTCAGTTATTAATCCGACCTTGCAATAGCTCAGTGCCCATCAGGTTCAAAGTCCTTTTGTAATGTTTATTTTTACCTTAAAATCTGCTCTCGATGTAATATGCAACTTTCTTCCCACTAGAAAGCTTTGTTTTGTTTGTTAAGCTGAAATAAGATGTAAAGACATTTTTTCCCCTGTTATTCACTAAAAAGGGCCCGCAAGTTAATCATCTGACCTCAAAACAAAATTGACACAACTGTGCTTATTTGTGCCTAAAAGAGTTATCAGTACACCCACTGAAATGCGTCTCTAGCCGGAGGTCACGGTTAAGGTTATTGGCATGGCTTTATGAGGGGGCTCGTGTTGCAGCTGTCTGCACTGTCCCTAGCCTGAAGATAAATAGCAGACTTTAGTTTCCACTGCTACTGGTCTTTTAACCTTCAATAAGAACAAATGCTCTGGCTTAGCTCCATCTTCATCCTCAAAGTCTGTCTCCCAAGACCTACCCAGCCTCCAGCTTGGGCTTTCTGGTGCCACTTTCATCTTTTGGGGCTCTCCATATAGTAAAAAATGTAGAAATGCCAACACAAGTTTAAATCAATTGTAGTATATCATGAATTTAACATTTAACAAATTAACACTTTTCACACACAAACCAAAATAACAATGATTTCCTCATTTGTACATAATCCAGTTTGAAGGTAAGCCCCACAGTCTTGATTTAAGGCACATTGTCAGTGAGGGCTGACCAAACGGCCCTCAAGGTCGTATCTGTGACCAGCCTGGTGGGTAACTGAGCCTGGTCCTTCATAGGATGACCTAGGAAGCAAGCCCTGGGTGGGTGGGCAGATGGATGGGCGATCACAAGGAAAGGGTGCAAAGAAGCTTTTCAGAAATCTAAGCACTATAAATGTCCCTCCTCCTGGAGGTGGCAATCAATTAAATCACTCAAAGTAATTTGTTGGTGATGCGATTTCCCCTACATTTCTTAACACAATCCCTCAGATTCTTTCATTCCCAGGGTACTACCACCCTTGGGCACCTCTAGAAGTTACAGTAACTCTTTTCAGGCCACCCTTTGCCCTCTGAAATAGTGCTGATTGAGTCAGGCAAAAGGAAATGAATGCCGGAGATTGAACTCCAGAGATCTGTCGGCTCCTTAGCTTCCCAGGATGTTAGGAGACTTTGTCTTGTAAAACCTGCCGGAAAAATAAATAGGCTAAAGAGAAGAACAAATCATTCTCATAAGGGGAAAAAAAAACATGTAGCAAAAAAAAAAAAAAAAAGCATTGGAAAATATTAGCACTCCTTGGTAATTAGAAAAATACTAACGAAAGTAATCTTAAAGTAACTTTTTATAGGTACTGAACTAACAAACAAAATTTAATTGCATCCAGTGCTGTGATAAACAGGTAAGCTCCTGTGTTGCTGGTAACATTATAAGTTGACATAACCTTTCTGAAAATCAATATGGAGATATATATATATACACCAATATATACCAATGACTACAAAATGTTCATATTCCTTGAAGCAGTAACCTCACTTCTGAGAATTGTTTCAGGGAAATAATAGAACTAAAAAAAAAAAGACTGAATGCACAAAAATGTTTATTGCATTGTTGTCTAAAATTGTGAAAATCTGGAAGGAGACAATGTCCCTAACTAGAGGAGGGTGGCTACAGACTTTACACTCCTTCAACCCCAGAGCTGTTGAACAGTCATTAAAAATTACAGTTACGTGTAGTATCATCAGTGTTGAAAAGAATGACCACGATAACCAGGTGACACTGTGCTCTCTGATGACAACTTGTTCCAACCTCAAGGCCTTTCTTGCATTTTCTGTTCAGCGCGGCACGTCCTCCCCAGGCTGCTTGTTGCAAAGCCGCCTTCTTCTCAGCCTTTAGGGCTCAGTTTAATTTTAATTTCCTCATCGAGACTGTCCTGATCACCTGCCCAGGTGGTCCCTCCCAGTCCCTCTCTGCCACATCTCTTATTTCCGGTCCTTGCTAGAACCTCTCACTCTCTCAAGCACTCTTATTCCGTCGTTGGTTTCTTGGGGTGTTAATATCTGCCTCTTCCTCCAGAACGTCAACACCCCATTTACCCCTCTAGTTCTCCACTCTCTACCCTCAGCTACCAGAACCCCACCCGGTTGATCTTCCTGAAATCATAGAACTTGGACAACTACATCTGAGTTCAAATTAGAACACCATTCTCGATTTCCTCCTTGGATTTACATTCCTCTTATCCTCAAGCTGAGAAGCAGTTTACAAACAACTGCTGCTCTGGGCACATGGAAGTGGTGTGTGAGCCCCGGGCGGGCAGGCGGCTGTGGGGGGCAAGGAGCCTCTGCTCTGCCTCTGGTCCACCAGCTTCCCTCTCCCTTGCTGAGGGGCCCCGTCCACAGCCTGCACCCACGGACATACCCTGACCCGCAGCTGGGTCCAGCCCACAAGGAGGGAGAGCAGACGACAGATTTGCTATCATCCCAGGGCCCGGGAAGGTTGTCTGTCCACAAGCACCTCGAAGCCACACTCCCTTGACTCCTGAAATCCCCACCATTAGAGCTGCTTCTGTGAGCCAAAGGTCTATGTAAAAATATAAACAGCCAAGACACATGGCAGATCTTCAAATCCAAGAATGTAGGTCTTGTCCATAGAGGTATGTGGAGGGGCAGTGTTCCTCAGCGGATGGTATCCCCAGAGGCTGGAGCTGAATGGGATGATGTGTGTAGAGGCCTTGGCTGGTTGAAAGTTGATAACTCCCTGGGCTAGGTCTCTCCAGAGACCTGGAGGTTTTTCCAGACTTAATACATCAGGTGCCAGCCTGAGAGAAGGCAGCGAGTGTGCCTGCTTGCCAGGACATTTGTCCAGTTCACTCAGAGCTCTGAGTCTACTACGCAAATGTCAGATTTGGGAGCCTGGCCAGGGGCAGGAGCTGAGGCCCGTCAGCATCCAAAGGGGCCAAGGGTCATGATCTGAAGAGTCTAGGAGAGAGCTTGGGTGGGGGAGCTCAGAGGCCAAAGTAGCAACCCACGTGCTAGACGAGGTGGAGGGGGTGACTTGAGCTGCAATAGAAGAAGCAGGAAAGCAAGGTTTCTAAATTTCCCCACCTCAGTACTCTTCCTACAGGGACAAGACACGAGGTGGAACACTGCTCCCATATTCTCCCTTCTGTTCTACTGTCACTTCTCCAGCTCAGCTCTTACCTTGTGATCAGAAATAGGCAAGGACACTTCCTCTCTTTTCCTCTCCTTCTCAATTCAGCTACTTGCTCGATATAAAATGGGAATTGTAGGAACTATATGAATTATCTGAAGCAAAAGAGAAAGAAACAGGGCCGCCAGGGCTCAGATAGCCAAGCCTGAGTGCCATTTGCAGGAGGACAAGAACTGGTCTTTCCCCCATTCATTTAGGCACCAATATATTGAACTCTACCCGGGGAGAAAGGGGACTGAGGGCAACTAGTGAGTGTAAGCTTATGCCATAAATCGTTTGCTTCTAAAGCCCTGCAACCAAGAACCTTGATCATGTTGCAGACAGGGTTCAAGGAACCCATCTAGACCAGAGCAAACTACGCCCGTGTAACAAGTGTCCCCAACAGGGCGGCTCTGTGTTCATGGTGAGTCCAGACAGTAAACTCACTCTCCTGCAGGACTTGAAGGTAAAGCAGTTCCCTGTTGCTCCTTTTCTGGGGCTGTTGAGTGAACCCATTTTATAAGAACAAAACTCTTACTGCATGGTATTCTGTGGGCTAGTCTTCCTGTCCTACCCAGAGGAGAGTTAAATCATAGGCAATCTGCTGTTACCTGGAAGATGGGATACTGACATCACAGAAACTACAGTAATACGAATTGCTTGTTATATTCCTAAAGACATAACATATATTCTTTTATTTTATCCTTGCACCTCTCCTTCCAGGAAGGTATTATTACACCTGTTTCAGCCAGAGGTTCAGTAAGAGGCTGAGGGCATATCCTTGTGCACATGGCCTCAACCCTGTGGGGATGCTCTTGTTTGTTTCCAGTTGGCTTTGTTTGGACTCACCTACCCCCAAAAGCCTGATTAAGAGGAAAGTAATTGTGTGCCCTAAACTGAGGAATTTTAAGAGATAAAAATGTAACACAGGCAAATAAACAGTCTTTATTCAAAAGTATCAAAAGTCAGCATATTTCACCTATCAGCATTTCCGACAAGCTTTAGTTTCAATTCATGTGCAAACCCGATTTTGCTGACATGGCAAATTAAATGGCCACATTTTCATTTTGTCCCCATGACTTAGATACCTCTCTTTTTCTTACCACACAGCCAGAACTCTGATTGGACTTTGACAAAGCCCTGAACATTTGGAAAAATGGAGTCAGGCGAGCTCAGTATTTGCAGGTTGTGCTCTGCGATAATGTGCCTGGTGGCAGAGTGGATGTCTCCCGCCACATTGAACTAACCAACGTAGACACTGATGAAAGTTGGTAGTCAGAGCTTTGAGAGATACTGCGAGGTTCTTTTAAACTGAGACAATTGTAAAAGGCTTTAACTCTGTCACTTATACAGCCATTAACTCAGTTCAGCCCAGCAGATTGCTTTGATTTGTTCATTAAATATATTATTTTTGCATTAATTGAGCTCATTTGATGAGAAAGATTTTTCACTCGGTAAAATTTACAGCTAATGGCTTGGAAATCTATTAGATTTTGCACCCAATAATTCATCTTAGAATTTTCAAAGAGTAGCTAGTTTAAGTAAGCTGAGATAAATCGTAGATAATCGAGGAATCATCTGATCTGCAGAAACGGGGCAATGTGTTTTTTCACTGTGAGCACCATTCGTGACTTTATTTAATTATTTTCTGCAGTAGAACAAAGGATACATCAAGGCCATGAAGGTCTTTTGTTTTGTGGCTCTGTGCCCCGCTGTGCAGGTATTCATCTAAAATGATTTAACCAAACTTTGCTGTGATGGCGATCACCAGTGTGGACACATACAGGCTTCTGAGTTCTGAGTTCACTATAAAGCTGAAAGTTCTAACAAAGATAATTTGAGAAGTACATCTGCCCATAGTTTACTGCATTTGCTGATAAAACTTGCTAGAAATCTGAGATTTCATTTTTTTACCTCAAATACAAAAAAGAATTTAGAATTGAAAATGGGTTGTATCATTAATATTTCTTGGAAATGAAAAGCCATGATAACAACTGTCATTCTGGTCCATTTCTGAAAGTTTCCAGCATCAGTCTAAGAGCAGTAAAATTATCTCCAATAGGTTTGCATCACCCCTGAAAGCAGCCTTCAGTATTTCCTTTCCAACTGAAAACATTTCTTTGTCTGACTGAAAATTATCATGTAGCTGGGAAAGAAACTATATTAATCAAAATTTAGATATTCAATGAAATAGGATAATCTGATTTTTTTTTCATTCTGGAGAAAGAAAGTTTTCTCTTCTCAAATTTAAGGGTGATCCAAGTAAACCCCACTTTAAATCAAGGAGGATTTTGGAAAAGAGATGAGGCTATCTAACTACACCAACCCTCTATGTACATATACTCAGCCTTTCTGAACCCACATAAATACTGTCTCCATGGATAAGAACTCACAAGTTTGTAAATAGTAAATAAAGAATAAGAATTGGGCAGATTGTGGGCACTACTTTTTTTTTTTTTTTTTTTTTTGTGGTACGTGGGCCTCTCACTGCTGTGGCCTCTCCCGTCGCGGAGCACAGGCTCTGGACGCGCAGGCCCAGAGGCCATGGCTCACAGGGCCAGCCGCTCCGCGGCATGTGGGATCCTCCTGGACCGGGGCTCGTACTCGCGTCCCCTGCATCGGCAGGCGGACTCTCAACCACTGCGTCACCAGGGAAGCCCTGTGGGCACTACTTTTAACATACAATTTACTTAGAATTCAATTTGCTTATAACGTCTCTGGATTCAGTAAACACACAAAGCAGTAATTTATTCTTTCATTCATCCCTTTCACAAAGATTCGATTTGTATTTGATGCCAATGAACAAGGTTTATAGCATAAACCTATCCTTCAAGAGGTGGTAAAATGTAGGAAAACTAAGCAACATAAAGCACTTCTCAGGGTTCTAGAGTGACATGTACTTAAGGGAGGTGGAGATATTACTGACCATAGCTCTAGGGATTCAAAATAAAGAAAGAAGATTGTGGAGTCAACTTCACAGAGGAAGTAAATCCCAGACTGGCCTTGAAAAGAAGTAAGGTGGGACTTCCCACAAGGGAGAGAGGAGCATATTCCTATGGGGGTTTTTAAAGACATGAATGAAAATCGCACACATCGGGGCTAGGAAGAAATCCACGTCTGAGTGGAGCAGAAAGTCTCTTTGGGAAGGAGAAGAATATAAGATTGACTGCATCAGGGAGAGCAGAGACAGAGGGTCCGGGTACTGGGAACTTGAATTTGATCCATCCTACAACATGGAAATGTTGGTTATTAATCAGGAGAGAAGGTGACTAGGAAAATTAATCTGCAGGGTGAATTAGGAGGAGGAGAGTTTGAAAGACCAGACAGACTCTTCACTACCACCCAGGGTGGGCCAGAGTAGCTCTGGAACTGGGTGTATTAAGCAGACCCACCGTGCACTGCACAACAGCAAGCTGGATACAGGGAAGGAGGAGGCGAAGATGGCGCTGATCTTCTGAGCCCAGACGCAGGGCTCCTGCTACCAGTAAAGTCAGCGTTTACCTCCGGTGGGAAGGGGTGGGGGAGGGGTGGAGGGGCGGGGCGGGGGGGCGCGGAGGAGTCACCTGAAGGCCTCCACACGGGCATTTGATTCCACTAAGTACGACTCAAGAATCCCAAGATACAGTTCCCTAAAGGAACACTAGAGACTTCCATAGTCCTCATGGACCATGGGAACCTTGAACTTTGATTCATAAACTTCCCCAACATCTGTAGCTGGAATCTGGCTTTTTTTCAAAGGATATAGAAGGACCATCCAGATACTTACAAGGTTCCTCCTTTTTACCTTCTCACCTTCTTCCTACTAGTCTGTAGTTACAGGTTTTCCCAACACCTCTGGTCTGACTCTACCAGGCATCCTTCTGCAAGTAACATAGGCATCCTGGACAGTAGCTCTCAGGCTGCTTTTCTGTCTCGAGTACATTAAAGCCTTATGATTTCCTCCTCTAGAAGACTCTATAACTAACACCTACAGATCTAGAAATAAATCATAAGTGCTCATAAAGGTGGGAGGGATGGAATGTGAAGTTAATCCTAGAATTTCCCCATAGTCCTCCTGTATCATACGGCACTGAAAAAAAAGTCCTTGAAATCAATCAGCCTTGATTTTTTCTTCCTGAACATATTTTGGTAAAGGATGTCATTATTTCAAGGACTTATAAAGAAGGAAAGATAGCATAATAGTCTGTATCATAAAAATGAAGCTAGGATGAACAGTTTGCTGCCCTGTGAAACACAAATTGATTGCTTGCAGTGAGTAGAATATCTCCTCCGACATTTATTCACCTAGACCCTCTCTCCTGATGCCATTCCTTCTCTACAGGGTTAAGGTTCTTCTAGAGTTAGAAAGGCCAAGTTCCTGCTCCCTGTGCGCTGCCCATGCTGGCGTAGGATGCTTAGACCTCTCTTCTGGATCTTTCTATCACCTCCTCGTTGTACTCCAGCATATGTGCCTCCCACCATTTCTCTTTCTCAGCATCCCAGAACCATGTACTGCTTGTGTCACTTTACTAAGTGATTTCACCTCCTAAACCTCAGTGTGCTCCCTGTGCTGAAACAGTAATAGTATCTAGCTCAGAGGGCTATTCTTAGCTTTAAATGACATTATGCTAGTATTGTTGTTGTTATTATTACTCCACCATGAGATAAGCCAGCAGGAAATAGATTTAGGACAAGAGCTGGACTTAGAACTCTCTGCTCCTTTTCTGTTGAGTGTTCACTGAATCTGCATTGAATCATGTGGACCAACAAGAAAAGAGATACACTTCTACTTCACAACTCGGAATACAGTTTAATTCAATGGCAACTGAATTTATAGTTGTAATTATCCTGTAGAGGGATAAATTGGTGAACCCACTTATTTTTCTCAGTATAACTTCCAAGTCAAATTGTCAATAATCAGAGATGAACCTAACTTGCTTTTTTGTAGTCTTGACCAAATCACTGTCAACTGAATATATTTAGAAAACCAACCCATACATTTGGTCTTTATTCTAATAAATCAAAATCTACATAGACTTATTGAAGTAGCAGAATGGAATAATTTTTGGTAGTGTGTCAACAAATAATTTGAATTTTTGACAGTGTTCTCTTTCTAAACTAGAACTAACTATATAAACCTTGGTCCTTTGGGGTTTTTTAGAACTTGATTTGAAAGCTGAATTTGATGCTTATGAGATCTGTGACTTACTTTGAAGAACTACACAGATGCTTTGTGATTATCTTTTCAGTTGAAATACTGTGCATCCATTGAATAACCATCCTTTCCAAAAGCTTATTCCAAAGTTGTGTTGTGATATTATATAATGCAATGTTAGGATGAGCAGAGATCATCCAAAGTTCAGTCCCTTCTTTCTACAGGGAAGGTAACTGAGATTCAGAGAAATTAAGTAACCTGTCCATAGTTAACCATCTAGTGAGTTATTGAACATTGCAGCTGCTAAGGTTTGAAAAATTATATGGCAAGTTATTTGCCTTTGAAGTTCAGTGTTACTTCCACTATATCACTACACCCCAATGTTATCCTTGTTCATTTCCTACAGAATAAATCTGCTTTGCCGTTGCAAAATGGCAGTTGTTTAGAAATCTTCATTGTCTGTCTCAAGGAACATTTAAATATCTAATTGACAATTGGGCCAAGATCCATGATATCTTTTGTTTCACAAGTGATCAACGCCCCCATTCAGAGATGAAAACCTTTCCTTGAGCTTTCGAAACTATGATGGCTTAGGAACCTCTTGCTTTAGTCACCCAGCTCCAGCGTCAAAAGGTGAGAGAGAGAGACAGACATCCAGCTGGGAATCGAGGTCTTGCTTCAAAGCTTTTATCTTCAGAGGAAAGAAATCTTATGAATTTCATTAATGTCAACAAGATCTGAGGAGACTTGGAGTGTTGAAGCCTTTGGGCATCTCTAGCATGACATATGCTCTGGTTATTATAAGTTTTTGGTTGCAAAACCATTGCAACTTTGATTCACACCCGCCATGAACCAACACTCTAGAAATATGCATTGTACAGTCAGACTTAAGGATATGTTGAAAGCAATCACTTTCCAAGAGAATATGAAGTTAGCCAAGGAAGCCGTGGCTAAGTTTGGGCCAAACAGGGAAATACCCAGAATTCTGAGTAGGGTGACACGTTATCACTAAGGAAAAAAAAAAAAAAAGATGAGTGTCCTCAAAGTAACATAGCAAAGCTAAAAAAAGAAAGTGAAGGAAGCATTTCTTCAGGATTCTAAAAGCAGATAACCCCAAAACATCTTCCCAAAAGGCTTCTTCTCTTATTCAATGAAGAAAACTGAAATTCCTCCTAGTTTGTCTTCCCCTCTTCCCATCCTCTTCAATTTCCTCATCTCCAGAAAGGATCAGACTGGAATTTACAGTTGTTTCCACTGGAATTTTCCAAACTTTATGGGAGAAAGCCCTTTTATTCCAAAACAGGTAACACTATTTCTATAAAGTAAATTGGGTTCAAACTAATCCCAAATAAACAAAATATTTCTGGCAAAGCAAATGTTGACAATATAATCTAGATCTTGAAATGAAAAACTCCTTAAAAGACAAAGTAGATCTGTCTCTTCTCTCCCTTTCTTAATTCAAATTAAAAAGCAAAAAACTCGGGCTTCCCTGGTGGCGCAGTGGTTGAGAGTCCGCCTGCCGATGCAGGGGACACGGGTTCGTGCCCCCGTCCGGGAAGATCCCACATGGCGCGGAGCGGCTGGGCCCGTGAGCCATGGCCACTGAGCCTGCGCGTCCGGAGCCTGTGCTATGCAACGGGAGAGGCCACAGCAGCGAGAGGCCCGTGTACCACAAAAAAAAAAAAAAAAAAGGCAAAAAACTCAAAGCAACCATTTATAAACTCATGTGAGTTATCATCTTTTTAATGAAATCTTTTTTGATGATAAGAATCATCATTTTAATAAATATCTGTTGGAAAATATTAGTTTTATTCCACTACAACTAACATTTCTGCTTAAATACCAATTAGTGCAAACAGGGAATTACTGTTTGAGGTCATCTCCAGCTTGTAACTGTTAAATCCACTAAGCCCAAAATTGAAATTTTGTTCAGAAACATCCAACAGAACATCTGTGTTGGTTTACTGTCATCAAGAAACATCTTATCACAGTAATATTTGCAGTAGGTTCCACACACACACCCTGCCGAGACCTGAGCCCAGGCCCCAAGGGCTCACTCTCTCTCCAGAGCAGATGACGTCATTGAGACCCAGGCAGAAGGAAAGCAGCTTTAGCTGTGGCTGAAGCTGGCACTGGTTACAGGTCTTGACAGGTAAAATTCCTTTCAGTTGAGCTTTAAAGCTTTTGAAATATTTTAGTTCAACATTTGAGCAACCAAAAAAAAAAAAAAAAAGTCTTTTCTGATCCAGAAAGAATTGATTTAGTTTCTTCTGTTAGTACTTTTTAAAATTCCACTCAACATTGCTTCAGGGAGGTTGTTCAGCCCCCCCTCCCCCGGGCACACAAGGAAGGACCAGAGTTCTTGCCCTGTGTTGAGCTCGCCAGCATCTCACCTGGGGAAATGGTAGACAGGCGTGTTCTCTGCAAGTCGCATTATATCCATGGATGCTCTCATACTGAGAAAAGCTTCAGGCTGGACTTGGCCTGGATTCACGTTCACATACCATGTATGCAAAGTGGCCACGCACAAATGGCTAGAGAAGGAAGCGGTAGACCAAAGGAGGGTGCAGCCAAACCATGACCAGTCAGCAGCCATTTATTTCAAAGCCTTGTTTTATGACTGTAATTTAGCTTTCGGTGTGCTGAGAGAATCACTCTGCCTGGCTCGCTGTCTGGTGCTGTCAGAGGCTGAGGTGAATGTTGTTCCATCAGTTTAATCATCTTTTTATTTGTCTGAGGGCTTTGCTACTTTCCACAGTTATTTCAAGTGCTCTTGTACACTTAAGAGGTGACACAAACCGTTGCTGTCACTGAGCATGGCAAGTTACATCATAAATTGGAGCTTCCAAAAGTTAGTAGTGTGAAGAAAGATTGGTAATGGTAGTCTGGACATCATTTGAGTCATTGCTTATCATTTCCTGATTCACTCTGGTGGTTTTTAATTGAGTTTCCCAAGCTAGTGTTTTCTTTAGGAATGTTTGGTTCATGGCTCTGCAAAGCTGCCAAGTCATGAGCAATTTCAGGAAGACAGGTGGCAGTGGGCACGATGCCTTCCTTTCTGCTGACCCACTGCCTCTCCATCGTGTGGTCGTGCTGAGCCTGTCCTGCTGCTGCTTCAGCCAGGAGCCTGCAAAACTAATGGAAGTTTTCCCCAAATTGTGCCTACTGCTTTTCTTAGTCATGACCAGAAAGTATAGGTAGAGTTTATAAATTATTTCATCCATTGGTACCAAATGAGTAATACTTCAGGTATGTTGAATAAGCAACCCGAAGTAAGCATTTATTTGTTCTCTATTTCCGATGCCTTAAATAATGCTTTCATTTCCCAATAACTTCGTTGTGTATTACTGTTCATATAACAATATCTATACACTTAACATTAAAGAGTATTGACCAAAGAAACACTAGAGTCAGAAAAATCCAAATGTGAATGTAACTCTCCTTGAGCCTCTTATGGCCGTCCATACATCCTTTCACTGCTCTTCCTGTTTTCAGACAAGGGGACTCAAGTGTCTGACTAAAACACACAGATAAGCCTTCTCTCAGGGCACAGTTTCCAGTGGGAACCCAAGGAACAGGAGAGAGGCCTATGGTGCCAGGGCTCTGCAGTCAGGGTACGTGGCCCACACTGACTCTCACAGGGCGTGCACGTGACCTACAGGGACTGTGGCCAGCTAGGCTCCCCCAGCTAGAAGAGAAGCTCCCCAAAGGCAAGAGCTTTTTTTTTTCCCATCTTGGCATTACCCTGCAGGGCCTAGTCTTCTGCTGTCTACAGAGAGAACATCACTCTTTGGTATGGCCAAAGGTGCCATTGACACCAACCTCAGCACTAACTTGGGAAGACCTTGCTCTGGCCACCAAAAGTTTCCTTTTCCCCACTTCGCTTTTTTTTTTTTCCCATTGTTTCCTGTAATAGTAGTAACTGAAGAAAGGAAAAGAATAAAGCTTCTACACAGTCTAGAAATTGTAAAAATGCTAAGAGACTCTTTCATTGAAATCCTACAAGACATGTGTCTGCTGCTGGTCCATGTCCACTGCCTTGTAGATACGTATCTATGTGAAATGTCAGTGCATCTGATGCAGCCTCCCTTTGGATGGCCTTGGTGATGAGATGTCATGATGGTCACTTCACAATCACGAGCTGAGTTCATTCACTGAGAGCATGCCATTGACCAATGAAAGACTGGGATACACACATCCCAATTCTGACCAAAGCGGCATCTAGAAAGAGAAAGCATCCAGGTTAGGACTGTCTAAAGGGGGTTAGAGAGAAAAGGAGGATGTGTGTGCTTAAACATACTACCTACATAATCAAAAACAACTTCAGGGGGCTTCCCTGGTGGCGCAGTGGTTGAGAGTCCGCCTGCCGATGCAGGGGACACGGGTTCGTGCCCCCGTCCGGGAAGATCCCACATGCTGTGGAGCGGCTGGGCCCGTGAGCCATGGCTGCTGAGCCTGCGTGTCCGGAGCCTGTGCTCTGCAACGGGAGAGGCCACAACAGTGAGAGGCCTGCGTACCGTGAAAAAACAACAACAACAACAAAAAACAACTTCAACATTCAGAATAATAAGTATACTTAAAATAATCCCTAACCAAGAAGGACTTTCAAACAGTAGTTGCCCACCTCCTGCACACAAGGACCGCTAAGAAGAGAAACCAAATCCCTTGTTCTAGTCTATTTGCGTATTATCCCTTTAGAAATGCAAAGTCTGGTTTAAACCGTTGTTATACTCCTATTTGTTTGGTTATAAATAAAACATATCTTTTCCATCAACAATGTATCTTTCCAGCTGCTGGACATAAAATAGACTCCTAGCTTCCTGAATTGAAATGTCACCTTCCTAATCAGAATTGACGATTGTACATAACCATCTCGGTTTTTTTTTTTTTAAAGCATCCTATTCTCACAAGTATGTTTTCCAACAGTGTCATATGTATCTTAAATGGTGAGCTCAAGCTAATCACCTCAAGCTCAGATTCTAAAAAAACCCGACAATGTAACAGTTTTGAAATGGAGACCACACCGCTCACCTGCCTCTCAACATGGCTTGACACTAAATTGTGCCTGGTCATCTTTTCAGCACCCAAAAGAAGGGGTGTGTGCCTTTGTTGGGCTTTTTTCCTACCCCAGTGATACACATTCTGCAACCACAAAATATTCCAACTCCAACTCCCTTTTTGAATAAGCAACTGTTATTCTGTTCTGTTCTTTTTATCATCTGCTTTATACACTGTTGGGAAACAAAAAAGCTACATAGTTTACTTACTCCTACAGTTAAATATTTTTTAAAAAGTAAGAATAGGTTATTATTGAAATAAAGTGTTGCTTGTCATTATAGCATTCTGGAAGGCAGTGGGGAAAACAGGGTGTGTTAAGCTTTCCATTGTGTGCAGACTTTCCACCCCCCTCTGCCCCCATCAGGAAAATATGTCTGTCCCGTGATCTATTCAGTTCTTGACCTTTTGACTAATATGCCAACAAAAGGCACCATTTATTAGTGATTAATTTACGTATCTTTGTCCATCAGGAACTGGATCAAGGCTGTCACAACTGGGCACCATCACCAATTACATTTTCCATGTGCCCCCGGGGTGTTTGCGCCCTGGGCTCGGCTGGCCGTGCAAACCTGGGTCCTGCAGGCTCCTCCCTAAGGGCACCTCTGTCGTGAGCAGGAGGAATTTATCAGGAATGTCCTCTGGAGGAAAGAAGCCCTCAAAGGGCAGCCGGACCCTCTCACTGGACCTTCTTCCCGGTTCCGATCGGAATCCTGGGAGCTGACGTTGCTCCTCACATGTACCTTCCTTACGGGTCTCCCTTGTCACACACGCTGTCTGTCCCTGTCCCTGCTGCGCCTGTTTTGGACTGTGTTGCTTTGGCCCTCCCCTCTTTGGGACCTTCCTCCTTAGCATCTTTTCTTTACACCTGTAACACGCCTGACCGACCCTCCCCCACACACATGTATACACACACACACACACACACACACACACACACAAGCTTCCTCCCCCTTCTCTCTTAATTTAACCCAAGACCTTCTCCTGTTGGAAAGCCCTCCATGTGGATGGATACCTTATTGTCCTCCCTGGTGGGTGACCCCAACTGCACTGACTCTCTTCTCAGACCACCCTGTAAATCTTTAAAAAAAAAAAAACAAAACCCTATTTCATTTGTGTGTATTTGTCTCTCTATATATATTTTTAAGTTTACCTTTAGCTCAAAAACAACAGGGCAAGAACCCTTTTGGTCAAACATCTTATCTCTTATTTGTCCTGTACAAGTATCATGTATGAATATTTTAGATGATCAGCTACTCTGTAAATCAAGCTTTGACTTCAATCCAGCTTTCCCCATCATAGCAGAAAGCCTTCCACCATGAGAAATGAAAAGTCCACCTAATTACAATGGCTTTGCATTGTAAGTTTATTGGTTATGAAAAATTGATATGCACTGTAGCTGTGTGACTCGTAGTCTTTCTCTTTCTGAAAATTAGCAATATTTCTGCCTGCCTTCACCCCCCACCAAAAGAAGCCAGTCAGGAGAGCCATGTCTTTTCTCTGTGGTACAGAAGACAGTGATATTTCTTTAACAAGTTTCTGGGAAAATCAAGCAAAAACCTGCTTATCTATGCTGTGTGTGATTGTAATTGTTACCTTTATTAATGGTCTGAACCATTACTCCATCTTTTTTAAAATGTCCAAAACAACTGGGGAAAAAAACTTTGAAATACCGTTTTTCCCTCTATAATTTTTACATTCAAGCAAGATAAGCATTTGGAGCTACATTGAAATCTGAATAAAATAAACACTTTCATCTGGTAAAGTGCGCATTTTCAAGTTGCAGCTGTTCTCCCTGTAGCATCCCATGGCCTGAGCCTTCAGGCCGTTTATCCTGAGGCCTCCCGGGCCTCTCAGCCCACCCTGTGGCCCTTTCCTTTCATCACAGGTCAGGTGGGGTAATGCCAGCAGAGGCACAGACATGACTCGCTTACTGGGAAAATAAACAGTGTTGAAACCCTTAGAAGTCTGGGCGGGAAATGCAACTTACATGCATGTAATGACTATTATTCGAGAAAATTGTGGAATTTTTATACTCTGGATCCAAGTAGAGGGTCTCCCATTTGGGGCTGACCCCACGCACTTGGGTAACCTCACAGGTGGAGTGGAATCAGATACTTCTTATCCAAATGGTTTGAGACCGGGCTGTATATGGTGAAGCACGTCAGACCCAGGTTCCCCCCCAACGAGGCCATCGAAGGCCAAGCCTAGGAACCCCTTCCCTCAGAGTCTGAGAGGCAGCTGAGTGGTCACTCAAGGCTCTGGGAGACGAGGCCTCGGTCGGGTCCTCCAGGTGCCCTCCTGGGTGGACCACCTGCCTGGACTTAGACTCCAAAACCAGCAGTGGCACCAATCTCTATGAAGCCATAACGGATGACTGTCATCCAAGCATTCAGGGAGGGGTCAGGAGCAGCCCCGGCAGGAGAAGCTCTTTCCTCCTCCCCACCTGCATCTGGAGTGATGGGGGTGCCGTCAGAGGGCTGCACACCTGGCTTAGTGATATCTGGAGGAGAAGGGGCTCACCCCACACACAGAAGCCACAGACGTGGGCATGGGCTAAGCCCCTCACTCCAAAGTATGTCCATTTGAAATCACATAGAGCCAGCACCCTAACCTGGTGATGGACGGTTCCCTCTAAGTATGCCATCTTGGGATTTTGAAGAAGTCAAGGTCCAAGAGAACACTCTCGATGTAATTACCAGATTTAAGAAAGAGACTTCCCTGACTTGTGAACTGTTGTGTAACCATGATCACCTCACTTTCATTTACTCTCTGATTTCTTTAGTTTAGATGAATTTTCATCAGCTCCATTCTAGGACTTTGTATTTTTGTATATCTGTCACCACTCCTAAAACTCTACAGGATCGTGTAAAACTGTTAATTGCTTGCGTCTCATGACAAGCATTCAGAGAAAAATGCCTAGACACGTGTGTAGGACTTTTCGGGAAAATGCAGTGAAATAACGGGCCTCTTTGTGTGTTTGCATGACCCAGTAAACTCCGGGGACGGCATCGACTACAGCCAGCAGAAGCGGGAGAACATCGGTGACCTGGTCCAGGAGACGCTGGAGGCCTTGGAGCGCTCCGGAGGAGAAGACGCCTTCATCAACATCAAGTACATGGTCCCTACCTATGAGTCGTGCTTGCTAAATTAGCGGTGGGAACAGCTGGGATTCGAGGAAGGCTTCTCCTAGCCTTCTGATCATCTGTCTCTGCTGCTGTTAGCACCTCATTATCTGTGACTTCTACGGCTCACTTTTCTACAGCTGCTAAAATAGTGGCTCATGGGCCATTGGACTTGTAGCCCTATTGGGAGCAAGGCTTTCCAATACACAAATAGTGCCTGTTTCTTAGATTACAATAGTGTACTGTGCTTATTTGTTCTAGGAGAAGAATTGCTTCTTTATACAGTTCGGAAAGAAGCAGGAATCCGAGTTAAACCTTCAGTTGTATAGACAATAAAACTACAATTTTCATACGCAATTCAGCAGTTGTGTCTGCCTGCCCCGAGGGTGGTTGTCAAAGGTTGGAAGGGAAGCGCTGGTGCTGACTGCTTAACAGGTGTTGGTCGTGGACGACAAGCACCCGTTCAGCAGCAGCTGTGCAGAACAGTGTGCTTTGACATCCGACAAAACCGTGGAATCGATATTCCCATTACAGGAGGACAGTTTTGCCGCCCGTTATGATCCTCAGCTATAAAAATAATTGATGCTTCTAGCCCCCTGGTGATCTGGGTTTGCAGGGGCTTTCCAGTTTATATTGGGAGGAGACAGGGAGGGAGGGAGGGGGAAAGTTAGGTGTGAAATGCAACATGGCAAACGTGATTGTTTTAAAAACAGCTAGTTTGCATCTTTGTCCCTCTGTATTATGACATCCTGCATCTCAGGACCCCGGTGTTACTGACAAAATGCTATCCAGCGGTTTGTTTAGGGCTTTCAATCATTTTTGAAAATGACTTATAAGCATCTTAATGATCGCCCCTTGAAACAAATCATATTCTTTTCTTGGCAATTCTCCTTTCCTTGGCTTCCTCCCACGGGTGTGTTGGATGGATTCTCATTGTACCTCGAGGTGGGTCTGATGGCACTGTTTTGGAATTTTATTGAAACCAAAAAAAAAAAAAAAAAGACAAAAGACATGCACTTTTTCATTCAACTGGGAAAGAAAAAAGGTGTCCGAAGAGAAGAGCAAGTGTAAGGTGCCAGCCCTGACAAGGGCCCTGCAGGCCTGTGGGGCGGTAAGCTCGGGGCATTTGAAACTCAGCCCGGAAAGCTTCAGAACGATGGACCCCTGGCTCTGAACACCTGAGAAATGCTGTAACTGCCCAGAAGTGCATAGCCTGAAGCGTCTCATTCTGTAGCAAAGTGCAGCTTCTGCACAAAAGTGAAGAAATGAAATGTGTTCCCCTGGGAAACGGACCCTTTGCCTCGAGATTGTTGTCACTAACTATGTAAGACACAAGTTTCCAAAGGCAAACACCGAGTTTGAAAACTGGTTCATTATTCATCTTCCCTGATGACGGGCTCAGCATATGAAACCTAGCATCCAGGACCTACCTCCTAGTTTCTGGAAGCAGTTTTTAGGATAAACGGAGATGCGTGACCGGGTAAGAAAAATTGGCGTTCGTGTATAATACTTTGAAAAGACAGAGCTAGAAGCAGACATGGACAGGTTAAGACAGGTTTTCTTCTCCAAACTATGATGTTCAGTTGTGCCCATCAGCTGCCGTCCTGGCATCAGTGATGTGTTTGAAGTGACCCCAAAGTCCATGATACTATTTGTTAGAAAGACGCTGGCTGTTAGTGGCTTTGAAGGGTCCTACCAGAATTTCCTCCACGGCTCTGTTGGGACTCAGAAGCAAGCCTGGCCTCTTACTCTCTGTGTTGCTTGTGAAAACCATCTGGTGTAGTAACAAGGAGACCCACCTGCCACTGAGCCAAGAGCCCTAACTCTGGCGTGGAATTAAAATATTGGGGTTCCTTTCCCAGCCCTGTCACTTATTAGCTGTCCTGCCTGTGGGCAAGTTATTTAACCTCCCTGAGCCTCTGGTTTCCTCAGCTGTAAAGTGGAGATTACTCTACCCTGTAGGAATGTTCTAAAGACTAGAGGTGATTTTTGTGAAGTACTTAGCATAGTTTCTTCTACCTGTTGGCCTTTTATTTCAAAGAAACAACGTTTGAATAATGACTAATTTCTACCCCAGCAAAGCAATATATATGTGGGAAATCCTCAGACGACATGGTGCTTCCTACCTGGCAATGGTGAGTTCTTCATAATAAGAAAATAATTTTGCCAAAAACCAAAATAACTATAAAGATTGCACAATGTTCTCTGAAGATTTTTTTAATGCATTGTTTTATTAGTATAGAAACAGGAGTGACTGCTTTTTCTGACTGTCACCTCTGCCCCATGTTTCACCAAAGGAGGTGATTTCCCCGTTCCTAGGGACACACAGAAAACAGAGAAAACGTCACCCGGAGCAGGAGAGTGGGTGGTGGTGACGGGGGAGAGGGTCCCAGCCGCCCCGGGAAGTGTTCCCTCCCCTCCGTGGTCGGCACAGGTCAGCGGGTGGGGTCGGCGTCTCATACCATGGGAGCTGGTGGCAGAGCTCAGAGCTTGGGAAATCCCTGAGCAAATGCCCTCGATGGTGGAGAGTCATCACCAGACTGCAAAACAGAGGGATCATGGAAAAAGCCAATCAGGAAAAGGCAATCAAACACAGCCGAAGAAGAAATGTTCATGAGTGAAGAGACTGAGAAGGCATATAATGGGAACTTCAAAAGTGTGCAAAAATGTAAAAGGCTGTGAAAAGTAGGAAGCTGAAAGTCCCCAGCAGCTTCTCAAGTGGGGAGACAGTCTATCTGTTGAAGAAAAACAATTGCCTAGAACACTGTGCCTCCTGAGGATTCAGAAGACGGTGAGCTGAAAGAGGAAGCTGAAGGTGAAATGTGTGAGGTAGAACGCGCCTCTCAGAAGAAGTTAGTCCACGGGGCCCGCTGCCACCTTCCAGAGGGAGGTTTTCTCGAGAGGCTGGCAGGATAATCAGGCTGCCCCCTGAGAGCTCTCGCCCTCCCCAGCCTATTGTCTGGCCCATCGGAAATAAGCACAAGTTAAAGCATGGTGAATATGAGGGCGTCCCCTTTGGTTTACAAGG